>NC_136945.1:13345421-13482921 GCF_949987615.1 Pollachius pollachius | reverse complement strand
GAGTGTGTGTGAGTGCGTGTGCATATGTGGGTGGGTGTGTGTGCGTGTGTATGTGTATGCGCGCGCGCATTTGTCTTTGTGTACTAGCATGTGTGTATGTGTGTGTCTGTGTGTGTGCGTGCATGCATGTGTGTATCTGTCAGGGACTGTTTGGTTCATGACTTTCGAAGCCCCCTATGGAAAGGCCAGAGCTGTCACTGAGCTTTAAGCTAGTCCATGTATGTTGCAGAACAGGAGCCCACTCATCCACTGTCCGTCTGTCCATCTGTCCATCGGTCTGCCTGTCCATCTGTCAGTGTGTCTGTATGTCTGTAGATATGTGTGTGTGCTTGTGTGCCTGTGTGTGTGTGCGTGGGCATATGAGTGTTTCCTGTATGTGTGTGTGTGTGTGTGTGTGTGTGTGTGTGTGTGTGTGTGTGTGTGTGTGTGTACGTGTTCTTGTATTGCGTGTGCATGTGTGAGCATGTGGTTTGCTGCAACCCTGCAGAGCGGGGCAGTGCCCTACATTTTATCGACTCCTTGTTCCGTTCTAGAGGAGATCAAAGCCGTGCACTGCTAGCACGCCGTGCATGCATACATTATCAATCATCTCTGTGTCTTTGTGTTGCAGGCAGTAACAGTTCAAAGATCAAAGAAAAATTAAACGCATTAAAGGCAAAAAATAACATTTTGGGGAATGGGGTAGACACACATGAACACAAGTGCATGTGCAGACATCAGGGAAAACAGATGCAAAGCCTTACAGGTGGATGTTGAAACACACATACACACTTTGCTCGCCCTTCCTTGTTATAATGGTACTTCCAGCCAATTGCTTTGCATATCTGTGTGTGTGTGTGTGTGTGTGTGTGTGGGGGGTGTGTGTGTGTGTGTGTGTGTGTGTGTGTGTGTGTGTGTGTGTGTGTGTGTGTGTGTGTGTGCGCATGTGTATGTGTGGAAGGTCCGTTGTTTATCCTAAATGCAGACACTGTCTTTTTTCCTCTCTCTCTCTCTCTCTCTCTCTCTCTCTCTCTCTCTCTCTCTCTTTCTCTCTCTCTCTCATCCTTTTCCCCTGGTAAGACAGAAGGAGAATTTATGGTGCAGTTCCTCACAGGAATAACACAGAGTTACAGTCCATCAGCCTCTCTCTCCCTTACTAGCCCTGATTTACTTGGTAAGGGAAGAGAAAGTATGCATTCGAAGGAGACATGAAGGAAGGAAATAAGGAAGACAATTTGGTACGATTAAAGGAAGAAAAGAACAAATAAACAAGGGAAAGGTAAAAACAAACAATCAGAGGAAAGGAAGGAAAGACAGATGAAAGAAAGGAAGGAAGGAAGCAAAAACAATCAAAGGAAAGGAAAGCAAGGAAGGAAGGAAGGATGGAAAGTAAGAAAGAAAGAGGAAATGGGGTCAATAGACCTTGTACACAGTGGAAGAGAGGGTTATTGGGCGTAACCTGCTATTAACTGTGTCTCTAGCTGCCTCTCGCTGTCCCGGTCACGGCCATTCTCTACCTGAACAGCCGGTTGCTGGATACTGATTGGTCCGCGGTGAATAGATGATGTTCTGGCTATCCAAACAAGCAGCTTGGAATCCGTCTCTGTGGCCTCATCTTATCTCTCCTCTTCCACTTTACTTTTTTTGTCCGTTCCTTCTCATTTTCTCTCAAGCACAGAACAAAAACACACACATGAATTCATGCATTAGTATCAAAGGCAAAATCACTGATATATTAAATATTACGCCGCATCACAAGTCGACTACAATCAATGCAGAGGTTTAATTATGAGAGAAAAGTCATGGAAATCGATATGAAGATGCAAAATAAATTAATAACCGCAGTAAAAAAGTCAAAGAATTGATGGTATTTTATACTTTATACAGATGAAAAGAGTCTGAGGCTGACAGCTGATTGGGATGGAAGAGACATCCACAGCTAGTTGCACACGTACATTCATACATACACACACACATACACACACACACACACACACACACACGCACACACACATACCACACACGGACACACCTGCACACACACAAACACACTCACACACACACACCACACATGGACACACCTGCACACACACAAACACACTCACACACAGACCACGAGGCTGCATTCATGTGATAAAACCCTTTTTTTAACAATCGTCTGTATTGAGTTTATGGCTATTGGTGAAACGGCCACACTGAACCTCAAGAGGAATAGACCTATGGAGTACAATAACACACATTTCACTCACATTGAACACAGTCGTAGAGGTAGGAATTATGGATCCAAACGCTACTCTCTGAGAACTAAAGGGAGAAAAAAAGAAACACAACTTCAGTGTATTACTGTATTGACCGTGGAATAAAGACACCAAATAGCCTAGGTCCCCATAGTGTATTGATGTGAACAAATTGAACAAACTATAGAAATCCCCTTTATTGACTAGTGTGGTCTGACTTTGGTTGACGTTGATTTGGTGAAGAAGGTTCATAGTTACTGGGATAAGAGGAGGAGCTCATTTGACTGTGATCGAAACTCGCAATTGAAGGCGCTATTGGAGACGCTATTGAAGGCGCTATTCAACATGTTAAATAACGCATTAAAAAGCAGTCGAAAACACCTTCATTTACACTGCTGTGGAGTTGAGGAAAAGTAGCACTAAAGACTGGCGCATTTTATGGGTTAATACAACGGCCTAAAATGCAGCGTTATGGAAGCTTAAACACCATATTTTACATCCATTTGAATCAATACACATCTACAATGAGCCGTGGTTTTGACCCTTTCGGAATTCCATGACACACATACACACATACACAAACAAACACATGCATACATACATACATACATACATACATACATACATACATACATACATACATACATACATACATACATACATACATACATACATTCATTCATTCATTCATACATACATACATACATACATACATACATACATACAGGAACAAATACAAATATGCATGCATGGGCTCTCAAGGAGTAAGGGGCTGATAGGTCACGAGGCCAAAGCTGGATGATAATGAGAACGTCGTGCATGAATGTATGCTACATTGTGTTCCAGTTTGAGCATGTGTGTTTGTGTGTGACAGACACAGAAAGTGTCTGTCACACACAAACACTGGCTTGGCACAAACACTCACTTTTTTTTGCAGAAAGTGAGTGTGTAAGTGTCTCTGTTTGAGAAGTAGAGAGTCTGTGGGTGTGTGCGTGTGTTTGTGTGTGTGTGAGCAATCATGTGCAGGCCTGATAGAGTTCAGGCTTGAGCTCGGCCATGTATGTTGTCAAGAAAAATGAAAATAGGTGAGCGGTGCCTTTTAAAATGTCTAGTCAACACGTCAACCTACCTGATCTTTTGATTGACATGTCTGCCACCAACTAGTCTATATAAGGAAGTCTTTTACCTTATGTTTGCACTGAGGATGGTCTGAATGGGACTGAAAACGTTTTGCACACCACTTTGGGTAGCACTTTGCACTTTTATGCAATAAACCTTATTGTTGCATCGGCTATATTCCGCTCCTTTTATTGTTGTCAAGAAAGGCAATTCTCTATGGTGTCTTCGAATGAATTTGATAATTTCAGGCACAGATAATTTCACTTCCTCTTCAGCCCTGCATGTGTGTGTATGCGTGCGGCATGTGTGTGTGTGCTTGCGTGTGTGTGTGTGATTGTGTGTGTTTGTATGTGAGAGTGAGCGATCATGTGTTTGTGTATGTGTGTATGCTTGTATGTGAGAGTGAACGATCATGTGTGTGTTTCTGTGTGTGTGTGAGAGAGGGAGCGTCTCTGTGTGAGACAGAACGTCTCTGTGTGTATGTGACCCTTTGACATCGCGGTGCTGCTTCATTAGCAGCATATGAGGGCAGATAATGTCGAGCTGTAACTCTTCTGTAAATCTTGTGATGCACTGCAGCCCTGGAGGGCATCAATACTCTCCTAACAAGTATAGCTGTGTGTGTGTGTGTGTGTGTGTGTGTGTGTGTGTGTGTGTGTGCATTACCAGGTTTGATAGAGACTTATACAATGTTTTTGAATGTCTGTTCAGATAACGTGTGTGCTTGCGTGTGCATGAGTGTTTGTGTGTGCGTGTTTGATTGCTTGCGTGTGCACGCCTTTGTGCGTGCGTGTGTGTTAGTGTGCCTCTGTGCATGTGTGCATGAGTGTGTGTGTGTGTGTGTGTGTGTGTGTGCGTGCGTGTGAATGAACAAGGTCCTGGAGAGCAGGGTGCTGGTTAGGGGAGGGGGGCAGGGTGCTGGTTAGGGGAGGGGGGCAGGGTGCTGGTTAGGGGAGGGGGGCAGGGTGCTGGTTGGGGGAGGGGGGCAGGGTGACATGGCGGCGCGTGCCAGGCCCAACACCCTACGTATGTGTGAGCTCAGAAGGCTGCGACCAGGGCCCCCACATGGGAAACATCTTCCAGGTCCCCTCATTCTCTCTCTGTCCCTCTCTCTCTCTCTCTCTCTCTCTCTCTCTCTCTCAAATCAATTCAGTTCAGGTTAATTAAATTAAATTAAATACAATAAAATTAGGATATTCAGTTCAATAAAATAAAATAAAATGTAATTTGATTTGCTTTAATTCAATTCAATTGCGCTGGTTTTAATAGCAGGTAGGAAGCTCTGTTGCTCTTTTTCTTGTCATTCTCTCTTATTCACACACACACACACACACACACACACACACACACACACACACACACACACACACACACGTTGAGTTATTTCCCTCTATGAATTTGTTGCTTTTCTGTTTTGGGTTCTCTCTTTCTTTCCCCGTATCTCACACTCTCTCTCTCTCTCTCTCTCTCTCTCTCTCTCTCTCTGAGAGTCCACTGAGGATTCACAACAATAGAGTTGTAGACAGGATTAGCTGTGTGTGTGTGTGTTTGTGCGTTAGGGGTGGGGGGGGGGTATGAAATCGATGGGCAGATGCTACTTCCTAAGCTCCTCACCCTCCACTGACACGTTGTCCCCCCATTAGGCATGTCAAACGGCCAGATCTGCACCACACTGCAAGGTCATCAGATCACCTCACACACTGATAGAGAGTGGGAGAGGGTGTACATGTGCACAAGTGTGTGTGTGTGTGTGTGTGTGTGTGTGTGTGTGTGTGTGTGTGTGTGTGTGTGTGTGTGCGTGTGTGTGTGTGTGCGTGTGCATGTGTGTGTGTTTACATGTCTTGAGTAAGTGAGTGTGAAAAGCAAAAAGGAATGAGGGTGGGGGAAGGGGGAAATGTTTGACATCTCAAAGCAAAGCAGTCTCCTCTTATTTCGTGATTACCCGAATGATGTCGCTTATCGACATTTTGGGACTACGATGTTCACCCGCTGTCAATCATTCCCTCTCGCTCTTTGTCTCGATGCAACAGACTTGAGAGGTAATTGTGCCATCATCGCTTTCATTTTTTCACAATAAGAGTGCAACAATGTACTTAGAGAAACAAGTTGCATGGCAATCAATGAACACATCACCTACTTATACTCATCTATTTCACTGACCCCGTTGACAGGATGTCTGCCGGGATGAGAAAAAAGAAAAATTTGAATTCCCAGTTCAATCCAAACTGGATCTAACGTTCGACAGGGAGGCTTTTTTATGTTTTTCATCTTCACAAAATATCTTGCATCTTTTCGGTGTAGCTGAATCTAAACTGAATCAAGTCAATGTCAGGGAGGATTTTCTTTTGGAATATTAATAAATTAATTATTTGTCAATGGATGTTTGCTGCTTGACTTATCTTGAAATAACAGCCCACATACACATATATTCTCTGTCCTCTCAGATGAAGGATGTGTGGACTTCAGAAGAAGTTGTAATATAGTCCTAATTTGAGCCTTTTTACTATTATGAATCATGAAAGAAGTAAACTTTTCAACAGTATTGTTAACATCTTCCCGATTCTATCTCAGCTCAATACTATGATGGCTGATTTGCCATGGTAACATCCCCATGTTTCATACAACATCTTAAGTAGCTCAAACCAAAAACGAACTTCATTTAATTAGCACAATTAATTCCCCAATAAATGTTAAGTGCTTTGCTTTAAAAAGTATAATTAAACGCAAACAGCAAAAGACCAAGGAAGGTATATTTAAAAAATAAATAGAGTTGTGAGTTATACATTTTCACAGATACAAAAAAGTAATCTCTCTCATCACACATGGACATGCCCATGTGTGATGTCACTTGTGGGTAGATTGCCAAAAAGCTTGTATTTTGTAAAATATTCATACTCTTATTTAAATAAATGCGATTTGTACTATTTCCACCAAAGCTGAAATGTAGGCTGGATCTGGTGCCTTCTAACACTTTCATCAGCCGAGAATACGCCTGCACACTATAACTGTAATTATATTGTGCTATAAGTCGATTTAGTACCTGCTGTGAATCTTTCTTCTCTTCCAATTTTTTGGAAGAGAAGTCTGTCATTGAAACATTTCTGATGAGACAATATCTCATCAAAAGTAAGCAGAACTATACTAACTAAATTCCATTAGAAGAATGGATTTTTCCTGCTTGTTTTCCCAAAGGCCGCGATGAATACTGTGCAGATATAAAAGACTAATGCAAGTATTATGCATTCTATTTAGCTCCATATTTCCACGTCAAATTGCTGCCCATCCACTGAATCTATTTTCAGTCCTTTCATGTAAATGGCCTTAGCCCTCGACTAGTACCCAGATGCACTCGCACACACACACACACACACACACACACACACACACACACACACACACACACACAGTAAATAACCCTGGCCATTCAGGTGTGTGTCACTTGAGGATCCCCTGGTTGGCAGAGATATGCCCCCATCCTCACGCATCACTTCCTGCGTGACTGCTCCAAACAGGAAGTAATCAGGGAAGCTGTCCCTCCAGATAGGCCGATGGCTGGCAATTGTTTAGCATTTAAATAACACCCTGTCCTCCCGTCTCCCTCCAGAATGAAAATGGCTGCTCGCCGTGCGTGGTAGCCTTCCTAGCATATCCTAGCAGATGCTGTTGTTTTCCAGGTCGGAGCGGTGTGTGGTTGAGTGGCTCCAGGACAGCAGTGAGTGAGGGGCACTCGCTGTCCTGACAGGCCTGGAGATGGGGGCGCTGAACTGAGGCTGGCCGTCCCGCGCTTGCGCCCACTCCGCCCGCACTCCATCCCTTCTCTGCTCTCTAATGGATTCCCATGCGGACAAAAGCCTCTGGTGAGCAAGGGGTGAGATTGTACTTGAATCTGTGCGTGTGTGTGTGAATGTGTGTGTGTGCGTATCTGTGTGCGTGTGCTCACGTTTGTGTGCGTTCTTGTGCATATTTGCGTGTGTGTGTGGGTGCCTGTGCATGTTTGCGTGTGTGTGCGTGCGTGTGTATCTTTGCGTGCGTGTGCATGTTTGCGCGTGTGTGCGCATGCGTGTGTGTGTATGTGTGTGCGTATTTGCTGGATGTTTCTCTAGGAGACCTCAAAGTCCTCCCATTATTGATATTCTGAGCGCTCACTCTCCTGATTACATATAAAACATCTTCTTACTTCCCTTTGAATGGATTCATGCAACATGACTAATGACAGCGGGATTAATGAATGCACTTGGGTGAAAAGCATGATTATATATATATTGTAATCATGTAGAGCAACATAATGAATGATAAAAGGTTTGAGCCATGAATATGAGGTGAAATTATGATAGAGTTGAAAGCCTCTAATGTCCTGTTCCAAACTCAAAGCTATAATCAAAGATATTAAAAAAGTTATGTGTATTGGATATAGATGTGTTGTCATTAAAAAGCATACCTCCTCTAACGATAATCACCATAGTGTCTCTATTTGTGTGTCGCTTGAACGGGAACTATTGTCGAGAGATGAGGACAGCATGTTTTTGAGGGACAAAATGTAATTGTCCTAATGGGTCTCCATCCGTTTCATTGTGATGCTTGTCACTGGAAACACGAGTGTGAAACAAAGTAAAGGGCTCCACTCTGACTTCGAGAGAAGAACAGGAGAAACTTCTCAATCTCCTTAGCCTTCACTATCCTCCTCTGGTAACTAGGCAACCCCTCTCGCACAGGCGGACGCGAACCAATAGGAAGAGACCTCAAAACGTTCTTACAAATATACCCTTATCCTTCCAGCAGTAAGCAGGCAGGCCTGACACTGAAAAATAAATCGTTGAACGATGATTGAACTGATGAGCAATTAAATAAACAATGGTTAAAATGTCTGAAATCATTCATTATGCATGATTTTGGACTCCAAATGTTTTCACTTATTTTCCATCTGTTTAATTTGAACTGATAGATAAAAAAAGCCTCAGTGTTCTTGAGCCTTAGTAATTAAATGAACATGATGTCATATATTAACTCTAGAAAAGGTAATCGCAGGTTAGTTATGAGTTACCTTCATCTCCTCTTCAGAGATACAGTGGGTGCTGTACAATGGCTGACATTTCTTTGGAGAGATAGTGTCGTTTACCTTGTAATAAAGTTGTCCTTGAACATCAACAAACACTTCCCCGCCTCATCGTACAGCGACTGAATACTTTGTCATATTCTTTCTCAGACATATGGGGAAGATGATGTTACTTAATTATAATACCTTGGCCTTGAGTCAATAAATACAATCTACTCGCTTTCCCTACACCAAAACAAAAAAACAAGACTCCCGCATCATAGTTTTTGTTATTCCTTAGAACGATGGGCTGATGATGTCACCCACTTAGCGATAATAAATTGGCCTTGAGTCAACGAGTAAGAGCCGCTCGCTTCCCGTTCCCCCCCTACTTCGTGACGAAATCACGACTACCAGTGTGTGTGCAAAACAAACACTGCCTTAATGTCTTGGAATGGAGCCTGCTGTTCCATGCGGGGCCGGCCCACTCGGATGCCCTAGGGGCTGGCTGTGGGCGCGGCGCCCCCCGTGGGAAGCCTACAGCTGGGGGCCTGCGCCGCCGAAGACCCTCTAAGATCAGGCAGAAGTTGGCAGCAGGAGGCTGGGTATCATGTTATGTCATGCGTTGTGTTGCCTCGTCAAGTCTGTTGGAGCAGCTGCATTTCTCCCTGTTAACAGTGAGTGTCATCATGAGATCACCATCATTCACCATGATTCAAGCATGCGCTGTTGTTGTTGACGGAGATGTCATGTCACTATATGGGTGCATCGTTTTTTATTCCTTCCAGCCTCCGTGTTGTGGTTCCTCAGCTTTATGTTGTCAATAATAATGAGGTCCAACCTATACGGCGATATCCGCAGACATGCACGGATAGAATCGCCCTGACAACCACTCCATTTCATCCATTGCTTGGACTGTCGGACTGTTTTCAACCTTCTAATGTCTTTACCTGATAACCATACACAAATACTAACCCAAGGACATCTTCATTTTGTGTTACGTTAACATGTTGACTCCATATTGTCCAAGATATCGCTGCAAAGATCACTAGAGGTTCTCCGACACATTCATGACGGGTATGACTCAGAACGGGGGAGCCTGAGCTAAAACTGGTGTATAATAATCAACAGGCTGTGTCATGTTCTGGGTCTATTGGTTCTCTGCATGCAGTGTCCATCTCGCGTATTGTCCCCGAGGCCACTGGGAGGCCGGCGGAGCTGTCTGCCTCAACACGCGCTCCCGTGCCCTCGCCACCTCCTAAATAATTCACAGGGGAAGAGGAGACGTCAACTCTAGTATAATTACTGTGGGAGGGTGACAGGCTCCTCTGTCAAGGACGAGATGCACAGTGCTGTGAGGAGAGAGGGGGAGAGGGGGTTGAGGAGGGAGAGAGAGGGGTGCTGGCTAAACGACACTGGCACACTCTGTGGCACGACAGTTTCCAAGACCAACCAGGAGCCGTTGACACGTGGTCAAATACAGGGTAATTGGAAGGCCTCTTGTGAAATGTCCCCAATTGTACCTCCTTCAGAGCACTGCTTGTTCTTTATGAGATGTAATAATAGCGTTGTGATAGGAAACACGGGGAAAGGTATGGGTTATCGACCTCCACTCCTCCGTCCCGCGTCCCTGGGTGTTCATGTCCCTTCTCCAGTTCTCGCAGTGCATCGGCGACGATGCAACGCTATCCATCACTGTTAGGAAGGAAGGCAAGAGGGATCTCCTTTCAGCTGCAGGCCCCAGCTGATATGACACAACCTCTTAGTGTAACACATTCAGAAGCCCCCCCACCACCAAAACCATGTCCTGCTTGGCATGCGCATACCTGCCAAGATGTGACTAAAACTGTTACCGTCACCCCGGTCTGAAACCAGGCCTGGGCCAAAGCGCTTGGCAGCCTGCCACCAGCTCCAGATTCCGTGAAAACAAAGTATCCTCCTATTCAAAGTAGAGATCGTTTTGACACCAGCTACATCATCCCCCCAAATAGGTGCTGTTGTGCATAGTTCTGGAATGCAAGCAAAACCAGTTCCTACAGAATGGGAAGGTTCTCAGGGCTGGGATAAGGAGCAGATCTCCTTACGTCTGATGTGTTGTGCCCCCAAATACCCCGGTAGAATACTTCCTGTCGTGTGCTTTCCCACTAGACTTCCTTTCACTTCCTCATGCCACCTCTTTGACCTCAAGTTCACCTCCTGCAATGTTTACATGTGGGAGTGTTTTCGAATGAAATGCCCCACACACGACAAGCTCATGTAACTTTGAATTAAATCAAATATGTAGAGTTGAATGAAAAGATGGTGTTTGGCAGAAGAAAATGACAGACCTCAAACACCAGGGAAAAACCTCAAGTCTGTGCATATTGGATAAATGCTGGGAGAGGATAACAATTTTCTTTTTGTAAGTGTATGAACTTTTCTCCAAGGTTTTAACATCATCAGGTTCATCTCCATGTTTATGATGAATAAATGAAGGTTATTGAAGTTCTGTTCACTTGCAGTCATGGGGATGTAATGCTCGTGTTGCAAGTGCAACACTTAAAATTGGGATGAAGTCATCGTCATGGCCCCTATAACGGCAATAATATTTACAGGCTATTATATGAGTGTCATTCATATTCATCACACTAGTTTATGACCATTATCCGTTTTTATCTCACTTCAATTTATGGCATGGCCTGCTTTTTAAAGGCACCATTTGTAGCCTTTCTCAGGCATTTTACATTTTGAAGAAGGACCAGCACACCTCTAGAATGTAATTATAATGTCATTATAGAAGAATAAATGGTAACACAAAAGATTGGAGGTCACAAGAAAGGTAGTGCGGGCGCCTAACCATGCCTAACCCCAACATAACTCTCCCCCAATGACATGTATCTCAATGCAACGTTTGTCGGCTGCTAAACAGTGAAATACATAATTTTCTGAGTTTGATTCAAGCAGCTCAGGTTTCATTTTCTCAAGTTATGCATAAGATCACATCATACTTGCCAAGAATGTGTTCTCTTTGGTGAACGTGATCTTTCCCCCTTCAACATAACAACAGATGTTCCAGCTGAGCGTACATCCTGACGCTGAACAGGTGAGTCCCATAATGGATGCTAATGTGGCGGATCATGCAGGAGACAGTCCCGGTGGTGTACACTTACACCTCATTGATAAGTGAGGTCTATGAAGGGATGCGCGCAACGTTGCGTGTCCAGTGATCCTGTCTGTTAAGTTGATGCAAATGTCCCCGGAGTCTTTAGGACTTCTCTGCACCTAAAATACACATTAATTATTAAAGTGGAGATGTGTTTTTTGGTCATATTACCGTTGACAAGAGCACTAGGCACTTCATCACTTGATGTCTCCAGGCGGACGCCAGGGATCGGCTAATCCTATGATGATTATTAGATGATATATATTATCTTTGACAATCCATTTTCAAACATAATCAATCAATGTTGATCAGCCAGTGGCACATATTAAAACAAATAACGTGGTCATGGAAATGTCTATGTTAAAAAGTAAAATAATACCAGGATCTGCCCGGACTTTGGGAATTACAGATATAACCAGTCAAAAATCCTATTATTCCCATAGTAGCTGATTAAGCTTCAACAAGTGGGCTACAGCTGTGTAGCGTCTCGCGGCAGAAAGATGGATAGCATATTGCATTGCCATCTGTTAGCATTTTTTGCTATTACAAATGTGTGTGTGTGTGTGTGTGTATGTGTGTGTGTGTGAGTTGAGTGCTACTTCTAAATGCCAGGTAATGGCTTGTCTACAGTCCTGATCTACAATCGAGGGCCGTAGCGAGCCCAGATGGCCTCGTTCCACCGGGCTCTCCGTTTCTAAGGCCCCAAATGAGATTGGAGTGATCGTATGAAATTATCAGGCAGGCTTAGCTACAGGATTAGCCGTGGCTGTGCCGGCTAATAGTTAGCAACGGGGCTGTTAGCCAATTATAACTTCATTATCCAGTTAGCTAGTGCTGTGTCACCGTGGGTTACAGGGGTCATGACAGCTGTATTTACCTTTTTACGGCTTACGGTGTATTAAGGTTTGGCAAATGTGAGCCAGACGTCTGTGACATATTATGTCTGTGAGTATTGGCGATATTGATTTTCAATTGTCAGATTCCACATTGACCGTGGAGGATATTGAATCTTCTCGTGGACGCAGGAAGCACTGCTGATCCCATTAACTCTAGCTTAAAATAACCATTACTTTGTTTTTTTGCCAGTTTACAACTGTCTCAAAATGATTTATATTAGCATACGATATGTGAAAATGGTTTCTCTCTCAGTGCATGAGAGGACCCCGGGTAAGAAAGAGCTGGACTAGTGTGAAGACAATATACTGGGTTTTGTGTTTCCAGACTATATTAATACACACGCAAAAAACACTGGTGTGATGTGTGTGTGTTTGTTTATGCATGATTTGTGCAAGCTTTTGTGTGTTCGTGTGTGTGTGTGTGTATGTGTGTGTGTGTGTGTTTGCGTATGTGTGTGTGTGTGTTCAAGGACAGTTGGGAATCCTCTTATTCCCAGTGATCAGTCAGTTTTATATCTCTGCTCACTTAGTTTGTTCTTTTCACCAAACGCAGGTCCATTAATACTGTATGAATTGCAGACAGCAAGGGAAACAACGAACCAAGGAAGCCCTGCAACAACGTGTTTAATATTCTCTGTGCTTTCAGGCCAAGCTGCCCGGCCAGTCCACTGTCTGGTCAAATCCGGAGAGCCAAGATTAATCTCCCCCATTTAAAAATGTGAGATTGAATCAGTGAACACTCAAATCATGTGGCTACATATACAGTTCTTTAGTTAGATATCATAGACCAGACGCCCCTTTGAGAGCATGGGATTAGGAGAATGAAACACAATGTTTTACCGGAGATTCCTTGAGCCACAGGGTTTTTCGTTTGAAGGCAGATTGGTCTTTGGATGAAACAAGCACACATTTACTATCAAGCAGGAATCCAGTTGTGGTGATAAACCACAACTGGATAAAAAGGATCTCTCTCTGCCTCTCTCCACAGGTGTACTATATCCTGTATCTTATATACTATATCCTGCTACGGTTGTATTTCATTATATATAGCAGAGGTTACTGATACTGTTATAAGTTAAGTTGGTTCAACCAGGTTGAACCAGTTGACAATGGACTGAGAGAATGACAGAATGTGGCAACTACCACAGAGTAAGGGACACAACTAGCTTTTGTTAGCATGGTGGCTACCATCTGCTCCTTATTGAGTTGGTTAGGCTTAGTTGACCTATTAAACTCTAACGCTGACCACGTGGTTCTCCTGAAGCCACCGGACTCACAATACCCTCTCTCTTTCTCTCTCGCACACACACACACACACACACACACACGCCCAGGTGGTGTGGTAAGTACCACACCATGCTCTCTGGTCTCCCGGGTGCAATTGGTAACGTGAGCTGCCTGTTAGTATAACTGAGTTATGCCAAAAGCCTTCTTGCCTCGGAAACAAATTGGAACGACGCCCAATACACACTTTGTCAAAGCTCTCGATACTAGCTGACACGATGATAGATATATTGAAATTCCGCCCTGCTTTCAAAGTCACTTTCGAGGGTCTTCAGGGTGCATATCCCAACGAGAGGTTGGTAGAAAGTGGGCCAGTCCAACCGGGTGAATCATGCAGCCAGGATGTGTCTCCTAACTGTCACTTTAGGATATGCCAGCCTTGCCTCTGTGTGGATTGTATCAACCAAATGACACTTGAAACTGGCTGGTTGATGTAAGTAGCACAAATATTCCTGATATGTGTCATGGTTGATGTTCCATTAATAATGCTAGTAATGTAATGTGATTCTGTTTCAAGTTCCGGATTCAGCTTTTGGTTGTTTTTGTTGTTGTTTTGGTTCCAATGTCAAGGTCGACTCTCTTTCTCTCACTTAAGTCTCATTAATGACATTCATTTCCTGTAACAATAAGAGTTTGGTGGCAACAATATTGCCACACAATGTCTCTGGATTGGATAGGTAGTGTGCAGCTACTGTGGCAGCAGGGGGGAAAAAAAGTAACCCCTAGATGTGGTTCTGTCTCATCAGCAATTGACCCAACAACGCCCTCCATTGGCTCGGCGGCGCACTGAAGCGACGGAGCACATTCCACGGTAACTCGCGCCTCCTGTTCACATGGAGGAGGCTGGAGCTGCTCCCACTCTGCTGGAACCCGAGCTGCATTCCTCCTCATTCACACGCAGGGCAGCCGCCGAAGCGAGCACGACTACTCCGTGACGAGAGTGGAAATGTCTGCAAGTTTTGGAATTTAAACCATGGCAAGGAGGATATCTATTCAAAGAATCACTTAAAGCTGTGAGTATCGCGTCGATTTGGGCTACAAGTTTCCATCTGAGGTGAAATGTGGAGGGTTGCGGATAAAACATATACGAGTGTTTTTTTCCTTCCTCCGTGTTGCGAGTTTGCGTTCGTCTTCTTCTGCCCGTCTCGCCGAAAGCTATTCTGTACCGCTGGCGCTGGGTGTATGGTCGGCGATCCGCGAGTTTGAAGCGGTCGACTGCAAACATAGCATTGGACAAGGCTTTCTTTAAACCACTCAAGTGGATTTAATTCTTCAATGCAGCAATCGGTGTTCATTTTGGTCTGACCAGTGTCCCTGCAAATCAGTACCGAGAACCCAAGAGTGACCAGCACACAAGTCCGATTGATCATCCACAAAACTCGGATATTTAGACTCGCTGGCTACAACGTGCTTTGCTTTATGCTTTATAATAGTAGCCAAGGTGTTCCTCACCAAAACCTTGATCCATACTACAGAGCATTGGTTATTTTTCTGTCAACAATTTGCAGAACACGCTACGTTTCACCTACCAACTAGTTGTAGGCTAATCCATAAAGAGGGATCGCGGTTTTATTGAGCTTTGTTTCTGCCCGTATCGCCCGTTTTTAAAATAGGTTACCACAAAGAATAACATCCACTGGGTTTCTAGGTGGTTTGGAGTGCGTAATGCTGTTGCATGGCTCAGAGAAGGAATGTCACCACCATACATAATTATAGGTTTTCACAGACTGACAGTGACTGTGTCGCCGGGAAAATCATCCCTGTGTGGCACTGGGAAGCACGCGTTTATTTAGATGAGAATCGTTGCATGCCTGTTCGCTGTTCGCTTTTAATGGCCCAGGCTATATACTTTGGGCTGTTTTAATCTCTAAATGGACATATGGGAGGAGTGTTGTATTTCTCAAGGGGACGTGGTGGTGGGGCTGCTTTGTAAAAATAAAAAAAATCGATTACCCAATTAGCTTTAAAATAATTAGAAATGGTGTTGGTGCTGTGAAAAGAGCGTTAATCTGCTAACGAATGAGAGGCAATTTGTAAGCTTTGTTACATTCGACAGCAATTGAATTCCGTATTGAGCTCCGATAGAGTGTTGCGAGCTGTGGGTGTGTGTTGGGTGTGCATCAGCTATCGGAAATGCTCCTATTCCCTTTTTTTTCTTGGATTCTCAGCAGTTGTATTATTTTAAATGGAACATGGAATAACAATCAGGGCCAGCCCGATCTATACACCGGCTAATTTAGTTTAAATTCAAAGCCTGTAGCCTGCCTACCCCTTTTCATGAATCTCATTAATCATATGCATAATTTTAACCAGTTGTTATGTGGTGTGTCGTTGCGATTTGACCCCGATTTTACCACTATGCTGTCAAGGAGCGGCGTCTCACTGACAACTACATAAACCAACTTTTCTAATGCAAATCAGGCGCCATATCAAGCGTGGCGTCAATGTTAGTTTAAAAGGCGGCAGTAGGTGGATGTCCGAAGCTGATCATTCATCCAGCAATGATGGTGACTGGCAAACACACCTCGCAACGACATGCTCTTCCACCTCTTAGGATCCGATACAGGCTAGGGACCACTGCAATTCATCACAGCGCGGTCGACATGGCATACATTCGCAGTGTGATTGCCTAAAAATGTAATTGGACGGGGCAATGTTTCCTGTTATATTACAAGTGCCCCCCCCCCCCCCCCCCATCCCCTCTCTACATAAACGAACAATGCAAAAAGAACATCGACCTATTTTTCAGCGTGATAATTAAACAAATCGCTTTGGAAATGCATTTGGGTGTGGTGGAGCCGTCTTAAATCCTTCTATTAAACCATCAATGGAATCCGTGATTCAAATGGATTTAGAAAATGTGTCTCTTAAAGTCGGTACTTGAAACGTGACAAAATACCCTACTAAGAAATAAATTCGATTGGCCAGTGAGAGGTTATACAGTCTACAAAGTATTTCTCTGAAGTTTGAGATACATATTTTCTGGGTGTAGCCACTCCTGAAGAAGAATGAGGACCCTATATCCTCATTTGCAAGTTTCTAAACGTATTGTGCTGCATTTGGTTGACCAATGGCTTTGTTAATGTTCACTACGTGATCATTGCATGTATTATGCCTATCTAACAGGAATTCAAAATTTCAAAGTAACTGCTTTGGTTTCTGTTTCTATTTTTGGCCCGATTGATATCAGCTCATTATTCAAACAACAAAGACTTGATAAGGCAGACTTCAAAACATGATAAGGCAGTTGATTGTTAAACTCATAACTTGATAGGGTGTTTCTGATGTGAGTCTACATGTTTATCCGGCAGCTTGTTCCACCTATATCTAATCTATTACTGAGTAGCCGATGTGATGGAGAGCACCGTGATCACACCATCAATCAATCAATCAATCGATACAACTTCATTTTTGGCACCTTTCTGGTTATTATGGTTATTTTGCTTCTTCTTCGTCTACGACCTTGTATGGAATTTCACATGAAAGCTATCAGCCGAGCCAGAAAATTACAAGCAGTTTCCCCGGCAATCTCCTCCAATTATGATAGAAATCTCCCCACAATAGACCGGCCAAGTCATGCGTTTTCTCTTGTCTGGTTGGGCTCATTTTAGACCATGCCACGGAGGCCAGACCTATGATGTCCAAAGTTAGGAATCCAAGCTGACATGTGCACTTTGCACCCCTCTGGCTTTGCCTTTGTCACTCTGGACGGCCACCCCCTGCCCCCAGACCGGCTGCCCCCCACCCCTCTCCCCATCACAGCATTCCTCTACACTTTCTTTTTTGGCGAGTGGCGCGGTGAAGTTGGTGTCTAATTAGAATGCAAATGGGCCACAACGCGCAAATGGCTTTTCACACGTGAGAATTGATTCCCAGTGTAGCACCAGGATAACTCTGCTCAACGCTAGCACCCCTCTAAACGTCCACTTAGCCGCATATTGCCCAAATAGGGGAAGAGCTGGAAGTAGCCGTGTAAAGCGCATAATGTATCCATGAGGGGACGTGCTGAACCTGAGCACAAAGCCAATACTGCTCTGTACGCTATTGGAATGGTGTGGCTGCAATTCTTTAGGTGTGTGTGTGTGTGTGTGTGTGTGTGATTATACGATTATACTTGGCAAATCATAACTCCTCTTCCAGTTTTCCTGGACTGTCAGACATTTTATACCAACCTGACAACCTCATCCGTAGGCATTTTTCTCTCTCTCTCTCTCTCTCTCTCTCTCTCTCTCTCTCTCTCTCTCTCTCTCTCTCTCTATTTCCTCCACAGCCCTACCTTAACCTGCCAATCAAGATGCCTGGGTTTTCTCTCAGTCTTTTGGTCTATTCCTCTCTCCCTGTCAGTCCTATACCACGGTTTACCTCCCCCCATTCAGGTGGCAGTTTTCTAGCTAGCATATCCCCTTTCTGTTGCTATGCCCTCCTCTCATTCTTCTCCTACTCTCTCCCTTCCTCTTACTCTTTCTTTCCCTACTCAATTCCCCCTCCAATTTTTTTTCTGTCCCCACCATCATAACACACACACACACACACACACACACACACACACACACACACACACACACACACACACACACACACACACACACACACACACACACACACACACACACACCATCTCAGAGTGCTAGCTGTGGTGTGGTTGGGTGAATGTGGTCCCTCTATCACCACCCCCTGAGTTTGTGTTGAGAGGAGGGAATGAGAGAACCCCGGTCCCTGGTGGCATCATACGCAATACCAGATCTGGTGTCTTGACCCATACTTAGAGCGCCCATCCCTTAACACACGTGTGTGTGTGTGTGTGGGTGTGTGTGTTTGTGTGTGTGTGTGTGTGTAGGGGGTTGCTTGCTAGCCTGGTGGGCATAGCAGCCGCTGGAACACAGCATCTGCTGCTGGCGTCTGGTAGCTGGCGGAGCCCCGCTCTTTATTACATGGGTTTTCATTTGTGTCAGTCTCACTAAGGAGGTTAGCGGAGCGCTGCTCGTTCCCGCCGCTCCGCTACTGGGGAACCTCCCCCCTCCCTCCCTCCCTCCCTGCCTGCCTACCACCCCCCCGGACCCACCTGCCCCCAGCATGCCGCCTGTCGCTTTTCCTCTCTGTTTTTGCAGCCCCTCTTTGGGTAATATCCGTGTCCTAGCCCTCCTTCTCCTCACCAGACCCCCTGTTCCTCACCCTCCTGGTGTTTCCCCGTGGTTCCAACCTTCCTATTGGTCCCCTGCTCCGCTCCCTCCGTCTCTCTCTGATCGGCAGTGTTTCCCCCAGGGTTGCCGTGGCGCCCTGAGGCGAGGAGTTATTCGCCGCTGCGGTGATATTGGAAATCACTAAATAGGGACCAGCATTAGGGCTTTACCTAAAGTCAGTCTCTCTCGTACTCTCTCGTATGTGTGTGTGTTTGTGTGTGTAAGCTCGCGGATGCCGCTTTTTATATAAGTTATGCTCCTGACTGACTGCTCGACCCCCGGTAAGTAGCTGGGAACGACAGTCGGCGGCCACTGCTGTCGGAGCAGGACCGGTCGCTCGCACAGAAAAGGTAACGCCCGAGGGCGTGCGACCATCGAGAAACACTCGCCAACACGAAATAGGAGGTCAATTAAAGGCTGTGCTGAGCTGAGTGCCCAGCGCCGGGCGCTCCTAAAGGTGAAGGAGCAGGGATGTTGTTCCGGCCCCGTCGCCGTTGGTTCCTCCCCTCGGCAGAACGTGTCGGGGAGTAGTTCTGAGGATCATGACATGGCCGCCTCGCTCCTGCTCGGCTGTCGTAAAAAGCCTTGACCTTTTGCTGAAATAAAAAGAAATAATATCAACCCTCGGCATCTGTGGCGCAGCTCTGCTCTTCCATATCAGCAGGTTATGGAAGGTACAGAACGTAAGGCTTCTTACAGAAAATGGCTCTTTCTTTTGGAATACAGCCCAAGTTTCTATCTCTCTCTCTCTCTCTCTCTCTCTCTTGCCGTGTCTGATGTGCTCATCCGAGTGAAATGACTGTTATGTATAATTAATTTTACCCCTCTCTCCCAGTGTATTTTTATCGCCCACTTTTACCATTCTTCAAAGGACCCCTCCCCCGCATTCGTCCTCCACAGTGCCTGCTGAAAGTGACAGCTGCTCTAGTATGGTTATGGGAGGGGGGGGGTTGATGCATTTGAAGCAGGCACTAAAAAGGCTACTCACATCAAGACGACTCTGAATAGGAGAACAAAAATCATTTCCTTTTTGCCCTGACAGTATCAAAAACCTGCCTGCTAATCTGGCTGCAAATTGAAAAAAAAACGCCATTCCCCCCCCCCCCCAACATCACCACCACCATCTTGAATGTGGCCCGTGCGTCGTGTTTGTACATGAAGGACTGCTTTGTTCAAAGGCGTTTGAGGAGTTTAGTGGGAATGTAAAGCAGCGTGCACAGAAGTATTTAAGTTTTATGTAAGGCAAAAACAACAAATTGTGTTTCATCCGCCCTCACTCTGTTTACACAATACTACACAATACTACGGTTTTGGTAGAGTGGGCGGGGTAACAAGGCCTTGTGTCCTTAAAATGGAAAAATGGAAATCTTTCATTATTAATTTTAACCATGAAGAAGACGACCACTGACGGCACATGTGGTCGTGTTGGGTTTTACAGGCCGTCTGGTCGTGCAGCACCACAGATCCCCAAATCTACCTCCATACATTTAGTTCCACTTTTCTTTTTTTTAACCCTGGCACTCACGCCGACTAACATCCACCCGCAAACCCTTCAGCCAATGGCCTCAGCCTGCTCGTCTCTGTGTTTGAGGTCATTGGCTGCAGGGTTTGTGGCCCAGTGTGTGTGTGAGAGAGAGCTCCTGCCTGGCATGCCAAGACTCTTATCAGCATTCTAATCCTCTCCTGCCTGCGATCTCGCCACTCGACACTGACTCAGACAGGGCAGATTAGGGCCCTCTGAATCATGCTGAGGGGAATGTGGGGCACCCAGACTCTCCTTTCTGTTCCTAAACCCGTGGACAAGGGCTGGGGGGGAGGAGGAGGGAGGGAGGGGGCCCCCCTGATATCGATCACTTCTCCCAAGTCACTGGGTCATTCCTGTAAGACATGATATTGTATTTTTATGGACACTCAGGCGTACATGATATGTAATGAAACGTATGTAGGATTTAGATAGTATGGAGAATGACTCATTTCTGGCTAGTTCTGTCATCACCAAAATGTGTTTTCTACTATTGTTAAAAAACAAAAAACATGTTATATTACATTTGCATCGGGAGACGGCACAACGGAGACCCAATTTAAACAATCCCTCCTGACACATCTCGCCAACTTCTCTCTTTTAAAGGTCACAATCTGTCAGCTCGGTTGCTTTCTCAAGAAGCAAGCCGTGTAGGTTAAAAGACGACAAGCGATATTGGATTCCCTCACAAACCATTATGTCCCTCCAGAAACCCTCGAGCCAGGCAACATTGCCTTTACATCCACCCGGTATGTCAGCTCCATGACAACCTCCTACTGTATGAGCTGGTGCAGGGTGGCTGATGGTGCGGATGCTGATGCAGTCACAGTTTAGATGAGAGAGCCTACTGGTTGTGTACTGTGCTCATTGGAGACTGCAGTCTGCCTCTTTAGGCCTGTGTGTGTGTGTGTGTGTGTGTGTGTGTGTGTGTGTGTGCGTGTGTATTTGAATTGAGATAAGCAGTGCATTGTGGGATTGTGTATTCGTCGATATGCAAGCCGTGTAAACTGCTGCAGAACGATACTGCTCGGGACGGGATACAATCTACGGCTTAAAGTGTGTGTGTGCATTGGGATACTTATATTAAATGCATTGTTACAGACTGCGGGGTGAGATGAAATGGGTAACACAGCCATTTGTTGTTGTGATAAATGTTAATTGTGCAGCATTATCTAATTGGGCACCTCCAGCTCCTCCTCCTTCTCCTCCTAGTCCTCCATGTATACGTTGCTCCTGCCTTACATCACCCTCCAACCTCAGCCCTCTGCACTGCAGTCCCGCCTCCACCACCTCCTCCAGCACCACCACCACCACCACCGGCCATAGTCTCTGTTATATTAACCATGGGATATCTTAAATAATTCACACGGCCTGCATTCCTCAGCCCCTGTAAATAACACTGATAGAAGGCGGGCCTTTTGAAGAGGGCCACTTGGCCTGAGAAAGGCATGGCCGCGGGATAGCCCATCAATCATCAAGCTAGCTAGCGGCCTTGTCTGGCCCCTTCAGCATGGCCATGACCAGAGCGGGGCTAGCCACCTCCACTTCCCCTGCTCTCCCCCCCGTTAGCGGAAGGAAGGGAGGCTAATTTTGAACAGGTCAATGGTGTGGTGTTGCCCCCTAAGGCACTCCAAAGGAATATTAGAGAGGGAGTGTTATGCGTGTGTGTGTGTGTGTGTATGTCATAGGTTACAGGGTACCATGCCTTGCTATTGTAATGTGTTCAGCTGCATACTTTCCCAACAGATGTTGACTTAAACACAGAGGCCTTCGTAGTTCACATTGCAGACTGTTGCACTTTTGTTCTTTATTAGATATCAACACTTGTTAATGGCGGTTCAGCTGTGTGCGAGCATTAGAAGGAAGGCGTGATGCGGGAAAACACCACTCAGTCCCTTTTTGTTTTTCCCAAGTATGAGCCAGTATGAGCACTTAGTCCTCAAAAAAACAACAACGCAATCCTACTTCAGCAGCATAAAGGAGGGTAGATTTTGAGTAGCTTTCTCCCTAATTCACCATGGAGTGCATCCAAGCCCCGCACCTCTCCACGCTAAACTCTTAGTGGCCACTTTCCTTGCGGCAGCTGTGAGGCTCATTCTGGGCCCGGCTCAGAAACAACTCAACGCTGTTTGACTTCATTGGAAACTGCAGCTTTGGCTGCATATCTGCCGGGTCACCTTTGCCAAACAGAACGGCCACAAAACCAGCATCGAAATGGAGATAAAGTTAAAATAATGGCCTAAAGGCCAACCTTACACTACAAAACCCCTAAGATCAACCTGCCGCCCGCTGGCCCAGGGTCTTTAAGGTGAGACATAAATAACGTTGTTGGGAGGTGAGGTTCAGAGGCCTAGTGGTATCTGTTCCACCTCTCTGTGAGTTGGGCTTCACAAAGAAACTCCCGGCCTGTCCGTTGGCAGGGATACAGCGGTGGAGGCACAGACAGAAGTTCTGCATCCCCTACCATCGCCCCCTCCTCCTCCGTCCTCTCTTATTCCGTCTCCCTCCAAATCACCTTCTCCCTGCCTTTGTGCTCCTCTTAAAGGGTTAAAGAGAGCGAGAGAGGGCAGTTCTCAAAAGGGTTAAGAGAGAGAGAGAGAGAGAGAGGGAGGGATGGCGGGGGGGGGTCATGAGGAGTGGTCCCCCCCCTGCTGTTCCTGGCCTCTATTGTTCATGGGCATTGTTCAGCCGGGCAGCGTGTCGAACCGCCGACACACGTACACAGACTCTTTCCCTTCCACCGTCGGACCCCACAGCGTCCCGGCAGGAACGTGGCGTGGTGAACGTGGCGTCCACAGGAGTTTCAAGAAGCTCCCTGTGCTTGTGTTTGTGGGTTCGTGTGCATTTCCTGCCCTCAGCGGAAACATGTGTTTATGGTCTAGGACCATAAACACAAGCATGTGGTCTAGGACCCCCCCCCCCCCCCCCCCCCCCCCGTGTGTTGTGCAGAACGGTTGCGGTGGTGCTGGTGAGTTCCTGGCCTAATTATTTTGCCAGACCTGGTCTACCTCTGTACTAAAACAGATCCTTTTTACCCCGAGGGCAGTTGGTGGGCTTTTAGGTCTCCTCTCCATCCGCGACCCCCCCCCCCCCCCCCGGGGAGAAGAGGCAGCCAGGGACAGGGTCCGGGGGGAGGGAGGAGGAGCACTGGGAGTTATTGCCCTCCTGGCCCCCAGACAATGCAGGAACACTGTAAGGTGGGGAGGTTTATAAGAGGGGGGGGGGCACTACTTGGATTGGATAAGGAGGTGCTAAGATTGGGGGAAGAAGAAGGGAGGGGGTGGAATGGAAGGGGGGGGGAGGGTCAAAGGTTACACTGATCCCTCTTGAAAGGTTGGGGTGGGGGCTGTGACGGTCGGTTTATATTGGCAGGACCCATTTGTTGGTTTATTGAGATGGGTGGTTGGTGGGGGAGAAGGGTTTTTGAGTGGGTGTGGGTGCGAGCCTCACATTGCTGTCCCATGATTGCTCCAGTTGGGCCAAGTCACCTCTGACCCCCTTGCGCTGACCCCCGACAGGAGCTTTTTTCCAGAAGCCAAGGCACTGACCGACTGCTAATAAGAGGGTAACCAGGCGAGCTGTGTGTTGTTCTAGCACTCGTCCTAGTTTTAAGTTGGCTCCTCATCTCCTCTTCTATACCTTTTGAGGAGGTGGTAGATTGTTTGTCTAATTGAACGGGGGTGGGGCTGCATTCACACAGAACGGCAGGTGGCCATCATGAAGGAATGCAGAGGCTCGGTCATGTCATTCAACTGTTGCCAGGTCAACGTATTCACCACTGGAATGGGGGGGTGAAAGTTGGGGGTGTGATGGGTGTGATGTGCTGATGCGTGGCGGATGGGAGGAGCCATTCCCTCTCCTTGCCTCCCCTTCCTTTCCTACCGTTCCTTTTTTTTTATTATTATTTCACTGGCCCAGTCCTGTTCGTCAAGTGCACTGCAGAGGAATGTGGCCGTCCTGGTTTAGTGGTCAGCCTCACCATTGTTGTTACCTGTGTGTGACCTCATTTAGCCCTTGAGATCAGGATGTCATGACTTGGCAGGCCACTGAACCAACCCCCCCCCCCCCCTGAAAGCAAACAATGGTATTGTCCAACTGAAATTTCTTCTTTCGACACAACTCAGGGTTAGACAAGCAACAACAGCCACACATGTAGGCCCTAAAATGGAACCATAATTGCCCCACATCTGCCGCTGCTCTACCCAGGTACACACAAACACACGTAACAAGAAATCCATGACTGTGTAGATGTTTAATTTGTATCCCTTCAAAGAGGCCCACCTCATTCTACCCGTCAGTGGCTGCAGCAGCAGCGGCAGACTTGGCCGGGGCTCAGACACATTCTGAGCAGCACATCTCCCCAGTCTTCCCTTAGCCTGAGCTCCATAAAAGCTCTGAGCTCCTTTTTTCTTTTCTTTTCTTTTTTTTCCTTTTGTAAAAAGGGAGGGAAACGCGAAATCTCAACATAACGACGACAGAGCCTCTTCTTTTGCCAGGATCGACGGGGAGAGGCAGAGGAAGAGACGTTTGGAAGGGGAAAGGAAGGAAGGCTGGGTGGGGTTGTGCTTGGCAAGTTAACGCTAAGCTAGCTCAGAACAGGGCTAACCACGCCTCACGCATGACAACGATGTTGCCGAGCCTTGAGCCCCGTTTTTACGAGAAGAGCGGGGCCGTCTGATGACGGGAGCCAGGGTGAGGAAATATGGAGGTGTAGGGGGGTTGGACTTCAGAGAAGGACTACATAAAAGTAAACCAGAAGCTGAGTAAAACTCAAAGGGAAGGCCTGAGCGGCAACGTCGGAGCAGCTGCCCACGCTCACACCGCCAACCAGCCCACCACACTGTCGTTTATGACTCTTCTTTTATTTGGAAGCCAAGCAGATGTTGTGGTGAGCGGGGGAGGGGTCACTGCGGTTTTATTGGACATGAAGCCGGGGTTTCAGGGAAGGAAATGAAAGCTGGCCCCTTTCCTCCTGATTGGTGATTTGTCCTTGGTGTTGATGCCTCCTGGGTCGAAGGGGCCGCGACTCCTCCAACCTCTCATTTCCGGTTCGTACCCGACAGCGCGCTGGCCTCCTGATCTGGTAATATCCCCGGCCGAAGTGCCCTTGGGCAAGACGTTTAACGTCGAGTAGCAGAGTACCTTTTAGCGGCGGCAACAGCACTTCATAAAGGGCCATACATTTGCACTGGTTAAACTTTTTCCCTCACAGCCTTCTACACTCAAACACTTGTCCTTGAGAAGCACTTTGAAAGAGAAAAAAAAGCGTCTTCTACCTGCTTAGTCATTCGGGGCATGTCCGGAGAAATGGTTGGCAGCTAAATCCTTTTAATTGTTCATTTTGTAAATTCAGTAATTCAGTGGCCGGGTAATTCGGTTCTTTGCCTATTTTAATTAGCTTAGTGCCAAGCCTGTCCTTTTGTGGCGGTTCTGTCGGACAGGGCCACGGCGTGCCAGCTGCGTTGGCTGCCACTGCTTGCCCTGCACTCTGCTTTGAGGTGCTGCGGCGTGCATATAGAGGGGCTCTTTTTGTCCCTGTTTTCTCTTGACTTTTCTCTCGCCACTCATCACATCTGCTGTCATCAGTGGAGAGAGAGAGAGATCCCGTTCTGCTTAGTGTCTCATGTTCTCGCTCTCTCGCTCTCTCTCTTGCTCGCTCTCACCCTCTCGTCCGCCCTCGCTGTTTCTCCTGTCCTTGATCACTTTGCCTTTCCGCTGGTCGCCCTCTCTTGCTCTCTCTCGCCTCGCTCTCTCTGGCGTCCTTGATCGGTTTGCCTTTCCGCCTCTTTTCTCGCCCTCTTTACCTCTCTGTCTCGCTCTCACCCTCTCTACTTTTCCCTCTGCCGCTCTCTCACCCTCTCACTCATGGTGAAGGGGACGTGATGAAAATGGCTGCTTAATCATGCAGAGAGGTCAACCAATCACGGAGCCCGGGCGTGTGATTTTAAGGGCCTTTTTAGATAGCACAGCGGGCAGAGGAGGAGAACGAGAGGGAGTGAGTCAGTGAGAGGGATGGACGGCAAATGTGAGCTGTATGCCCCCCCCCCCCCCCATCATCTGCCACCCCTCCATCAGTTGTTCTGCGTCGACGCAGAACGTGGCCAACACACACACGCCGAGCCTCTCCGATTTACACACCTCATCATCAGATCTGTGGAGCCACGGCTCCCTCCTGATAATGTCAGCCGCTTGCTCATGTCCTGTAAATGGAACACACACACACACACACACACACACACACACACACACACACACACACACACACACACACACACACACACACACACACACACACACACACACACACACACACACACACACAAACTGAATGTCAATAGGAGAGTGGCGGATGTATATGAGGAAGGGAAGGGCAAGGAGAGACCTCTCCACTCTCTCTCTGTTTCCTGTGCTCTCTCTCCCTCCCACTCTCCTTCTGTCCCCCCACCCTGCAGCTTCCCATTACTCTGTCCCTCCCTCTCCTTCCGTGTTGACTGACAGCCCTCCACCTTGTTAGCTGGTCAACAGCTTCATATTTAATGCATAACCCATCCGGATTGGAGGAGATTTTGCCTTGGCTCACATGCTAATGAAACTTCCAACGTGTGGATCGATTGACATTCATGTGAGCCGGTGGGTGGATTCATGGTAGCCTTCCCATGCACGCTCCAATATGCGGGAGGACTTCTTGTTTGCGGAAGAAGAAGAAGATGATGTCTATATATAAAAATGAAACAACCCACATGAGAGTCGCGGGCTATTATTTAAAAGCTCATCCAAAAAAAATGTCCTCCGGCCAATTCCGACATTCTCTGGAACATGTTGATTCTGTTTTCCTCCTTGTAATGTAACACAAAATGGCAGTCATTTCCTATTGGAGCGTATAATCAGAGGGTCCGTGGGTGTCGGAGGAGGACATACACACGTGTTTCATTGCATTAGGATTCAGTATAACGGGAGATGTAACACTGTACTCCCTGCCTGCCGTGCTGTTACCCAAAGTGTGTGTGTGTGTGTGTGTGTGTGTGTGTGTGTGTGTGTGTGTGTGTGTGAGTACTTCTAGCAAATAGCCTCTTGTCTGTTCTCTTTATTGCTCTCTCTCCCTCATTCTGTCTCTCTCTTTAGTTCCCTCTCACAGCCTCCCCAGCGCTCTGACCTTGTGTGGGCGCATGCTGATGAGCGCAGAGTGGATGCACTCGTCGAGCGCTCGTGTGCGTGTGTGTGTGTGTGTTGTGTATTATGCGATTGTTGTGTAAATGCGGCGGGCCGCTAATTGACTGTCGGGCACGCCGCCTCTCCTTCAGCGGCTGAACCCTGCCCTCCAGCCGGTCCCGCGGGTCCTGCCCAGGGAATAGTCCGACCCCGCTCCACCCCCCCACTCAGTCCCGCTGAAACGCTCCGGGGAGCCGCTCTGGCACCGTGCCCAATTGAGGATGGGCACTCTGTTGCCCCCTCCCTCCTCCCCATCTCTTGTCTGGCCGCCTAGCTTACTGTGAGGCTGGCCTCATGATTCGTTCCACAGCACTTCCTCTTGACAGAACATCCCGCTCTTCCTTTTGAAGCTCTTTTGATGCGGCAGGTTTTTCCCGAACAGATAGCACTCCTTCTGATAGCAGATCAAATGTTGTCCCATATCGGCGGGATGAACATGAGCTTTATTATTTGGCAGATCCCGTTTGATTTATGAGAAAAAACGGCAACAAAATAAACCTGCCCCCGGGTTTTCAAACTAACATGGCCAATTTTAAACATTGTCTCTTGCCAAAATTCAACACTTCACTCTCCAAACACTAGAGAGTCGGCTCAAATATAGGCCTTCCGCCAAAACAATAGCATGTAGCAGTTGGTGCATTCATATTAGCGTTTTTAAGCAAGCTTGTATTAGCCAACGGTGGCTATTGGCCATTTTCGCTGACACGCACAAGTATTTTTTAAAAACTTGACAAAATTCACAATAAAATGGTTGGTTTCATGAGCAAAGTTTGTGATCTTACTGGCTAGCTTATTTTTCAGGCTATTTGCTTTTCTTCCTCAGTCCTCTTCTCTCTCTATTTACCCTCATCTTATGGTGTGTTGACAGTTGAAGTAATCCAACTGTGTAGAATTAGGATCCCAGGGCCGGCTACAGCCCCTTCTCAACAGGCCTTCTGGTGCAAGCAGTCGTGTGGTTCATAGAATATAAACCAGGCGCGTTGTTTGAAATAACCCGGGATAACACCACAGCTTAGCAGATACACGGCTAAGTATGTACACCACTGTCTGGGGATATTCTGCGATTACATTAAGCAACATGCATTTAAAACTGTTCACACTTATAGGAAAAAATGCTGCCTTGTATATCGCCTCGCCCGCTCCTGAATGTTCTCACACAAACATACACACAGACACACACTTTTACGCTCTTATCTACACAGTTGACTGCTGACTCACATCCAACACAAACACAGTGCATGACTTCCTGTGGTCGCGTTGTCCCAGGTCAGTTTATTGTTGGGCTGAGGTAAACATTACCCAGCGCAGAGGGGAGGAAATGACAAACAATAAAGTGACAATCTGACACTCTCCTTCAGCACTTTGTTTAGACTGGATACGCAAATGGCTGTGTGTGCGTGTCTATGGGTGTGTGTGTCTGTGTGTGTGCACGCCATGCAGCCACCGAAACTATTAGAGAATAAAGCAAACCAGTATGGTAGAGAATGACCCGCTGTGTGAAGATGGCTGCTTGCCAGTTCCCTCCCCTCCTACTTCACAAAGCATCTGCATGCTGGCAGCCACCATATTCACTTTTTGCTGTTGTTCAGAACTGACAAGGATGTAGGAGGCATCACCAAGACACCAACAGTTAATTGAAAGGTTCCTTTTTTTGCTAGCAGTATTTTCAACTTCAGGTGTGTTTTTTAATTTGTCTTTTTTTAAAGTCTGATAGAATAATTGGTCATGCTTCTTAGCGCAGAGAGGGTCCGTATCTTCAGGGATTCTCTGGCACACGATAAGAGGTCTGCCCCACAACAAAGAGGCAAAAACAAGGATTTGACACCATGGCGCTCTACACATGCACCTTTTGAAAACAACAAGGATGGATTACCTATCCAGCTAAATAGCTTAGGCTCAGGCACAGCCTCTCAGCCTCCATACACATCTCGCTTTGTCTCTAACATTAGCATTTCCCAAATATTACCCACGCTCCAGTTAAAACCCCCAGTGTGTAGGATGTCTGAGCCCGCGACTAGACATTCTTTTTTAGCTCTTGTTTGATTCAGGTTCTTTTTTTTTGTGCATATTTTTTGTTTGTTAACACTGTATGGTCAGACTGCATGTTTGAGCTACTTTAAGGGCTCGGCCAATAAAAATGGTTGATTTCCCCGGTTTGCTGCAGAGGGGCGATTCACCGGGAGAGATAGAAAGATAGAGAGGCAGGGGAGGGCGAACAATTGATTCACAGCAGAGGTGTTGTGGATGGTTTTATAAGTCGCTCAACATTAAAAGCAAACGTATTTCCTGTTGTGATGCTGCGGCAATCCCCACCTCTGCTCCGCCAAAGCAATCCACTGGCAATATGGCTTATTAAATTATATTAACTGTGTTGGAAAAACCGAGGGAGGGGTTTGGCCTGTGGGTGAAGAGGGGGGGTAGCCTAAAGTCAACGAATGGGCGGAGAGAGAGGGAGAGGAATGAGAAAATGGACGAGAGAAGGAAGAAAGATCCACAGAGATGAGGAATGGAAAAGTATGGGAGGAAAAAAAAGCAAATGAAGTGTTAAGGGAGGAGGAAATAAACGGTTGGTGCCGGTGAGCAGGGAAGAGGTGAGCTAGCTCGCTCCTAGCTTCACTGCTAGAATTGCATCCAGGCAGTTTCGAGTCTGAGTCAGCAGGTGGTGAACCAGGACCCTTGGCATGGTGTTGCCCCCCCAGGCATGCCGGTAAAATACGTACACACACACACACACACACACACACACACACACACACACACACACACACACACAGGGAAGAGAGACCTAGACAGTGTCAGAGCTGTCGCCCTGTCTCTCTCTCTCTCTCTCTCCCCAGCCGTGCAGCCCTAGCCTGTGCTACAGCAGTCGCGCAGCCGACCGCGGCTAATTAGTAGCTGCCGCTGCTGCATGGCCTTCCTCGGCACCACTGTGCTAAGCCCCGGCCCCGCTCCTCTGTGGGCTGTGACTGAGCCTGCTGGAACTTCCCTCTGTAACTCTGTGTCTGTGTTTGTGTTTTGTTCGTTGGTGCCAGCTTTCTTTGTTTGTGTGGGGCCGATCTGCAGATGTTGCAGGTGGAACAAGAAGCGTTTGATCTTCGCTTTGTGTTTGCACAGCGGCGGTGGCGACGGCTCTCTGCTCTCTAAACCTCCTCCGCCGTCCTCCTTTGTTGAGCTTTTGTGTCTGCTTCATCCCCTCGTCTCTTTGAGAGGAAAATTATAACACACACACACCTTACCATATTATAGTACTATTCAAAACGACCTACCATTCAAAATCAGCCTTTATAATAACAGAAACAAATGGTGCCTGGGTGACCTCTTTCCCATCAATAATGAGCGATGACTATACATATAATAATCTACAATATATGTAATACAATTATTATGTCTCGCAATTATAGCAAGACATGATGACAGCTGAGACATTCAATTGGAGCCCAGGCTGCATATGGCCCTCATGCTTGCTTGCTTCCTTCCTCGTGTTCTGGAGCGCCATTAGGTAAATGTGTTAGTGAGTTCTCTGCCATAGAACATCAGAATCAGATTACATTTTTATTGTTGAGGGGTGTATGTGTGTTTGTGTGGGGGTGGGGACGGACGGACGGACGGACATTTCGTAACCTTCCAGACCTCTGAGGAAGGCTAGCCTGGGGACACACGGTGGTGAAGGTGGTGGTTGCGAGTGGTTAGTACTCCCTCAGTGTGTCGCCCCGAAAACGCTTTTCCCTGAAGACCTTACCACCACCCATCGGCCATGCCCCGGCCCCCTCCTCCCGCTGAAACCACCACCAATACAACCACATAGCTGGAATAGCGCAGCCACCGCGAGCCACCTCCGCTAGAAGCCCGCTAATCAAATCCACATTACAACAGGCATGAGAGAGAGAGAGAGAGAGAGAGAGAGAGAGAGAGAGAGAGAGAGAGAGAGAGAGAGAGATGAGAGAGAGAGAGGAGATGAGAGAGAGAGAGAGAGAGAGAGAGAGAGAGAGAGAGAGAGAGAGAGAGAGAGAGAGAGAGAGAGAGAGCAAAGTCCTAGCTCAGCACAGGAAACACGCACACACAGCTGGAGAACAGACGGTGAATAAAACGTAACTATACCCACATGCCTGCTTACACACACACACACACACACACACACACACACACACACACACACACACACACCACATACATCCAGAAGCCATAGGCGGTAGTGGCAGCCCAATAACCTGCGATGACGTCCTGGTTGCCCCCTGGCCTTGGGGCAGGATCTGGGCCACTTAGCCTCACGCTTGCTGGACATAGCACCCCAAGCGCTACCTGTCCGTGCCCGGCATGGCGATACTTCGCCTGACGAGTGACTCACAAATGTGTTGTGAGCGGGGCCCCCCCCGCCCCCCTCCCCCCCCTGTGGGCGGGAGGGAGAAGTCGTACGTTAACCCAGATGGTAAATGTAAGCGCCATATTTTTTGCCAGTTCTACGCTAGCTTTTAAAGAGCCTTGTGAGTCGAAAGAGCTTTACGACTCTGTGACCGTTGTTTAAACAAATGATTGTAAGGATGATAATGGGAATGACATGGTATGCAAACACAGTGAAGTTAATCACCCGGTGTAGAAAGTTTGTGGTAGAATGTATCGACGCCCGCTGTGTACCTCGGGCAGTCCGGTGGGGGAGGCAGCACCTATGAATGATTTAACTCTGTTCTGTTCACCACCCTGAACCTGTTGCTTTAAATCCACTACCCCTGCCTTCACCTCCTCAATGTCCTCCATTTCTTCTCCTCTCCTAGCAATTGGGAGATAGTCGCAGTCCAATACGAGGCTGGTCCCCACCAGTCTTTCGCTGGTGTCGTCTGTATCGCTCACGGCCAGTCCTGGCAATTTTTCTCTCAACAAAACACTGGAATCTCTGAGAGCCTCTGCACAAAGACAGACAAAAGCCAGAAGCACCTCTTTTTTTTAATAGTTACAGCACATCTATCAGGCTTCTCCCCAATTTGCAACAATTAATGACCAGCTCCTTCCATCAAACCCCCCCCCATAAAAGGAAAGTTAATCTGCATATGTGTTTGTGCTGTTTATTTGCTTTTTCAGAGGGGATTGGAGAAGCAATAATACTTTTCGGCTAGGAGGTCTCCAATGCAGTTCGTCTAAGAGTTTAATTTGCATTTTAGATGCTAATGTAGCCTTTTGGGTGAGCAGGAAGGGCTGTAGTGCGCCTTGGTTCTGTCTCATTGCTGTTATTCATTAGGCCCAGATAATTGCGGCGGCTGGTGCTTCGCACATTTACCGCCAGCAGTAATGGAACGGCACCATCCTGTCCACAGAAAGGTCAGGCCGCGCAGGGAATCGAGGGATGCCGCAAGACGCCAACCACCAGGAAAAATGTGTTTCTTTCTCGGGGAACGGAGCGTCTATTTTCCGAATGACTAGATGGATAGGAGTGGGGTCTCAACCTAGTGGCAGTTTAATTCAGTTAACACCTTTTTAGAATTGGACCCTTTTTAAATGGGAGCTCTTTAAATGAGGTGGGGGGGGGGGGGGGGGGGGGGGGGGGGGGGGGATACGACAGTAGATCCTCTGATTCTTTCTGAGGACCGTCCCCCACCATCCAAGTCGCAAAAGTATATCTGGTAACAAGGTTTTTTTGTCACTGGAGGAAGTCTTAACCTTCTGCCCTCTTGATCAAATCACACGAGCTTTAACAAGCCGGGCCAGTGCATACAAGGCCTCCCCCGGCTCATCAAGGGAAGGGTCAGCACTCAGCTGACCCACGGAAGGGATTGGGAGTGTATTGCTGCACCGCGATGCAGGCCAGCTTAGCAGGCCAATCCCATTATCAAGTAGTGCTTGTGAAATAATAGGTCACGGCTTTCTTGTAACCATGACTGATTAGGTATCTGGTTTTAATGCTTCCGCTTCATACAACAGATTTTCTTTCAGCAAACTTGTTTGGTCGGGGGAAGGAAAGGCCACTCGAAGTTATATGACACGGAAATGAAGCGCAAGTCTCACAAACGTCAATCTAAAAAATGCGCCCACACCTTTTAGAGAAATGTCAGATTTAACCACCGCTTTAAACAAAGATTTAAACTTTGGGAGACTTTCACTCGCCTCTGCGGACAGATTTTCCGTCTGTTTTTGTAATACTAGCGGTGTCCAATTAAAATGCACTACCCCCGGGAACTCGCAACACGAAGGATATTCCTGCTCTGTCATTTCGCAGCCTTGTTAGCAGCGGTATGTATTAAGTCCCACACAGGTGCAAAGTTTTAGCCCGTCTGAATCCATCAACATGGACGGTTAATGGCTGTCAAACATCCCCCCGGCCGTATTTCCAGTCTGCTAGGAAAGTGACGCTGAGTGGTTAAAGCAGATGAGAAATATCGCTGGGATTACGAGCGGCATTGAACCCCCGAGGGCTCTGGACTCGTGGCAGGTCATTTGCCTGGCTAGAGTTTTTGTGATATATTTACAAACCTTGCCATGTTTGGCTGCTGAGAATGTGAAGGCCGGGGCCGGTGGGTGATGGAAAGAGGCTGGGCTGATTGTTTAGCAGCAGCCTGGAATAGCCAGGAGGAACAACTGCAGCATTGGGTTGTTGTATAGCTTTCCGTGAGGAGGTATAAAGTAGCGCCGTCTTGCCCCGGCCTTTTTGTGTTCTTAATACCTCTGCCGTTCTAGTGTTTTGTTTTCTTCTGTATCGGGAGGATGATGTTGGCACTCACAAATAATGATGTCGGTGCGCTTGTCTGGCTGTTGTGTCCGTGCTGGTACACAGATTTTCCTACGCGGCTGCGGCTGACACAAAGTTGGCAAACCCCAAGTTGTGGAATTTGATATGTGGGTCTTTCTTTTGAGTGGAATCAAGCGCGCAGCGGCCCCCCTAAAGGCCTGAGTTATGTCTGCCTCCGACCATGCGTTGTCCACCAGAACGCTCCGTTATATTATGTTAAGTCAGAGCCCCTGATTCATCCAGTGGCCGACTTCTCTCTCTCTCTCTCTCTCTCTCTCTCTCTCTCTCTCTCTCTCTCTCTCTCTCTCTCTCTCTCTCTCTCTCTCTCTCTCTCTCTCTCTCTCTCTCTCTCTCTCTCTCTCTCTCTCTCTCTCTCTCTCTCTCTCTCTCTCCACTCCCCAGCATGCCTCCTGTCCTTATCACTCCTCTGTGTACCCGTATCGTCCTTTACGACCAGACTCTTTGTTATTCTTTCACTCGGTGTGTGTGTGTGTGTGTTTGCCCTCTGCTGCCGCTCCCTCCCTCAATCCTTCAGTTTGTCTGCGGTTTGTGCTTATGTCAACTAAACGTAGACTCCTGATCCTTTGGGTGACAGATCCTTCTTTTACTCTGTTGTGTTCTTTCTTTTCCTATTTCTTTTTTACTCGCTTGTTGCAGGCGCGTCGTCTGGCATGGGAACACCCAATGTAAACCGAGAGTGACACAAAGAGAGAAACATACTCTCAGCTGTTTACTCTAGCTCTCGGGGTTATGATTCGCACGGCCCCGACACACCGAAGGGGCCGCCTGCCAGTAATGTGACCTAATGAACGCCAGCTCTCTGGATCGCCGCTTTGTCTTGCGCTCCAACCGGCCTCCCCCCCCCCGCTGCAGAGACACACAATAGGCTGCTGTTACTCATCCTACTGGCCCGACTGGTCGGCCTGGCTCTCGGCCCCTCCCATCGGGTCGGAGGGCCCGCCTCCCTTGGCTCTAGTCGGGTAGAAAACAAGTCCATCTAGGAATGGAATGAACATTTAATAGCTAATGGATTAATGGTCTACCGAAGAGTCATTACGAGAACCCAAATATATCACGATTTCTAAGTATATAATCATACTCATAATAGATTTCTGGGGCGGAGTAAAAGTTACAACACAGCCCCACCTGATGAACTTTGTGAATTGACTCTAAGGCAAAGCAGGCAAGTCCTGGATTCTCATGTGAATTGTTTTCTTTTACATTACGAAACGGAACAGAAGGCATTCTCTCTAGAGTAGAAGCTGCTCAAAGTGCACCTCGATGGCTGTGTGTATGTGACAGATACCCAACAGCGCAGCCAGGACACGGTCAACTCTTTGCTCAACGTGTACTGACGCTGCCACCGGTGATTTCCCCCCACTCCACGTCGCGTTCCGCCTCGTTGGTAACCTGAAAAGGTATCTCCAACTGCTGCTTTCACCTTACCTTAACCCTCACTCTCTCTCCATTACTCTGCCTCCCTATTACTACATCCCCCCTCTCATCACTTCTATCTGCCGCCTGTCTCTCTGTGTCTCCGTCGCTCGCTCGCTCGCTCTCTCTCTCTCTCTCTCCCCCATTCTTTTGTCTTCCTCATCCGCATGTCGTTCACTCACTTATGTTCCCTCTTTATGTCCCTCAAACCTGCTATAGAGGAGCAGCGAGGCGTGCGGGCCACACTTCACTGCAAATATCTGCTGACGAACTTGGGGAGTTCTCAAGGCCTATATATTCTCTTGAGTGTCTTACTCCCCATTTCTCTCTCCCTCTCTGTATCTCTTTCTTGCCTTCTCTCTCACGCGCATGCACACACAAACGCACGTCGTACACGCACAGACACGCTCACGCACACATACTCCATTTGGATAGTCACCAGCTTTAAACCTGGCCCCAGAGCGAGAACTTTTGAGATAAAGCAAGCTTGTCTTTTGTTTCAGCTCCAGCTCACGCTGCCACTGAAGATAATTAACTTTGGCCTCGGTTGACTCAGCTGTAAGGGTGCTATTTAGGCAGACACAACGTTCCTGCCCCACTGTGATTTCTAATGGGATGTAGTGGTGGTGTGTGTGTGTGTGTGTGTGTGGGTGTGTGTGTGTCTTCCAGTATTTTTATGGTAAGACTGGTCGAGGCGTTTGTGTTTCTGGGCGGGATAAAGATGAAGGGATGTAGCTCGCACCTCAAATTGGAATTTATCATCCAATGGATTTATTTTTCTTGACACATGGACAGAGGAAGAGTAATCCCATTCTGCCACTTTTCTTGACCTTGAAGTACGCAATAAAATGTCACCTTCTGCCCGAGATGTCAAAACGCCTGTCGACAAATAAACTATAGCCGGCCATATGTAATCAGAACTGCTAGGTGTGCTGATTAGTGTCTAAAATCAATCAAACGGAGTGGTTTATGTGTGTGTGTGTGTGTGTGTGTGTGTGTGTGTGTGTGAGATGATCATGTGGGGGAAGGAGCTGGCTTGTTGTTTCTCTGTCCTGTGAATCGTCAGGGCTGGCCTGCAGGCATACATTGGTTACAATGGCCGGCGACACAAGCCATATGGCGTTGTAACAGTATTTAGAGATCAGGCTAAAACCAGGCAAAGTATCTGCTGATTCGCTCATGTGTGCTGTCCATCCGGACAGCGTACGTCCGGATGCAACATTATCTCTAATGGACAAAGATGGATGGTGTGGCGTACAGAGTCCAGAGAACAGACAACTGGCTTGTCCATCTGTCTGTGTGTGTGTGTGTAGAGCAGGTAGAGAGCTGGTCGTTTGTGTCTAATCAGGGCATGGGGCCAGGCCTATGAAGTACTTATGAAGGGGGGCAAAGGCGCCCATCTCTGTGATCAATCTGCTCCAATCCGCTGGCCCACAAAGGGTGACGAACAGGAAAGCCCTGATGTGCGGTCCGGCAGTTAACGTAGAAGACATTAGTTGGGTGGAGGTTTTAAGTGCTCGAAGCTCTTTGTAGTGCAAAAGGCTTTGGATAGGGAGGCCGCAGGGAGCCCCCTTGAGATTGTCTGCCGAATTCATATCTGTCCGTTCTCACACTTCCCACTGAAAGGAGAATAATAAGCTGTGACCAGGCTCTCCATTTGAACCCCCCTCTTTATTTTTTTCCTTTCTCCATTTGACTTCTCCTTGTGGTTCCTGTCTCTCACCGACTTGTCCTCTCTGTGCCCTGCCTTTGTGCCGTTCCTCCCACTGATCCTGAGCCGATACCAGGTCCATTGAGCCCACCACCACACCCCCCCCCCCTTCCGTCATTAGCTTGCTCTTTAACCACCGCGCAAACATCACAGACGCCTTTTGTGTTCAAACGGTGGTGATTCGATAAACACCCACACCCCTCCGCCCACACCACCACCACCAGTGCCAGCGTTGGCAGGGTGGTATTCTGTGCCTACGCCCACGTAGACATGTCACATGTATGATGAAAGGCTTATGTTGGCATCGAGGAAGACATTTTTTTTAAACCTAACAACAAGGGCCCTGGTGACTTCCGACACTGCAATGCTTTTTTTGTTGCTTGAATCGTTGCATCCTATCCCGCCCCTCCTTTGTCCCTGGCCCCCACCTCAATCGTCCTCGTCATCATCTCCAGCTTCATCCTGGTCCCCTTGAGAAGGGGGATTTATAATGCCAGACGGATGCTTTTTCTCCCTTTCACGAGAGCCAACGCTGGCCAACCAATACTTTATTCCTCTTCATCATCTTCTTCTTCTTCTTCGTCTTCTTCTTCTTGCTCTGCTCGTTTCGGCAGTCTGTTGGCATGGCTGCCCAATCTGTTCTTTGTGCTGGGGGTCTTCATAAGACAGGGAGGGGAGAGGAGGGTAGGACATGAGGAGCCTGGGAAGGAAGCAAGGAGCCTGGGAAGGAAGCGAGGAGCCTGAGAAGGAAGCAAGGAGGCAGGGAAGGAAGCAAGGGTAGTCGAAGGCTCTAGTACTGTGTCTAGTACTGTACAGCAGTCGGCAGCATTCCTCCGCGGTGAACACAATGGGCGGAATATAATCAGACTTTATGATGGAATGTGCTGGCTTTGTTATGATAGAAGGAAAACAGATGGGCGTAGTGAATAAAGCCTTAAAACAAATCTACAACCTTTATGATTGTCTACAGTTTTATATATCGTACCGTCCCCTCCACCCAGTATCCATTGTGAACGGTTTGTCGGCAATCCTGTATTGCTTTTACTACCAGTGAAATCATCAATTTCGATATTGCGAGGATCTGTTCTCAACTAAATTCCGACGTTACGGCCACATGTACATGGCTACCTGTGCGAACTGCTGGAAACTCCTCCAAATGTCGCTGAAAAACTCTCTGTTGCAGAGCCCCAAGAAGATCAAAGCTCTGCTGTTTGTTGTGACGGGCAGCACCTCTCTGGCGTTGGTTATTTGAGTTCTGCAGGCGTTGGCGTGCAGTGACATGCTCGACTTGTGATTGCTGCCTTCAATGCATAGTTAAGTACCCACACTCAGCTCTGCGCAAGGGGAAAGCGTGATATGTGGTTGGATAATTGAGGTTGCTCCATAAAGAATCTGACAATTTCACTGACTCACGCCAACACTTACTCAATCTCACAGCCGCCTGCCAGAGGTCTTATTTCAGTTTTAGCCACAAGGGAGCAGGTTTATGTTTGTATTTAATTTCTGATATAATAATCACTGCATTGTGCTATATGACGTGGTTGTGTGGAATCCAGGGGGAAGTGAATAGAGTGATGCCTCTGACACGCGCACATGCGCACACATGCGCACACGCACTGGGTCAATAGAAGCATGCGCATGCTAGCAATGACAACTCTACATTTCAACGTTGTGTTGACAACTGCATGTGGATGTCCGTGGTTGGATAGACGGCTAGCTGTGTGTGTGTGTGTGTCTGTTTGTCTGTGTGTATGTGCGAGAGACGCTGGGGTGTTCTGTGACCTACATATTAACTATCTATCCCACCTACACACACACACACACACACATACACACGCACAGGATTTGTCAAGGAAAGACTGTCCCGACCGGCGTCGCGCTGTCAGGAGATTAAGACTAAACCACTAATCTGACGGCACCTGGCTCCGTGTCCGTTTTGAGTGTGTTTTCTTTTCATGTGTACGTTTGTGAGTATGTGTTTGTGTGTGTGTGTGTGTGCGTGAGTGTGATTGTGTGCGTATTTCCATCGCTTCTTTGAAAACCCTGTCAGGTTTTATGGGGCGTACAGCACAACAGAGCCTCCAAGAAACAGGATGCAACAGAAGACCCATTCTTTGTTTACCTGGAGAAGCTGAGGTCCATTGGGCATGATGTCTGAAACGCGTGGACCACCGTGTTGGTCTGTCACGTCCCACGGATCTCCTTCAAAACCATTGGATTTAACACTATCAAAAGAGGCCTATTGGTGTGAGAAAGGAATAGGTGTGTGTGTGTGTGTGTGTGTGTGTGTGTGTGTGTGTGTGTGTGTGTGTGTCTGTGTGTGTGTGTGTGTGTGTGTGTGTGTGTGTGTGCGCGCCAAAGGCGTGTTCATGCAGAGGCCGAGGGGGAGGGATGGATGGAAGTGGTGTGTCTGCTGCTGTTCGGGTGGGTCGGTAATGACAGCATGAGGAGCTCTGGCGTGGAGCCCCCTGGGGGGTTCGATCCCGGTCCTCAAGGCCAATGTATTTACTCTTTTCTGTGTCAGATCATTAGGAGTTTACCCGGCATCAGCACATTGTTTACTATCTGGCCCCTCTGTGCTCTGATGAAGACTTAATTTGAAACACACTCTTTAAAACATCTGATAGACTCGGTGATCAGATATTTTGGCAACAATCGATTAATTTTTCACCGACTCTGCGAAACACAAGGTCTGTTCTTCTCACTCCTTCTCACAACAAACAAACGTTGTCTGCTCCGGTCTTGAATACCAACAACAATGCCGGTGCCCCATCCGTCGGCACTGACCCCGCCGCGACCCTCTCTGTCTGAATAGTTTATTTTTGCGAGTCTGCTGTTGGTCTCATGCTCTCGTACAAACCTTACAAAGACAACCGCTGACTTGTGGAAAGAGGGGGAAGGAAAGCAACACAACACTGCCTTTGTAGCGGAGGGTGAGAGAGGGGGAGAGAAGGAGGTTGAGAGAGAGAAAAAAAAAAAAGCCGGCACCTGTCACTTGTAGCATAGCTACACTCCCCCAGCTAGTGGTCTGATGGGGTGATGGATTCCATGTATCAAGGCTTTGCTGAAAGGCATTGAAGTCCTGGCCAGTTCACATTCCGCCCACATTCCCAGTGTGAGCAGACTTTACGAGGGATCTGTCTCTGGGGCCTGATCTCGTGACTCCTGAGGGAGGAGTGTATGGATGTGTGTGTGTGTTTGGCAACAATTCGGTGGGTGTCCGTTCTACTCACACACACTCCAGGTCTGACCCCGCCCTCCTCCGTCTTGGCCCAGATTGTATGAATGCCGTCAGTGGGCCCCAGACAACTGTGTCCTGAACTCGCACACAAAAACCCTCTTGGGTGTGCGTAGTTGAATACTTGCGTGTCAGCGATGAGCGTTGTATCGCCCCCCCCCTTGTGTGCATATTGTCGTCTTTCCTTGTAAAATGAGAAGAATATTTTTGGTCAGGGTTTGTGTAAGTGTGCATGTGGCTTCACATGACGGCATGGGAAGAGACATTTGTCTGATCTGACCACAGGTTACCAGCTGTCTCGGGCACACTCATACACACACAAGCTTGTCTTGTAATCTGCGTGGCACACTGGGAGCAGTTGTCCCTATGCTCACTGTCTTCTTATCTTTGGCTATGCAGTTTCTTATTTTTTTACGTGTTCCAGCTACAGTCTCCAAAAAAAAACAGAAGACCTGGAAATAAGTTTATCATCGTATGTCATACTCGTAGAGATTTAGGCAGGGGACGTGTCGTTATTTCCGATGATTGTTTCATGATTATGCATTTAATCTCCTCATGGCTCATGAAACCCACTCAAAAAGCCATTTTGGAATGAAATCTTAAACCCATTATCCCATGAAACAGACGAGCGGCCTGGAAACCCCGGCTTGTAAACAAAAATACTTCCTCCGCGCCAACCGTACTTTAGGAGGGGAAGAGAAAAATTGAAGTTCCTGTAGAGTGCGTTTGTAAGCCAGCTTATTTATACATTACCTCACTTATTACAAATGTTTTTGCTATGTTCTTACACACACTCTCACTCAGTCACTCACTCACTCACTGTTTTATTATAGTCTGGCACTACAAAGTTTTTTTGGCATGCTACCTGGAGCATGTACATCATATCTGTGGCGACGGCCCATTTTCTTTCAATCTTCCGCTAAACTGATTTACATTGTTATTAAAGTGGTGGAATTGGAGAAGGGAAGAGGGGTTGGCGGTGGGGGACGCTCGTAGGGACCTTTTATAGGCCCCGAGAATCTGCCCGTCAGCCTTCTCTGCGAGTCAACGCAGGAAGGAAATGATACAGTTCATCAACAATAGGATACAGCAGAGCACGTTAATGGTGCAGGAGATGCACCACCATTATAGCCAGCTCTCTGACAGTTTCACTTGGCTTTGCGGACTGGCCGAACAGAAGCATAAGCTGTGTTTATTTCATTTTTTTTTTTTTTTTAAATAAGCTGTCCAAAGTCGCTATGGATCAAAGCGTCTGCTAAATGAATCAATGTTATGTAAATGTAATTTGCTACAAGGCTACCACTTGTTAATACGGGAATGATTCTCCTTTCGAGGCAATGCAATCAATCGCTTTGCACAATGTCATCCTCTGTGTTGTCAGGAGCTATGGAGACAGAGCCATTGAACACGGCTAGCTGACCGGCCGAGCAAAACGTTATTCCGTTCGAGCATCGCAATTCTGTACATTTAAAAAAAAAAGAAGTGATTTTTGTCATTTTGGTTTTAACATTTTGGTTTTAACATTGGGGTTCTGGTCCTCCAGGTCCATCCGTGTCCGCTGCTGTTTTTTTAATGGACGTGGCCAATCAGAGCTGAACGTAGTTGATGGTGATTTACTATTGGCGAACACATTATAGTGCCCTCTGTAGGACGTTAACATTACATTGACGTTTCTAGCTTAAATCTATTTCTCGTTGTCGACCTGACAATACGATGACTGTGGAATCAAAGAATCCCGATACTCGCATGAATCAATATTTAGTTTTCCCCCGTCCCTAAACCACTGGCCGGGGCAGACAGTAGACCAACTAGGTAGTGCTCAGCCTGTTAACCACCAGTCGGTCCATGCCTACCTGTAAGTGTGTGTTTGTTTTGTGGGTGTATGAGCTCGGCGGGGCGGGGTGGTGTGTTTGTTTGTACCACCAAGATAGCTTTGTACCCTGTAATAAGTGTAGTTTAACTTGGTGTGTTTATGTCTGTCTGTGTCTATGTCTGTGTGTGTGTGTGTTTTGATTTGTGTAGTCTACCCCATGGGATCACACACTTCCGTCTGTTGGTCCACGCAGCCTCCTGCTCGACTATTCGGCGGTGTCTGTTGGGAGCGGGGGAGGGCGGGGCTGTTAGTGTGTTTGTGTGGGTGGGGATGATGGGGGCGTAATCCATTCTGCCCATATGCAGATCGTGGTGGCGGTGGTGGTTGTGATGGTGGAGATTAGATGTCCCCCAGTGTATATGGGGGGGGGGGGGGGGCGGTGGGCGGTGTGATGGGGATTAGGGTTTTGGCACATCGCTTCTACCCTTACCCCCCCCCCCCCCCCCCCCCCTCTCTCATGCACACACACACACACACACACACATACACGTGCGCACACCCCTAACTAACACTTAGCTCTCGGCCACGTCCATCTCGGCACACGACCCCCCCGGTGTAAAGCCCCCTACCGCGGCGGACTGTGTGTGCACGGAGATGGGAGGGGTGTTTGATTTGGGATGTGTTGGATGCGTTTGCTTTGATCTCCATAATATGTGGAATACTTCCACATATTCATGTTTAGCGTTTTTTCTCGTCCATCCGTGCAGGTGTGTAGGCGGATGGGTTCTTTTGGCTGGGTGCTTTTGGTGAGATGAGGCTGGGGGTGCAATTTCTTTGTGAACTGTGTGTTTTTTTTGTGCGGCGATGTGCAGCGCAGAAGCGAGAGAATTGGTGTGCGCAATGTGGCCATTCTTCTTTTTTTCCTTCGCTCTCCCTTCATTCCTCTCTCGCTCGTCTCCTCGCTCTCTTTTCCCTCTCATCTCCTCGCTCCTCGTCTACCTCTCCTCCAGCAGAAAACACTATAATTGATATGCCAGCAGCAATAAATCAGCAGGCAGCCCCGGCCGGCACGGGCTCACTATCTGAACGGACAGGTTTAGCTACTTTGGAAGAGTGGGGTAGTGTGGGGGAGGGGGGTGCGGGTGTACAATTGGGCAGGCCATAACACACACACACACACACACACACACACACACACACACACACACACACACACACACACACACACACACACACACACGCACACACTATTTTCTCTCATTTTCCCCCTCCTCCCCCCCTTTCCTCTGCACCGCGGGGGCATAACCCCCCCCTCCCCCATCGCGTCCATCTTGTAAACAAACTAAATAAAAAACACAGCTGAAGAGAGCAATTTCAGACCCCAGCCCGCACCACACACACCCTCCTACATGTCACCCTAAGTCATCATCCCTGTGTTATGTCTGGAGCCCTCTCCCAGCACCAACCAACCCCCCCCCCCCCCCCCCCCCCCCCCCCCCCTCCAAGCTCCCTTCCTTGCCTCCCTGCTAGGTATCTGACCCCCCCCAGAGCGGCAGTGTTCCAGCACCCTCTCACTCCATGGATTGTGGCTCCTGATAGGGAATCCAATCAACTCTTGCCCTTCATAACCCGTCCTCCCGCGTTGAACCCTACTCTCTCTTCCTCCATCTCCGACGGAGTGACAGCCTCTGCCTCTCATGACAGATTCCCCCCCCCACCCCCCCAACATCCCACTTGCTGGAGGACCGGGAGGTGGATAGAGGGAATTGAGGGTGGAGGCCTGGGAAGAGAGGATGAAAGCCAGACAGGAATGTCGGGATGGTAGGAGAGGAAATGCTGAGTGAATGACAATATCCTTACCTGGCTGTCATTTCCCCGACACTCCTGTCTGCCGACCGAGAAACTCTTCCTCCCATATTATATTATTTCCAGAATTTTTGAAACCGATGTATTTCTGCCATTGAAATTGGATGCAGACGCTGTTGTTTAGGGTAGGGGTAAAGTGGTGCTACAGTGGATGTGCAGAATGTTTATGCGCATGAGTGTTTAGGGCTAGGCTGCATCGTGCTAGGTCGCATCAGGCTAGGTCATAGCATGCTAGGTTGCAGCGCGCTAGGTCGTAGCATGCTAGGTCGCAGCGCGCTAGGTTGCAGCGCGCTAGGTCGTAGCGTGCTAGGTTGTAGAGTGGTGCTTATGAGACTGAGCTGATAACAAGCACAGTGGAGACTTCCCCCCCCCAGATACAATTTGTTGTGGGCTCCGTTCACACACTGTTACACACTGTCAAGCTGCCACCGATCCAAAATGAAGAAGAATTACTGTTAGGCCCCTCTTTATTTTTTCATGCTTCCCTTTACATGTGGCAAACTGTCCCCCCCCCCCCCCCCCCCCCGATTGCCTCCTTTTCTGCTGGCAGCTCTTAGGGGAATATTTGACAACGAAGAAGAAAAAGAACGGAAAGGGGAAAAAAAGAAAAGGCCCCACACCAACTCACTTTCACCCCTCCCATTTTGATTAATATTCATACATATACGTAGATATAAACGTTATATATACATATACATGATGTATCGAGTACACACACACAAGCCTGATTTTGACGATGCCTTGATATTCAAGGTGAAATCTAATCTCACCGGTCCCGGGAGAGTTGGGTTGCTTTTTATTTTTTGCATATTCAGCATTTAGAGGAGAACTAATGTCCCCGCAATGCAGGAACATGATTGGCCTGTCAAGAAGTGCCCGGCCACACATTCCAGCTCCTCTCCTAGCCTTCTCCCGCTCATGACAAGCTTGTCGCCCTTTTCATTACCTCTGTTCTGCCACTCAATCACCCAAATTATTTCCTTTACATCTGAGCATTGGAATGGGATCCCTTTTTTGCGGTATTTCCTGTGGCTTGAGTGTGGGTGTGTGTTTGTGGCTGTGCTTTGTTCTGTCTGAAAACGGCCGGTTGTTTCTGCCAACAAGACACTGATACACCGGCATTAAGCGTAGTATTGTGCCGAGGTGCCGAGCGACCGAAAGAACAACGATGGATCACATTTGACTGAGACAAAGGGCTAAAAAGTATACTTGATAGTTATTTATCCTGAGCCCTTTGTCCTCTCTCCAGTGGTTTACCATATCGTGATGCATGGCAGGGGCTTCTAAACACTCTCTGGAAGTGTAGCTCTCTGCCGGCGTGCGTGCTGCCCGGGATCATTAGGATAAGAGGATGCTGGCCAGCGTGTACACACCCTGGTAACAGAGACAGGGAAAAGGCTCCAAGGCAGCACCCCCAATAAATTGCAGGCTGTCAATATTACACGGCCTTTTGGCGCCTGCCCAAGCCGTGGCCTTTCCCAAAGCCTCTCCGGTCAGGCAGGGAGTTATTAAAGAGTTCACCGCCGGGGGTCTATAACTCATCCCGCCACAGTGTTTGCATTATACGCACAGAGCTTTTCATAATCAGCCGCTACCTCATGGGCTGTCTCAACTCATTAAATGCCGACACACATTTGCCCTTCAGACTTAACGCGGGATAATTTATTTATCACACTGGTTCAATGTCAATCCTATATTTGGATATGAATCTTTTAGGACTGTCAATCAATAGAATTACGTTCCCTCTGTAACTCGACGTGTCTTTCTTTTTTTTTTCTCTCCCTCGCAGGACTCCCAAGACCTCCCCCCTGGTTGCTCTGCTGATATTGATATAGATGACTCAACGTTCAGAAGAGGACAGCCAACCTAAAGGAGCTCGGTCTCCCCTTCTAGCTCCTCTCCCCGTCTCGGCCTGCCCCGCCGCATTCCTGGCTGAATACAGAGGCAACGCCTGACCAGGGATTGGTGCCTCTTTCTCCTCCTTCTCCTCCTCCTCTTCCCCTGTCTCCTGCAGCCTCGCCCCTATCCCGGACATGTGTCCCTCAGCTGGATCAGCGGCCTTCCCCGGCCCGGGGCCCGTGCTGTTCCTTGCGGGGCTCCTGTTCCTCATGGTGCCCTCCCTCTGCGGGGGCCAACCCCCGCCCTTCAGACGCTTCTCGCCCCAGGAGTCTGGACTCACCCACCTGGCCATCCACAACAAGACCGGGGAGGTGTACGTGGGAGCCATCAACTGGATCTTCAAGCTCTCCAGCAACCTGACCAAGCTGCGCAACCACATGACGGGCTCGGTGGTGGACAACGAGAAGTGCTACCCACCGCCCAGCGTCCAGTCGTGCCCCCACGAGCTCTCCCAGACGCCCAACGTCAACAAGCTGCTGCTCATCGACTACGCCCAGAACCGCCTCATCGCCTGCGGCAGCACCTCGCAGGGCATCTGCCAGTTCCTGCGTCTGGACGACCTGTTCAAGCTGGGCGAGCCCCACCACCGCAAGGAGCACTACCTGTCCAGCGTGGCCGAGTCGGGCACCATGTCCGGGGTGATCATCAGCTCACCGCACAACCCCACCAGCAAGCTCTTCATCGGCACGCCCATCGACGGCAAGTCTGAATACTTCCCCACGCTGTCCAGCCGCAAGCTGATGGAGAACGAGGAGAACGCCGACATGTTCAGCTTCGTCTACCAGGACGAGTTTGTGTCGTCGCAGCTCAAGATCCCGTCGGACACGCTGTCCAAGTTCCCCGCCTTCGACATCTACTACGTGTACAGCTTCAGCAGTGAGCATTTCGTCTACTACCTGACCATGCAGCTGGACACCCAGCTGACGTCGCCGGACGCCAGCGGCGAGCAGTTCTTCACCTCCAAGATCGTGCGGCTGTGCGTGGACGACCCCAAGTTCTACTCCTACGTTGAGTTCCCCATCGGCTGCACCAAGGACGGCGTGGAGTACCGGCTGGTGCAGGACGCCTACCTGGCCCGGCCCGGCCGGCAGCTGGCCAACAGCCTGGGCATCTCGGAGGAAGAGGACATCCTGTTCACCGTCTTCTCCCAGGGCCAGAAGAACCGGGCCAAGCCGCCCAAGGAGTCGGCGCTGTGCCTGTTCACACTGCGGAGGATCAAGGAGAAGATCAAGGAGCGCATCCAGTCCTGCTACAAGGGGGAAGGGCGGCTCTCGCTGCCCTGGCTGCTCAACAAGGAGCTGGCCTGCATCAACTCGGTAAGTCCACTGCGTCTCTGAGGACTGTATTAGACGAGAATCTCTAATAGGCCACCTCCATCCCTCATCGGCTCAAAGTTGCTTATTAGCCCTTATATCAGGCAATTAATTTATATGAAATGAAAAGCTCACACTTTTTTTTGTAGATGTTGTGTCATCTTGAATATCAATTCCACTTTGATACATATTTCATTAGGGTTTTAAAACGAGAGCGCCCATCCATTTTGCTGTCAAGCAATGTGCCAAATGGGCAGTCCAAATGTGTTTTTCAGCAGTGCTAGGGAAAGCTTGTTGTCCCACGAGTTGCTTGTCTTTGAAATGGTGCTCCAGGCATCCTTCCTCACTCTCCGCTCTCTTTATACATTACTGGCGGCATGCTGGTTTGACCCCTGACCTTTCGCCACAATACCATTCATTCCCAGTGGCCCTTCGTACAGGCTACTGGTTATTAGTGAGAGGAAGTGTGAGAAATTGTGTGGATTTCCTCTCTGTATCCCATTCTCTCTCTCCTGCCCTCGCATTTTCTTTTCCCCTTTCACAAATTTTCCCTCTCTCCCTTTCCCCTCTCTTCCATTCTCTTCCTTTCTGTCTTCCATTCTCTTCCTTTCTGTCTTCCATTCTCTCTCTCTCTCTCTCTCTCTCTCTCTCTCTCTCTCTCTCTCTCTCTCTCTCTCTCTCTCTCTCTCTCTCTCTCTCTCTCTCTCTCTCTCTCTCTCTCCCTATCCCCCCCCTCTATTTATCCTTCTCTCTAGAAGCTTGGGTGTGCTTTGATTTAGTCAGACTGGGGACATCATTAGACCAGTCTGCTGGATTTGTGGAATGTCACTACACACACACACACACACACACACACTGAGTGGCAATTCATTGAGTGTGCTACACTGCACTGGTATGTGCAGAAGGAGATCCTAGGGGAGCTTGGCCTGACTGATGGACTGGGCATGGCCCTGCATGTGTTACAGAGCACAACTCACACACACAGGAGGGACATCGATGGAAGACTCTGATCATTTTGTAGAACTCATGGATTCCCCATTGGGGAATGTTACCACCTCATAGCTATAACTATTACTACTACTGCACCTAATACAATAAAAGCATTTGCGAGTATTGCAATTCCTTGTTGTTAGTATCGCTGTTTTAAAGGCAAAAATCATAATATATTTACAATAATCATAATACTATGCATATAATAATAATAATAATAATAATAATAATAATAATAATAATAATAATCATGATATTACCTAGAACTTGAACAACCTTTTGAATTGGCTAAGCAACATTTCAAATTTCTAAATGCTCAGAATCCTCTCAGCTACTCGATTCGATCCATCGCCGTTTTCTCGTGTTTCCCTCCCTTTTCTCCTGCTTTTCTCTCTCCCCCATTACTCACCAAGCCTCATCTTCTCAAGTCCACTCATCCCTTTCTCCACTTCATCTCCACCTCACCGGGACTTCATTAAAACGGCCATTTAAAGCTCTTTAAATGTCAGATGCAGGCAATTTAACTGGCAGGTGTCTTCTCGCTCACTCATGACACACACAGACACACACACAGACAGACAGACACACACACACACTCACGCAGCCTTTCACCTTGCACTTCAACTTGCTCTTTATGGGTCTTCATTAGTCTGAGTGCGCAGGTGTGAAGGGCAAAAAAGAGCGAGGGTTATAGATGAGCCAGTGTTCTCTCCCCCCCCCGCCCCTTCGTGTCAGTAATGTATTGTCAATTTCAGTCTATAACTGCATTCCTTTTTTCAAACCCTTTTCATTCTCCCTTTTGTGCCTTTTCCTTTTCCTTTTCATCACTCTTATTGTCGTTCTTTGAGAAAGGGGAGCTTTGGCGAAGATTTAGCTGAAACATGTTCAAACCTGCACACACACAAAAGACTTCAGGACGAAACTGCTTGGCACGACATAATGAACGTTTTGAGAAGTAAGGTAATTTAGTGGCCGACCGTGTGACCCCAGGGAGCTGGCCCTAGGTTAATGATGTCAGCCATGTTGACCTGGAGACGCTGGCCTGGCGTCAGTGGGCAGCGTCATGACCCCAACTCCCGGTTCAGTCCTGACGGAGACCTCCAATCTGACCTCAGATCAGCTTTTGGTAACCGCCGGACGCCGGCTGGGAACAGACATTTTACGGTGCTCACAAAGACCCCGCTAACGACCACAGTTCCACTTAGACGGTTGTTTTTTTCATTTTTGTGTGCACTGCAGACGTAGTGATGTTAAATCCACACTGCACGGTGTAATTATGTACTAAAATCTAAGATTAGACGGTAAAAGGAGCCTCATTTGGTTCACGGTGCTTCAATGGCAACGGTAAATGTTGTGAGATATCGACGCGTGGAGGACCTGTATACGTGTTTGTCGGGTAAACACCGCCAGCAGTTAACAGGGCAAATGGAGAAGAGAGAGAGGGTGGGGTGTGGGGGGGGGGGGGGACGTGAAGACGATGGCGCTGTGTTTGAAGGGGCACTGTGGGAAAGACTTTAGTGACCTGTGTGAGGGTGTGAGTATAACTTTAGGCTGACCCTGGTTCAAAGAGGTGGAGCTGGAGATGGCAGGGTGAGGGTTAAGGGTTGGGTGAGGGGGGGTGAGGGGGGGATGGACTCTGCGCTGGACAGCTGCTAGACAAGCAAGCGACTACGTGATGGATGGCCGACCGGCCCGTGGCCCGTGTGCGTTTGATTTCTTGAGTTATTCCGTCCTTAGGGAGCTCCACTAGGGATGTTTTATCGGCACAGCGGGAGGCTGGCAGTCCTGTTGTAAATGAAATCGTTCTTTATATACATAACGGGGCCAATGCAGACTGGTAATAATGTGGCACGGGGAGCAGAATCTCATGGCTCATCGACAATGGCTTTATTTGGCTGGCTGTTTGTTTTTAATAAAGTGTGTGTGTGTGTGTGTGTGTGTGTGTGTGTGTGTGCCGGCCGTGCAATAGTGCATGTATCAGTGTCCCTGAGCGTAATTACCACACCCCTGACCTTCTCCACCATTTGAGCGCTGATCAATAAAAGGTATTTCCAGGGCGAGAGAGGTGTGGGGAGAGATGGAGAGAGAGAGATAATGGAGAGATGGAGAGAGAAATGCGTAGAGAGGGAGGGGGAGTGAGAGAATGAGGGACAGCAGTTTAATGAGGGGGGAGGGGCCAGTGGCACGGAGTGTGTGTCTGTGTGTGTGTGTGTGTGTGTGTGTGTGTGTGTTCAGGAAGTGGGTTGAGAAAAAGTGGGGTTATAGAACAGCAGGAGGAATATCCTCCAGTGTGTACGAGAGAGAGCGAGGGAGAGAGAGAGAGACCCGGTGTCCTTCACCAGATGGTACATGGGTTCATTTCTTGAGGTGGGGGGGGGTAGGGGTACCTTTTAAGATATTCCTAACTGGTCCTGTTGTTGCATCAGATAATAACAGACATAATCAATCATTCAGAAAGCAGACGAAAAAACATGATTGATTGCGGATAAAAGCAAATGTAGACAAAAGCCCCTGTCTGGTTATTAAAAGTATAGACATATCTTTTTTATGGGACGGCGTGTTTGTTCTGAGCCCTCACTGGCCAGCTGTCGTTACTCTACAAAGTGAGCTAAACCTATGTAGGATATCATTAAGTCACATGGCAGTAAACATACCTGCTCTTGAGTTTGAATTTCATTATGTTAATGTTTTCCTGTGCATGGATACACACAAGTTTGGGTGCCATGCACGCATTCACGCACATATGTATGTATGTATGTATGTATGTATGTATGTATGTATGTATGTCATTGGTGTGCGGCTGCCATGCTATTTTAATGCACGTGTGTAGCCGTGCGTGCGTTGCCTCCGGCTGGCGTTGCGTGGCCCGTGCTTCAGGAGCCGTGGCGGTTATCAAGCCAACTGCCTCCTGTAGAGTGTAGCCTGAGGATACCGTGCGCTCCTCGGCGCGACGCTCTCTTCCCCCCCCTCTCTGTAAATGAGGTCTTGTATAGCCCCGCGATGAGCAGCGCTGATACACAAGATTCTATTAGCTCCTCTCTAGGGCTTCCTGTTTCGGCCTGCACTCCCATTGGATCCTCCTAGTGTTCTTTTTTTTCCTTTCCCTGTTCTTTATTATTAAGCTTGTGTGGACCCACAAGTGTGCACCGGCTGAAACTGCTACTTTTTTTCATGCTTTTTTATATTAGTTTTTAGCGCAATTTGAGTCGAGGCAAATTTGAGCAAACTCCTCCTGACCTTATTTAACCCCTCATTAGGATTTCAGAATTTCCCTTTTGCCTGGATGTGCACTCTGTAAAACACAGTCTCATTTCTGTGGACCTAATCAAAAGGGATGTGCCGGCAAATGCGTTAAAGTAATTAGACCTGATTAATTGAGTCAGAGTTGACGAGCTGGAGTTAATTGACAGACTAAATGAGTCGAGGCAAGAGGATTGCATGGTTTTTTTCTCTCAAACATTACGGCCGTCGACGTGTCGTGTTTGTTCTGCTAGCACAGCGAGATTGGATTTGAGATTGTGGGCTGGACCCTTACACCCAAAGACTGGAGGTTATTTCAACTGACTGAATCCCTGCTCATTCTCTCCTGTGTTCACACAAGCCCTTAGAGGTGTGTGTGTGTGTGTGTGTTTGTGTGTGTGTGTGTGTGTGTGTGTGTGTGCGTCGCCAGGCTTCAAAATTGGAACAAAATGTTGATCGGTCAATCAACTAAAAGACAGCTGCAAGCAACATAAGCTCACGTAGGTCAGAAAATAGACTATTTGAATGAGCTCATTGGCTATTGATTAATATAAAAGAAATCTCAACAACAAGTTAATTGCCTAGTCTCATCATGACAGTCCGGGTGTGTTTGTCTGGATTTATGTGTGCGTTAGCGTGCATGTAAATGTAAATGTCAATCAACATGGCTTGGTTTTGTTACTGTGTTACCTTACTAGCTCACGCTTTCTCCCTCCCTCTCTCCCTCCCTCTCCCTCCCACCCTCTCCTTCCCTCCCTTTCCCATCACTGAGAAGTGTTTCCCTTAACAAATCCGTTCCTCTGATGATACTAATTGTCGGTGTAATTCTCTATTGATCTCTGCGTTTGTGTGTGTGTGTGTGTGTGTGTGTGTGTGTGTTTGTGTGCGTTTATGGAGCTTAAAGTATAGGCACAGTAAGAGCTAGAGGCAGCGTCGGAAGAGCACAGCCTTTATTGCACGTGTCAGTAGTGTGTGTTTGATGGAGTGTGTGTTTCATAGCGTGGCTCAGTCAGTGTTACCTCAGACTGTCATCTAAGGAAAGCCAAATTCATTTAGTCAGTGCTGGTGGGATTCAAAGTTAGCTACATTGTGTGTTTGTGTGTGATAGATTGTGCGCCTGAGTGTGTGTGTGTGCGTTACATTGTGGTTTCAATGTGTGTTAACAGGGTACGGAAGTGGCAGTGTGCCCTAGTTGTCAGGGCAGTACACCCAAGGTTAGGGTGCTCACTTTACGCTAGGAAAGTCTCTGCAATCATTAACCTTTTCATAGTCCTATCTTAACCAATGAGAATCTGTCCTTTATTCCACAGTGGAAAACAGGCATCCCACAATGGGACTTTAGTCAGATAACAGTAGGGTCAAAACCCATGTATTGTATGTGAATTAACATTTGGCCCTTGAGCAAAGCATTGCTATGTTAAGTGCAGGTAAAAAAATGCCTTAAGAATTTTCAGGTATGAGCAGTTAATATGAAGACTTGCCCTTTACAGTTCCACATCAATGTACTACAAATCAAACACCAAAAACATGGTCAAATACAACAAGATCCACCATGTGTTTCCTTGACAACGCAAAAAACAATATGCTCAAAGCGGTGTGGGAGAATATTTTAATCAACTGATTGAGTTGATAAAAAATAAATAATTATAGATGAAAGTTACTTAATATCTAATTGTTGCTAACTGGTATATGTGGAATAAACTATGAAGGGTTGCCCCGTTATTGGAAAATAATGTTCTTGCTGGTTCTAAGCAACCTCGACTTTGCATCTGCTGCAAGTGGTTAATTCCTCGTTTAATTACACACGTGCAATGATTTGTTGCTCCCCTTGCATTCCTTTGTGAATGCATGTGTGTTTTGGACTCCCTCCACCAGCCATGACCCCTACTGTGTGACTCATTGCTGTTGAGTTGTGTTGTCATAGCTGATCTCAGCATTTGATGCATGGCAGGCTGAAGGCTAAAAAAGGTTGGCTTTTCTACGCTATAATAGAGGAGTAGTAGCTGGCAGTATGCATGTGTGAGTGTGTGTCTGTGTACCTACAAATATATATGTGTGTTTACGCACACACACGTGCGCACATACCACTGTGTGTATCCTAAGGTGAAGCCGGCGATGTCTCCAAGAGCCACGAACCCACGCAGAGATTTTTGGTTAATTTATGAGCTTGCCCCTCCCAGAATCCTTCTCTTCACCTAGATCCAGACAGCCTTGCTCTCTCGCTCTCTCTTCACTGTCTTACCATGTTATTCTCTCCATCTTTCACTTTCAACTCTTACTCAATCATTCATTCACTCACTCACTTACTCAGTCAGCTACCTACCTCTCTCTCGCTCTCAGCTACCTACCTCTCTCTCTATCTCGCTCTGTGTTTCTCTAGGGTTATGACACAGTAGAATTTCATCACTGCTGCTGTACATTCTGTACGCGAGCACACGGCTGTGAATAGCTCAGCTGTGTTTAGATGTCGTTCTTTTAGCCAGGGGTGTGGAATGTAGAGCTGTGTTTAAGAGGGCCCTCCCTCCTACCTTGTGTGAGTTTGTACATGTGTTTGCCTTCCCTCACACTATATGCCGATTGTGTATTTCTGTGCGCTGCAGCATGTGTCGCACAATGATGTTAGAACACATGACTTGGAAACAAGCAACTTGTCAGTGGAAGGCCGGGCAATAGTTTTTTCTTCAAGACACGAACACAAAGGCTCCTGTGGACACGCACACTGGCTTAAATCGTGGGGTTTAACACAATGGTCAGATTTGGCTGAAATACCTCGGTCCTTTGTGCTCGTCTCAAACACATTTCTGACATTTTTGCCACATTCTTGGGTGGCTTTTTTTTTTTCTGTGCAGCAGGAGAAAAAGCATGAGGCTTGTTTGACTCTACGTCAACTCCCCCCCACACTAACACACTCACTCTCTCACTCACTATGCACACTACAACCCGATGCATGCTTCTCTCTGTGGCTCCACGTGTGTGTATGTTTCCTATTTTGAAAGACGCAAAATGGGCGTAATTAGCGGCGAGCGATGTCATCAGCATCATAGTTTATTATGGTTTCCCCCCATGTTATGTTATGTTATGTTGTTTCCACCACCCTCTATGAATAGAGGCAGCTATTGACAGACTGGGTGGCTGTGGTGGGTGCACCCATTCGCATTGCATAGCGTGTTTTGTTTAAAAGGGAAAGCCGTCATAAAGGCCATGATTATTCTTGCACTCCAGTCAATGAGTGACATATTTGGAACCGGCCCATGTTATTTATGTTATTTATTGTGGGCTGTGTGGGAGTTTACGTGTACGTACATGTGTTGGGTGCCATATGAATGGCTATATTTCATGGTGTGGCGTGGTGAAGGCCAGGGGTCTGCTCAGAGGGGGGGTAAAACCACAGCTCCTTGGCCAGCTGCCAACTTGTAGACCTAAGCCTCATTACCGCTACTGCAGGTGACAGACACACATACACACACACACACACACACAAGCAAGGACACACGCGCACACAAGCACACGTATACATACTGATATATTTCTTGCACATTATGTGAACAATAAATCAAAGCATATTTCTCTTTCTGACCTTGGGTCTGTAGCAGGACGTGTGTGGATATCAACACACAAACACACACACACACACGCCTACACACGCACACACAAATACACAGGTTCAAGTGCACTGTTTGCACCTTAGACACGCAGTCCTTCAGAGTCTGGACAACTCGTATGAATTGATTGAAATGGATGCTTTTAAAAAACGGTTTAATCTTGAAAATAAAAAGATTTTCAGCCTATAAGGGATTGAACAGATATTAGTCAGCATGCCATCATGTATTTATTTTGGATCGATGGACTTTGTGCAATAATATAAAAGTTTTGAATTGATCTATGGTAATAGTGTTCACTTTAACAAAGGTATTATTCCAAACATTATTTAATAAGGTTAGTTATTCTTGGGTTAACCCTAACCCACTAACCCTAACCCCTAGGCTAATGTTATTTAATAATGTAAATTAGTAAAATTAATCATTTTTTAAATTAATAAAAAAATAATGTTTAAATGTTAATTAATGGTGAATTATTGAACTCTAAAATGTTACTATATGTGCTTCTGAACACCTTATTTATGAAGACAATCAAAATACATGAATTACAATCAAAAATATACCGTATTTCCCGCACTATAACGCGCACCGGATTATAAGGCGCACCTTCAATGAATGACCTATTTTAGAACTTTTTTCATAAATAGGGCGCACCGGATTATAAGGCGCATAGCATAGAAGATACTGTGAGTGTGATACTGCGAGATACTGGGACGGTGAGTAAGCGCAGTAAAATGCTGTGTGCACTGACTACGATAGCCATAATGCTGCAAGCGGTGTGGCTTTATCGTAGTCGTAGTGAAACATTTTATTATTATTATTAAATTGTTTTTATTGGTTTTTCATACTGAAACATTTTGACAGAGCGCCGTTTACAACCAGTATGGATCAACCAATTAACCAATTGATCCATATATAAGGCGCTCCGGATTATAAGGCGCACTGTCGTTTTTTGAGAAAATTACCGGCTTTTAAGTGCGCCTTATAGTGCGGAAAATACGGTAGTCATTTTAAGCTTGTTTTCAGACTCCAACCTAAATATGAAAAAATATCTCAACATACCATACTCCCTTTAGGAATCAAACTCCTTTCACAAATCGCTTTTTTGCCACTCTGCCAAAACGCCGTTCAAAACACCAGCTTTTTTCACGTTTCTGGACATCGCGTCCGCCACAGGGGTTGGAGCTAAATCTTCACACATCCCCCGTCTGCTCCATGCGTTAACATGTTCCTCACACTCTCGCATGCCGGGCTGCTGTCCACAGACTGGACGGAAATGGAAGATAAATCAGAGAGGAAAGCATGAGAAAAAACTCTCTCTTTCCCACTTCCTGGTTTTGTGAGCGAGTTCAAAGAGGCTCTGAACCCCTTTGATCCTCCAGCCAGATCCTCGTAACGATGGCTCCTGTAGCTAGGCTGTGTTCTACTGATAGCACAGAGGAACCCAGCAGGTATGAAGATGTATGTATAAATACACAGTATATACTGTAGTATACAACCCTGAGGTCGGTTGGGTGTGTGCGATGGGGTTGCGTTGATCTACTCCTGGTGAATTTCTGCTCAACTGGCTTTCCCTCCATTTGAAAGCCCCTCAGAGAATCCTATAACAGTTGTGCTCCCTCGCGAGTATTTCTCGATGCACAGTGTGTATGTGTGTTGGCCCTTGGGGTGTTCCTACGCTCTCGCTCGCCCTCGCTCTCTAACTGTTGGTCGGTCTCTCTTTCTCTCCCCCTCACCCTCTTTGTCTTTCTCTCTCACCTTCTCTCTCCCCCTGTCTCCCTTTTCCTTTCACCCTCACTCTTTCTCTTGCTCTCTCTCTTGCTCTCTCTCTCTTGCTCTCTCTGATTTCTGACATTTAGTCTTCCCTGCACAAAATAGATTAACCCTTCACAGGCCTTCCCCTTAGGCACCGACATGAGACTGTTCAGAGAGGGAGCGAGAGGCAAGTGTAATCCAGATTGATGGGTTCTGTTTCTGTGGCTACATGATTTGAAATCGCTGCCCTCAAGTTGTATGTCATATGAACACTATGGGAATTGGTCGTTTCCTGTTAGCTCGTAAGCGAATGTAATTACACACACACACACACACACACACACACACACACACACACACACACACACACACACACACACACACACACACACACACACACACACACACACAAGCGCACACACACACAAGCGCACACACACACCTGAGCTACACTATATGAAACGGAATTCACAATAACTTGCATTTACACAATACTGACATAACACAATGCATGTTTTATTTTTGCGTTAATATTATTTTTCCCAAAATGTACAGCTTTTTCACATAACCTGGTTCTCTCAAAAGCATGAGTCACAATGAGTTGATGTTATTACCATCCAATACCCCCTCAAAACGTATAGTTCCCCATCCTTCCCGCTTACTCACTCACTCACTCACTCACTCACTCACTCACTCACTCACTCACTCACTCACTCACACACACACACACACACACACACACACACACACACACACACACACACACACACACACACACACACACACACACACACACACACACACACACACACACTCTAGAATGCCCAGTTTAAAACTAGTTTCTCCTCATCGTCGTTGGTCTCACTGTGTGCACAAAAGGAAGTGGTGTGTGTGTGTGTGTGTGTGTGTGTCGGCTTTGTTCGGTAGAGAGAGATTGCCCCCTGGCCATTAGTTCTTACAAAGGAAACTTGTTTCAGGTAATGTCTGTATGTGTGTTCCTGTCACACACACACAACCCACATGTCAGAAACACACACACACACACAGACACACACACACACACGACAAACACAGACACACACACAGAAACACAAACACACGACACACACACACACACAGACACACAGACATGACACACACACAGACACACAACCAAAATATACACCCCCAGAAAAAGACCCAGGGAAAATGGCTCTTCTCTCATTCATTCTTTCTTTCATTCTGTTGGATGCAGATTGCCTTGCTAGGACTATTGACGTCTGCCAGGCTACAGTAGTTGCTGTGTGTGTGTGTGTGTGTGTGTGTGTGTGTGTGTGTGTGTGTGTGTGTGTGTGTGGGGGGGGGGGGGGTTAAGAAGGTAGAAAAAGAAAGAAGAATAAAGGGATATTGATGTGTGACATGCTGCAAGCAATTTAGAGAGAGAGGGAAGAGAGAGAGCTACTCTCCTGTGTGGATCAATCAGATGATGTAGTGATAAGACTGTGGATTACTCCGTCATTTACACACTCCCCGTGTGTGTGTGTGTGTGTGTGTGTGTGTTTGCACGAAACACACACCACATCAGTTCGCCTCCATTAACACACGCCAGACGTCCTTTCGAACCCAGCCTTCCTTACTAACTCTGCTCTCGCTCTCTCAGGCGTTCTGTCGATCTCTTTCTCTGTCAGTCTCTCTCACTCAGTTTCCTGCTCTCTCTATCTCCCTGTCTCTCCCTCTCCCTGGCAGTCATTGTCTCGTGAGCCAGCTGATAGTGCATATGGGCGCGACATGCTCTTTAGCCCTGGCCTGAATAGTTAATGTGTCATGTGCTCAGTGTGATGCCCAGGGTAATCCCCCCCCCCCTTTCCCCCCTGCCCCCACCCACCCGCTGCACCAACGGAAATCTCTAGAACGTGTCAGTGGGTCACCGCCAGTCCCCTGGGCAATGGCGGGTGTGGTTGAGCAGTGGGTGTGGCCCAGCAAGAGGGGGTGTGGTTTAGCAGTGGGTGTGGCCCAGCACGAGGGGGTGTGGTTTGGCAGTAGTGGGTGTGTTTTGAGCAGTGTCGCAAGCCTAGTGTTAAACATAACAAAGGTCATTAACTTATAGGTGAACACGTGTATCACATTGACAGTGGATTTAAAACTGTGTTATAATCAGACCACAAATCCAACCGTCATCCTGTAAAATCATAAATTTCAAGCATTAATAATCATTGAGATAAATGTGCTTTTCTCTGAATATCCAAACTGTGTTCTTATGTAATGTAATGTCATTAATGGTGTCCACGTGTGTTTTAACTCATGACACTCTATGGACATTAAGAGCTCCCTTCCTCTGTGCTCCAGCCCCTGCAGATAAACGACGACTTCTGCGGCCAGGACTTTAACCAGCCCCTGGGGGGTACCAGCACCATCGAGGGGGTCCCCCTCTTCATCGACAAGGACGACGGGATGACCTCGGTGGCGGCCTACGACTACCACACCAACACGGTGGTCTTCGTCGGCACGCGCAACGGCAAGATGAAGAAGGTAGGGACGACAAAATGGCTCCTCGGCGAGGGTGCTGTTCGCGTCGCGTCTGTTGTGCGTATCTTTTGCTTTTGTTCAAGTGTTTATTTCGCCCCGGCGCCGGTTGCCTGTGGCTTGTTTACTCGGTTGGATGAATGCGTGCGAGTTGACCGCCGACATACGTCACTGCGTTTTTATGATTCAAGAACGCTCCAAAAATGCTGTGTGCTTTGAGTCAACATCTGTCACGCAGGGTGCGACTTGCTAAAGTCTTTTTTTTCGGGGAGGAGGGGGGGGTTGGTCGGTGCCTGCATCGGGTGGCAGCGCTGTGATATCTGGGTTAAGACTCGACAGGCAGCTGTGTGTTTTTCACAGCCTAATCTTTGGCACGTTGTCAGATTGAGCCCAAAGAACACACTCTCACCACCGGCCACGGCCTCCTCTACATAGTTTTGGCGCGTTTCCCCCCCCCCCCCCCCTCTAGAAAGCTCCGGTTTCCGACAGATTTATGAACAGATACAGTGTGCTGGCGTCTCTCTGCTGGTTTTAATGAGCTCACATTCAATCAACTAACAGGCTCTCCTATTGGCTGGCCTGCCCCTTGGGCTACGCGGCTGGGCTCTGTAGCCCCTGACTGATGGAGATAGATGGAGGAGGAGACGGGGATGAGGCGTAGAGGTGATCTCTAGATGGATAGATAGACGGGCACCGGGTCTTCTGCTGCTGCTTCATGTTCACTCCCAGCCTTTTGTTTTCCATTTGCTTGGGTCACGTATTTGGGCCATGGATTAGTTTAGGTTTTTACTTGGTAATCTGCTTAAATGGAGCAGTGTATACACGACCGATCTGGTGCGTCGTACTTCAATGCGTTTCGGATCTTCTGGTTTTCGTTGTGTCAGACACGGTTTGCTATTGTTTATGGGGAAATTGTTTGATTCCTTTCTTTTGGGCGCTCCTTGTGTGTTATTCTGCAATTCTATAAAGTTGTTATATATGCAGATTGTGTGTGTCTGTGTTTCTGTGTGTTCTGTGTGATGGGAGAGCTCTCAGGGTGGAGGGTAGCTCATTGGAATTCAAGCCCCTTCTCTCTGCACTGCTCAAAACCTGTCAGGCATTCTATATTATGAATCTATAATCTGTGTGTGTGTGTGTGTGTGTGTGTGTGTGTGTGTGTGTGTGTGTGTGTGTGTGTGTGTGTGTTCTGTCACTCCTAGTGTGCATAATAATAATGTGCAAGGTTGTAATGCCATGGATTTGGTGTTTGAGAGAGGGAGTCAGAGAGAGACAACTCACAATACAATGTTGCCTAAGAGTCAGCTCTGAGCATTTGTCAAAGTGACATCCATTCAGTTAGCTTGGCAAAAGCCTCTTTTATTTAGTTAGCTTTGTTTTCAGAAAAAAATGTCTGCTAAATGTTCACCATTTAAGGTGTGTGTGTAAAGCGTAATGTGAACTAATAACACAAATCGCTGTGTCAAATTCTACATTTTTATATTTATAAACATGACTATAAAACAAAATACTGGTGCACGCAAACCGCACACACACTGTTTTAATTCATTGAGTGTACAATGGCTGTGGCCTTTCCTTACTATCGTTGATAACTTTGAGAAGGGTGCAGAAGATGGCGATTGTGTGAATAAGCAGCATGCAATGACACATTACCTTTGGCGTCCTTCATCAGGCCAAGAAATCCAGAACAGACGGCTCCTTATCCCCCGCTGGACCACGTGTGTCTGTGTGAAATGTCTTTAGGACGCTGAGGGGCCTTTTCATGAGCTGTGTATTGATAGGCGTGTTGCTTCTGATGCACTTTGGTATTTAGTGTGGGAGCGTGAGCGTGCAATGGGCCTTTTCACACCTATTGGACACTGTCCACCTCAAAGACTTTTGCATTTGAGGAATGAAATTAAGTGTTTACTGTTGAATGTGTGTGACACACGCACACACACACAAGCACACTCACAATCACTGTGGGGGATGCATGGAGGTTTATAGCTCTAATGTACAAATTGTACAAAAACCTCAATGGAGAGAAATGCATTTAGTCTATTATTTGAAAGGCATGCTCGCTTTCCTTTGTAACCTACTCCGTATTTCTATAGAGACATTTTATTTATTTAATTGTAAATCTTGATTATCATCGAGGCTTAGGCGAAACACTAAAAACATATACTTGAGGATTTATTTCAGACTTTCATAGTTCGGCCTCTTTGGAGAATCAATTCACTCACTTTTGTAATTTGTCTTTTTTATGTGGCTAAATTACTTCCTTGGCTCCTATGTCAAGGTTGTCCTGAGCAACATGGCATCAATGCCCGAATGAATGGATTCCCTTTACACGCATATACACCCACACACCACATTCACACATGCCCCCACACACCCAAGAAGCTTTCATTAGTGAACCTTGGGTCTGACGGGATGCAGATTTAAGAGCAGTGTGGGATGGACGGATGCAAAAAACAAATTGGAAAGTCGAGGAGAGGTTGATTTATATCCATGCACTCGCATTGAAAGGATGCTAAGCAAGGGTAGCTGTAACAGGGGAGGTCAGAAAGTCACCAATGAATGCCATGGTCAAGGTCTCCTGACCTCACTCTCTCCATTCCAGGTCAAAGTACCTTCGTCGCCTCGCTTCTCTCTCCTGTCTGTTTTATAGCCTGACAGTGTTGATTCCTATAGGGCCTATACATTAGAATGCATCGTGTGATTTTTCTGTTGCAGAGTCTCCACCCTATTGAGAGAACTCAAGAGAATTGTAGTGCTGTAACGTCCTACATCAAAATGAACACACTGAAACCCCGGCTGTTAACTTTGTTTTGCTACGACTCGCATGAGAAAAGCTGTAGCAGTTTCCAACCCAACAATGTCTCCCGATAATGACAAATCGTTTCACAATTAATGAGTAAACAATGACCCAAACAACATTGAAACCAACAGAGTTACTAACACACCAAGCCTCTCCTTCTCCTGAAATGGCGGTGGTCATTGGGAGGTGACGTCTCAATATTCAATCCCTGTACGTCTATCTCTGCCAGCTCCTGTAGATCAGCCTGCACACACACACACGCACACACAGCCTCCATGCCATGCTAACCAATTAGCCGATGCTTCACTACAGTATGGACCAAAGCCCATCTCTGTGGAGAACTGGACCATTTAGTTTGTGTGTGTGTGTGTGTGTGTGTGTGTGTGTTGGTGCTCAAAGCACAAAGGAACCAAAGCGCATCTGTCTACAGAAGACGGTCGAACCGACGTCACGACTCCCCTCGCCTCCTTTTTTGACACTCCTGCACGTTTAGGGACTGTTGAGCACGAATAAAGCCAGAAGGACACACGCAAACACATCCCACACACACACACACACACACACTCACACTCACACTCACACTCACACTCACACACGCATCAGAGCAGATCAGACACAAGAGGATCCTAATGGATAATCCAATGCCCATTGTTAAACCCCCCGCCTCCTTTCCCGACACTCATGCATAGCGCACACGCCCACACACACACACAAACTTCAGCTGGGCACTCCATGGGAGCTGTTGCACACCATCTGCCGTGTGTGTGTGCGTGTGTGTGTGTGTGTGTGTGTGTGCCAGGTGGCAGGTACCCCTGGTGGTCCTACTGTGCCCATTGAGGCCGTGCCAGGCTCAGGTGTGACAAAGTTTAAGGAGGGAGGGGTTGGTCCATTCATCTGGTGGGGTCACAGGGCTAGACTAATCCTGCCCCCCCAGGAGGATCGCTCCACCGTCTAATGCAAACATCCCAACATGTCGCTCCTCTATCTCTCATCAGTGCCTCGTGAAATGAGTTCAACCAGGGCTGGGCCTAATGGCATAACATATTATCACGATAATCACGAGGAATTTGATACGTTCGCGATGAATATCCTAATATGATTTTGAGAAGAGTATGGACGTTCTGAGTAAGGTTTTTGTGTTAAACTAGCTTTTGTTCTCAGTGACGTCTCAAACCTCATATTTTGCCCTTATGATGCATTTCTTCTCATCCTAATGCATTTGTATTAGAAAACTTGGTATTAGGTTATGCTATAACCATTAACCATCCACGATAGCTATTCAACGATGATAACTGTTAATATTTAATTATTGCCGAGCCCCAAGTTAAACTACAAAAACGTATCAAACTTAGTTAGACAAGTTCACACACTTGAACCTCTGCTAGTTTGTTCAGTTGAGGCATACGTACACACGGAAAGAATGAGAGGGACGGAATATTCTGGGACGATAGAAGGTCTGCCAGCAAAGCATAGGAATTATGTGAGGGTGTGTGCGTGTGTGTGAGCCTGTGTGTTGAAGGATGGTGAAAGAATGATTCCAAATGGATTACAATTCCCACCGGCACCGCCCTTCCTCAAATATTTTGTACTTTTTATCTTAAGGAAAGTGTTTCTCTCCCCTCCCCAAAAGAAGAAACTAGATGCACTATTGTGATACTGCTATTTTTACGTCTGTGAGATGGACTGAATCTGACACTTTCTTAAGAGTGCATTCTGTGTATTGTACACTCTGCAGTGCCTGTGTGTGTGTGTGTGTGTGTATGTGTCTCTGTGTGTGTGTGTGTGTGCATGTGTGTGCGTGCGTCTCATTATTCTTCTCCGCCAGCTGAGCCACGAGTTATCTGGCCTGGTTTTGCTACACAGAGACCAGCTTTGTGTAGCCGCCTGCTAAAACCTGGGTCATCAGTTTATACATTCACACCGGGAACGGGAGAGGGAGAAGCTGCCATATCCAAGACCAAACGGTGAATCACAAAATTTCCCTGCTAACAATGTCAACTAAATATAGCAGCCTTCCAACCGTACATGTCTGCTACTTCACCTCTCCAGAGGGTCATTCTGACTAATGGAACATATTAGCAGCATATTCCTACTGTAGCTAGCTCACAAGCTGGCCGGAGGTGTGTTTCCCAAGCATCCCTCTTCTCCACCCTTGACTCTCGCTCTCTAGCTAGGCCAGGGATGCCCACGTTAGCATGTGCCCATAGCATGAAGTGGGTTGGGTGGGCAGTGTAAATGAAGGCAGTAGTGTAGCAGGCTAAAGCTACTTGGCGCGCTAGCCTCCCGTGGCTAGTGGCTGGTCGACCGTGGACATGCTCATATGCTTCCAACCGCGCAGGCCCCAGTTGACGCCCGAGGCTATCACAGCAGCACTCTGGGGGGTGTGTGTGTCTTTTTGTGTGTGTGTGTGCGGATGTCTGTGTGTGTGTGCAACTGTGTGTGCGTGTGTGTGTGCACCCGACTGTGTGTGTGTGTGTATGCGTGCGACTGTTTGTGGTTGTGTGCGACTGTGTGTGTGTTTGTGTGCGACTGTGTATGTTTGTGTGTAACTGTGCAACTGTGTGTGTGTGTGTTGGCGCTCTTGTGTGTATATGCATGGTGTGTGTGCGCATATGTGTGTGCGTGAGTGTGTGCACATTTCTGAGACGAATAATGAAGACAGATATATGGGTGTCTTTTGGGTGAAGCGAGCGAGGGTGGGTGGGTGCATGAAGATTTTCTCTTTGTATGTCTACTCTACACTAACCTACACACACACTATCTGTCCCTCCTTGGGCGTTTCTCTGTATGACGCCACACACACACACACACACACACACACACACACACACACACACACACACACACACACACACACACACACACACACACACACACACACACACACACACACACACACACACACACACACACACACAAAGACAAAGAAACACACAGACACACACTTGGAACTGTGTACATTAGAGTGACACCGGAGCAGTGTGTGCACACAGTTTTTAAGCACTAGCCTCTGTGTTTGTGTGTGTGTGTCTGTGTGTGTGTGGGGGATTAAAATATATAATGATGTACGGAGACCTTATGATTATGGGTGTTGTCTGTTACTATAAATACCATCACTGAATCCTCCTCATTAAAATAGAACGAGAAATGTGACATTCTCCTTTTGCTGCTACAGTAAACCCATGCACGTTATCTTTCCCTCTTCTGTCGTCCCCATATCCCTATCTATTGTCGTTCCTCCTCCGTTTGACGATCCTTCCTGAGTGGACAACGGGCTAGGTCTCTCCTTGTCTCCACGGCTTGGGGTGTTGCAGGATAGGCAATGTCCTCTTTTTAACAAGGGCTCTTTTTTGGCCCCTTTGTAAAACGTTTGGATAATTTCCAGGGACATTTCATCAAATGTTGGGAAATATTTTTTTTCCATGTTGTATGACAGAACAATTTTCAACAACTCCAATGAATAGAAATGAAACATTGACCCGCTTTGCAATTCCAGAGTGGAAAAAACAAAATTAACTCTTCATAGTATGGGTCAAGTATTGCCCTGAATAGCCCAAGTTTCAGTCAGTGTTCCCCATTAGGTCTATTTAACATACGTACAGCCCATCATGGATGTAATAGGACGAGCAGGTTTGCTCTAGAATCCAAGCAGATTTGTATGTTAAGTGCTGTATCCTGGATTTGAAGGAGAAGCCAGTAATGAAGGATATTACTTAAATATTTAAAGGACATCACCTATGCTCAGGTACGCAATAATCACAACCACACACACACACACACACACACACACACACAGACACACAGACACACAGACACACACAATCACACAGATACACACACACACACAGACACACTCACAGATGGATCTACTGCAGCCACATTAAAGCATCTTTAACCCCTAATAGCCAAGTTCTTTCAGGGAACACTTTCTAATGGCATTGGGGAAAATTAGAGTCCAAATCAAACGTGAACACACCCATTGTTCCAGGACAAAAATATTGTTTCAACTTTATGCTTGAGCGAGTGCAAAACCTTCCCCTGAATATAATGGCATTTTGTCCTTAAACGATATGGGTCACTAGCGTTATTGAATGATTCTGCGACCATAGTGTTCCTGCCTGATTTTCCTGGTAACCGGAAGGTGAGGAGAGGGGAGGGGCGATCGAGAGGAGAGAATGGGGAGACAGCGAGGGGAGGTGTAGGCAGGAGACGGGTTAGGAGAGGAGAGGTCTAATGTACTGAATAATGAATGGAGCCCCATCCATTTTTGCGGGCAGTTTGATGAAGGCACTGTAGAGCCAGCGGTGCTGACATGTGAGCAGTACACAATCCTATTTATTTATTTCGTTTAGACTTGACGTCTTTAATAACATCTATAAACCATGTGCACTGATTTTGAGTGAATTTTGACTTTTTATGCTTTTCCTCTCTGTTGGACTCAAATATTTATTTTCCCATGCCCGTTAAATCGTTAAGTTTCATTTGTCTCATGCCTCATGCGCTCTTGGCATTACCTCAGAGTTATATGAAGAAGCAATTTAATTGTTCATCGTTGGCCACGGCTAATGCTGGCCTCTTTTAATATAGAGATGGTGGTGGTGGTGGTGATGGTTTGGGCTCCAGTTGGCTGGACCCGGGCCCTGGCACCTGGGTCTGTTCGTAGGCCGCCAGGCGGGGAAGTCGTGGGTAGAAGTTAGCGTTGTAGCATGGCTCTACCCCCGCCGTGCCAACCGCCACAGCCAAGGGCACACCTTGTGTCTGGCATCCCGCCACGGTCGTGTTGGCACGTTTTACTTATACACACACACATAAACACACATTTGGACACACACACGCACACCCGCAGGCACGCACACACTCATGCACGCACGCACACATGCATGCCAAAGAGGTGAAATGAAAGTTGTAACTCAAACAAACTAGCGGGCAGAGTCCACAGGGCTTGACGCAAGTGGCACAGCGGGCTCTGATTACCTTTGGCCCGGGCCAGCGCTCCCTCTGTTGTGCACGAACACACACACACACACACACACGCATACATATGCACACAGACACACGCGCATGTTGGCCCCCACGCACTCATTAAGCCCTGTGGTTGACAATATGTATCCCAGCTGGGTGCTGCTGCTATAGTGGCGCGGACCATAGATACTGTGGGTCCACCACCGCACACACACACACACACACACACACACACACACACACACACACACACACACACACACACACACACACACACACACACACACACACACACACACACATAGAGATACCTGGAGGTTTGCCCTTCACTGTGGATGGACACAGGCTCAAAACACACACACAGACATGCGTATATACTCTTACACATGCACAGCAGCGTTTCCTAAATCTCCGTAAATAACAGGATGTGAAGCACTCCTTCATCTCCATTACATCGCATGATGAGTGTAAACGAGTGTAAATGTGAGTGAGTATCGTATTAGCTAATCTAGTGTGAAAAATGCCAACGTTACAAACACACAGACGCAGATGCACACGTACATGCACTCTACATTAGCTTCCCATAGGAAACGAGAGAAGTGAGCTTATCAGATTAGCCATCACCAAGCTAATAGATTTTTAATAGATTGTTTTTGATTAGTTCCTCTGCTTTACTGACATTAAGATGATTAATTTGAGTGTGTGTGTTTAAACACAAATGTGCATTTGTGTGGAGACTTGTGGTGGTCGAATACAACGGATTTGTGTGTGCGTTCCTGCCTGCAACTGTGTGTGTGTGTGTGTGTGTGTGTGTGTGTGTGTGTGTGTGTGTGTGTGTGTGTGTGTGTGTGTGTGTGTGTGTGTGCGCGCCTCAGGCAAGTCACAAGTTTTGTCATAAGCTTTGGGAGCAATTCAAGGCCACAGTGTTCACAAAGGGTACGATGTCATCACGTTTTGACAAGGAGCACACACAAGGATACACTGACTCTCATATACTTTGCACATGCACACAAGGAGACACTCACTTTCATACACGCACACACAGACACTCACTGTCATACACGCGCACACAGACACTCACTGTCATACACGCGCACACAGACACTCACTGTCCTACACGCGCACACACAGACACAGCAAGACACACATTCACAAAAAGATACACATTCACACACACACACACACACACACACACATAGACATGCACACACATACACATACATAGACACATAGACATGCATACGCACACGAACACACAGACAGACATAGACACAGTCACGCACACAAACACACACACACACACACACACACACACACATACCACTATTCCCTTGGGATGTGCATAGAAATACACACATGAAAACAACCCCAATAGCGTCACTCCCTTCCTCCCTCCCCAGCATGGAGCAGCAGACTCTTGCTGTCTTCCTAATTATCCCCTCACCCCCGGGGGGAAATGGCTCTAGCCTGGGGCTCAGCCACACTAGCGCGCTAGCTAGCTCGCTCGCTAGCAGCTAGCCCGTCTGGCTAACTGCCCAGGCTGGATGGCCGTGCCCATTGGGAGGCCCTGTAAACGTGCAGTGGGGTGACCCTGCGGCTACTCCCATAAGCATAAGAGTTGGTGATCGCCGGGTTGGAAGCCAATACCCAATGTGGGATTACTGGCCTATAGCTCATCCTTACAGCAGAACTCTTGGCCACAAGATAACTGTCTCGCTATATCTTCTGCTTGTGTGCATGAAGACGCACGCCTTTTCACTTTGAATTAGTGTTTTTATTCCCTGCTAATGAAGAGGAGTTGGGCCTAAGTGTGCGCTGACGCGGTCTTTAAAATCTTTTCATTTTGAGCCATACAGCCTCAGAATTGTTGAGAGTGCAAATGTTATTGGAGTGGTTGACCTTGTGGCTCTGCCATTTCCATCCACTAAGCCTTTAAAAATGAAGAATTAAGCATCTAAGAGGTATTCCCGCGGTGTTAGGCCTTTCACTGCTTTCTTTCTCTCTCTTGCCGTTCTTTCTCTTATGAAAGAGCTGTTTTCTCTCTGGTGAAAAATGTGTTCAGCCGTCCCTTGGTTTATACTATGTTTCGAACTGCAGGAGATTTTAATTAGTTATACGCACCCGTCTCTGTACACAACCCCAAGCCACAAACAACACGCTGGCTATAACTTTTTTCCATCACATCACTTCCCATTTCTTGCATCTCTCTCTCTCTTTATAAACTGATCGCCATTTTGAACTATTTTCACTGGTATTCTTACCGCATTTGTTCTCTCTCTCTCTCTCTCTCTCTCTCTCTCTCTCTCTCTCTCTCTCTCTCTCTCTCTCTCTCTCTCTCTCTCTCTCTCTCTCTCTTGGGTCTCGGTAGGATTAGTCATTAGCTGACTGACTGAGCTGATTGCATCTATTCCCAAGCTAGCGTTTGTTTTCGTGTCTGTTTATTTCCCCTACCTTCCATTTGTTCCTAATACATCCTGCCTAACTTGAGTGTACCTTTTCTGCTCTCTCATTCACCTCCTCTACCGCTCCCCATTCATATTGCCATTCTCTCTCTCACACACTCTTTCTCTCCCTCAGCTTCGATTCGAACCAATTACAGCTTTGTTTCTATTCCTTTGCCTCTACCACTCTCCCCTTTGCCACAACTGTCACACACACAGACAGACACACCTCTTCAGTATCTCCATAACATTAATTGAAGGGTGTCGGCCAGAACCCACCAAGCGTTCATCGTCTTTATATTTAATTGGTCACTTTGCCCAAGGGAGCGATACCATTTCCCTGAAGATGGTTTATGAGCCCTCTGGCTGGTGCTGTGCTTTCGCCAACCCTATATATGCGTCCTCCAAAGATGGCCAGCAACCACAGCCAAGATGGCTTGCAGTGTGCACTGCGCTTATCTATTTTTATTCTTAAGAGGACATAACAAATAGCAAACAGATTTAGAATAAGCGTTAATTCTCTTCAAGTTGCTGTCCTCCATGTCTGCCGTCCTTCTATTCTCCCTTGCTCATCCTTCCCCCCCCCTCCCCCTCCTCTCCCTCTTCCTTTCTCCCCCTCCCTCTTTCTCTCGCTTACTCTCTCTTCCTGTCCCCCCCCACCCTCTCTCTCTCTCTCTCTCTCTCTCTCTCTCTCTCTCTCTCTCTCTCTCTCTCTCTCTCTCTCTCTCTCTCTCTCTCTCTCTCTCTCTCTCTCTCTCTCTCCCTTTCCTCTCTTCACCCGGTTCTCCATCCATCCATGGGCCTCTGCTGGATTAAGCTAATTAGCTCAGCAAGCAGCATCCCAAGGGAAATGACACAAACACACACACGCGGGCATGCGCACGCACACACGCATGCATGCGCACGTAGATGCGTGCACGTGCAGCCACAGGAGTGAAAACAACACACACAAAAACACACACAAGTGCTCATTAATGAAGGCAAACACAATAGGAGCTTCCGCTAGTAAACATAGATGAATCACAAGGTGACACACACACGCACACGCACACACGCCATTCCGGCACGGCATGTATTCTTGTTGGACATGAAATGTTCTGAAATGCGGTCGGCAGAATAGCATTGGACAAAGTATTTTTTTTTGTAAAATCAAACATACCATAGTTATAGACGCTAATAAGCTAAATTAAATAAATAAGCTCAATACAGTCTCCTAATTGGCTTGAACACGCCGGGGCTCTGTGACTAGTCAGCGTTGTGAAAGAAAAAAGACACAAAGCCTAATTCTGTGTGTGCTGCTGTCTGCCAGCGTGTGTTCCCTCTCCCCACCACCGAGACCATAAGCTGCATGTCTGTAAGAGCATAGTGCCGTCGCTACACTATATGGGTCACTGGAGGGGCTGCCCTAGAAATAACGCTTACACACACCCATGTTCCCCCCTTTCTCTCTCGCTCTTGCTCTCTCCCGCAAGCGCTCTCCTTTCTTTTTTTTATATATCATTCCCCCCCCTCACCCAGGGGCCTATGGTGGTGGTGACACGGTTCCCCCCTTAGCTTTATGTTCTTCGTCTTCGTCATCGTCTGTCCGGAGGCCGAGTGGTTGTAGTTCTGTTAACTGCTCCGTTAAGTTGGGGAGTCAAACCCGTACCACACAGGCCCCCTTGCTTTATTAATGAAATATATCCACCCGCAAAGGGAGAAAAGAACACGACACTGACCAACGGAATGGAACATGCTGAGAAGGAAACCATTCATCCCAGCATGGAGTGAGCGGCAGGAAGAGGGAGACTGCTCAGTCACTCAGTAGGAATTCCTTTCCGGATGTTTCTCCGGGATATGAGCTGTGCCACCGGAAAACTGTCGGTTTCCAGGGAAGGCTATTCGATTACAGATAACCTTGGATAGGGGGACTGCCGTGGAACTGGTGTGAGTGTGTGTGTGTGTGTGCGTGCGTGCATGTGTGTGTGTGTGTGTGTTTGAGAATAATAGAGGGTGAGAATGCAAGAGATTGATACTGTGGTATTCAGTGACCTGCAAGAAGAAAGCACACTCACTTTTCCTCTGAACTTCCTCCCCTGTCATTTTTCAATTCTTGACTCTGTTTTTTTGACTTTCTGTGTCTGAGATGTCCTGTTACCTCTACTCCTGTTCCATTTTAGCTGCAGAATTGGGTCTTTATGTTCTCTCTGTGTTTTTTATTATTGTGTGGAAGCTGGAGAGATAGTCTTGGACTGCATCAGTAGCTATGTTGGTCCTGGGTTATAGGTGTAAAGAAGATAACACACACAGACACGCACACGCACACAAACGCGCGCACAGAAGCGTGGAGGCTCAGATAACACAGGGGTCTTTAAGTTGTCTCCAAATCCCACGAGCGAGGCCTTGCCTCCTCGGTTGCCATGGCAACAGTAGTCCGGGCCGCCGTGGCAACGGTGCGACTCGAGGTGGTGGAGGATGAGAGAGGGGGGGGGGGGAAACGAGAGAAAAAATGTGGCGAGCTAGCATGGTGTGTCTGCGTGTGTTGATGTTTCTGACAGAGAACCCCCCTACTGACCCTCCACTCAGAGCGAGGTTGGTCAGAAGCCGGGGGGGGTGTTAAGAGGGGATGCTCGTGGCGTGGTTGGAGTGCCAGCGGCGGCCCACTGGTGAGACACAGCTTGGAAGGAGAATAAGTGGGCTTGTAGGTCACTGGTCTACTGTGAGTTGATGTGGGGGAGGTGGGCGGGAAGAAAGAGAGAGAGGGAGAGAGATGTAGAGGCTGAACGGCTGGTTGCTAAGCTTATCTTCTAGATGTTCTCGTCTCGATGATACGTTCCAAGTTGCGGGCGTGGTCGCACCACGTTTGAAGGCCAATTTGCCCCATTTGTTCTGATTAGGGTCGAACCGTCTCCCCCCCCCCACCCCCCGCAAACGTTCTCAGGTTTGCACCAGTCATCTTGTCCAGGCAGGTTTTACACACATTAAACCGTGCCAAAGATATTAGACTCGGAGCAGACGGACCGTAGGTGTCAGAGCTCCAATGGAAAATCCATAGTTTCATTACAGGCCCTGTGCAATGAATGGGAGCGCTGGGCGTCCGGGACTCCATCACGGGCCCTACGGGAGACAAAATGGCTAGTGTTTAGAGGAGCAGTGGAGTGGAGAGGAGGCAATAGGGTCAGGGCTGCTGCTGGGACTGGCGATCATTTTTATAAGGAGAGGGGGAGAGGGTAAGGATCACATGCTGCCGCTATTCCAAAGCACATACTGTACCCCGCTCACCTGTGTTTGTCACACACACACACACACACACACACACACACACACACACACACACACACACACACACACACACACACACACACACACACACACACACACACACACACACACACACACACACACACACACACAGAATTGGATTTTCTCACATGTATGTGCTTCTGCCTATGCAGTACAAGCATCTGTGTGTTTTTTGACAACAGTTTTAGATGACTGTTATTTGCCTTTCACTCCCTCACACATATAGCTGTCAGATGTGGGAAAACAGGGATATTCCTCTGAGGAAGGAGAGTCTAAGGAAGCAGAACGAATGGGAGGGGTCAGTACGGCTTCCAAGACATTGATTACCTCTGGTTGCCGCTCTTCAATTCTGAAAGTGTGTGTGTGTGTGTATATGTGTGTGTCTTCCTTGGCGTCATGTCATTTAGAAACCCAGGTCCTCTGTGGTCTTGTAAATCACCTCTGGGAGTAGGCTCATTATGCAAACCCAAGTACTTACCTGTGCGCACGGGCGTGTGTGTGTGCACTTTCATTCATCCCTTGGGCAAATTGTTACAGCAATTCACACAGACTGACGTCCTGACGGCAGGGAGACACACGCACACAAACATACGTTCACTCGCATGCATACTGAGTAAGTGATGAAGGCAAGATGAGTGGATCAACGGGGCTTTTCAAAGTAAAACTAAAGTTCCCTGAAGTGCTTTATCTTTGTCGCCTGAAGTGACCTGCATGCAGTAAGGAGACTCACGCACACATGCGCACACACAGACACATACACACCTCTCCACAGAGAGTGTTATGGAGCCAGAAGCAATGCAAATTGGATAAAACGTTTCGGAAACTGTCTTTTCCCACTGGGACCCTTTGCACTCCGAGCCCGCGTGGTGGTGTGCACACACGTGCGCACCACACAGTACTAGCACGCGTGTGTGTGTGTAAGTACTTCTAAATCATTGTGCATGTGTTTCCCAATTTCCCAGCATGCCGTGGGCTACGGTGTGTCCCCACTGCGGTTGGATTGGGCGGGTGCTAAATGGGAGAAAGTGATGGGAGACCGGGGTGCGATGGAGGTGGAAATTGAGGGCATCTCTCTCCCAGACCTTGACAATTAGCCGTCAGAAGGGCAGAGTGAGCTGTTAATTTGACTGTCGCAGTGAGGGGGGAGAAAGAGAGAGAGGGAGAGATTGGAGAGGAAAGGTCAAAACGGAAGGAGCGAGCAAGAAAAACAAGCTTGATATTATGACACGGAATAAAAAAAGATAGAGAGAGACGGAGAAGTTGATGAAGAGATGAGGACGCAGCGTTGCAGAGGTTAGAGAGGGAGAGTTTAGCAGAGGGCACTCAAAGTGAGCGCCTCTCTGTCAGTGTTCTGTTGCTGAGATGTGTCCCCTCCTTGCGGGTGCGTTTGATTTTTCAACCCGTAGGGTGCTACGTGACCGCCTTCCAAGGTCAAGTATCTCTCACTCCATGCACGAATCAAGCGTGGCCCCCCGCCCACTACTTCATAGTAAAGTGACTCCATCATGAGGCATGCTAAGCACTTGCTTCGATGGATCGTGAAGAGCTCCTATTTATGCAAGTCGCTCTGTTTTGAAGGTTTCAAAAGTGACTTGGAATCATAGTGTCCGGCCGTCCGTCCGTCAGTGCGTGCGTGCGTGCGTGTGTGTGTGTGTGTGTGCGTGTGCGTGTGTGTGTGTCTCTCTCTCTCTCACACCATCAGATGGGATGCGTGGACATGGCTTGGTCGTTAACTCGGTAACTCAAACGACATGCAAGGAAACCACATGTTTGACCATCTGCCTCGCAGGCCGATTTGTTTTTGGGGTGGTTGTTTGGACTCCCTTCAAAGGGAGGCTGTTCATTTATGTTGGTGACGTGTCGTCAAGTTAGCCTGGCAATACACACAAACACACCCACACACCCACGCAGAGGCACAAACACATAAACACACACAAAAAGTTTTTTGTTAATATTACTAAATGTTGGCGACAGCCGCACACAGTGACACAGTAAAATATCTGGCGCCAGAAGATTGGAGCTAAGTGTTTTAGTGTATCCTATTCTGGCTGTCCTATCAGCTCAAGTACTTTTCCTGAATTGGACAGCAGGTCAGTTGATTTGTTTGGCTCTTCTGTTTATTAATAAAAGTCAACAGACATTCTGCCAATAATACTTGTTACACACAAACATGCACACACACACACACACACACACACACTCACGCACACGCACACACATCCTAACCAGCCACCTTGTTCCTGCTCTGGAATCATTTGCGGAGCAACAGAAGTGTGTGTTTTTAAGTGCAGGGAGCGTGGTGGGCCATCTGTACACACACTTATTCCTGGATATGCGCGTATAAGTCTAATTGAGCTTTTTAATTGTCTTCTAAATCCTGCTGAGCACCCATGCTGATGCCTAATGGTGTGTGTCTATGTGTGCGTGCCTGCGTCTGTGCGTGGGTCCGTGCATGCACAAGCGTATGTGTGTGTCCAATCCTCTGGGATAGGAGTTGTTTTGCGAGAGGAAGAAACTGCTGTTTTTCTCAAACAGCAGTTTGTGATTACGATGCGGAATCTATTGGCTTGTTTGTGTGTGAGCAGGTGTGCGTGGATGGGTGGCTGTGTGTCAATGAGTGTGAGAAGGGAAGCAAAATAGGAATGGGAATAAAAGGGAGATGCAGGGATGGACTGAATATGAACGGAGCCTTTGGAGGCCAGGGAGATGTAAATATTTAATGCATTCACGGTTTGTTTGAATTTGAATTCATCAACTGGCGAAGATTCATCTCTGTGCTTGTGTGTTGTGGACGTGTTCTAGAGCCTGGTTGTGTGTGTGTGTGTGTGTGTGTGTGTGTCTCAGCTGAGATCCTTTGTGAGTATTATGCAGAGAGTGAGGGGAGCACTGTGCGTACGTGCGTGAGTAAGTAAAAAAAATATCCAAGACTTTCACAAATGGTCTCCATGGCTGGCCAGATGACGACCCGGTTCCTTTGCTGAACACAGACTTCCTGTGTGGTTGGTTAGAATGCTCCACTGCTTGTGTGTGTGAAGTTGATCAATGTTAGAAGGAGAGGGTGCAGGCCATGTTGGTGGGTTGTCATGAGCAAGCAGAACAATGTACATGGTGTCTAAAAACAGAAATCTTGTGACAGTCCAGTGCACTTGGATGACTGCTTCGAAACTTTCGATGTCTTCCATCCTTCCCCTATTTTATTCCCGGGAAAGCCTGCAGACATTGTGTGTGTGTGTGTGTGTATATGAGTGTGATAGCCATGATTCCAATTGACATACCTAGGTTTCCATCTTTTAATGTTCTGCATCTTTTATGCACTCTACACAGAGAGGGAGCGAGTGAGGGGAACGAGGGAGGTAATTTAAATGGATAATAGCGCTATACGCTAACTCTGTATGGCAGGAATTTGCGCATAGCTGAGCCACACACAGACTCACTCGCGCACAAACACGCACATACACACACAGCCATAATTTCCACTCACTCGAGGGTACTGACGCCGAGGAGTGTCCTCGTGCTGATGTCATTTCCTGTCAGATGTCAGGGAGTAAGTGTTTTCATTCCAGCTGATATGGAGGGTGACCAGCACACAGAACATCATACGTGTCACTGAGAGTCATAAAGTCCACATAAACAAAACCCAACTTGCATAGTTTTAGTCCGCACACATCTTTGAGCTGGATTTTCGTACTTTTCTTTGATTTTTGAGAGATTAGGAAGGAAAAAATAAAGCTTCGGTTCCCCGCTCTTTCTATGTTCAATGGGTTCAACTCCACATGGATTGCCTAAGATGACCTCCCTTGTTTCTCTTTCGCTTTATTTCGGGCCGGAGACAACAAGTCTACCAGCCATGTTTGCTCCCTGCCTCGGTAACTCCCTTACAATGGCGACTCCCTTCACACCGAGTGGTTTAACTGATTTTCGCTTTCAAATGAACTCATTTTCTCAACCCGATGGACGATACAGGGCGGGAGGGGGCCGAGGCAGGGGGCAGCGGGGGTACTCCTGTACAAGTGTGCCAGCCAAAGTCTATTGAAGTCACTAATTGTCCGCATTACATGTGTTTGGATGCTGGAATGGCGGTGGGCATGCAGTCCCGTCTGGGTGTCCCTGGGTGTCAACCCGTGTGGTGGTGCCAGGGCCAGAGGCGGGGGCATCTGGACCCTTGCTTTGTCTCACCAGCTGCTCGCTCACTGGACCGGCCTGCGTGTGTGTGTGTGTGTGTGTGTGTGTGTGTGTGTGTGTGTGTGTGTGTGTGTGTGTGTGTGTGTGTGTGTGTGTGTGTGTGTGTGTGTGTGTGAGTGAGTGAGTGAGTGAGTGAGTGAGTGAGTGAGTGAGTGAGTGAGTGAGTGAGTGAGTGAGTGAGTGAGTGAGTGAGTGAGTGAGTGAGTGAGTGAGTGTGTGTGTGTGTGTGAACATATGATTGTATGGACGCTGTACAGTAAGCTCTCTCTCTCGGAGTGATGAGAATAGAATTGGCGCAGTAACTTAACGCCTGCTGTGAGGATCCCCTGATGTATCATCATTTCGTCCCTCCCACTGTCTCTCCCCCCCTTGGTCTCACTCCCCCTCGGTCTATCTCCCCCACTTGCCCTACGCGACCTTCCGCATGCATAAGTCGTCTAGAATTGCACTTGTCTGCCTTCGCTCAGGGTATTAATAGGCCACCATCGCTAGCTGACCGCACCAGTGGTTCGCTCTGGGTTAAAACCACATTTGGTCTGCTGCTAAGTCCCGCTGGTCTGGGCAAGCGGAACGCTCCACGCGGCTGGCATGGTGTTTGGAGGATCATGTTAGCTCTTTATTTTATCGACTGGTGTGTTTCCGGTCACCTGCTGTCTACCTCTTGTCATTGCCCAGGAGACCTAAACCGACTTCCGTAAGGGATATAGTTTTGCATTGATCTCATTGGATAAGACACAGTAGCCACTATCTGGCTCTGGACTTCCGAATCACTGCTATTGCCTTGGTGGACTTTCTGTGAGACAGGTTTTATTTACGTTTAGTAGAAGTGATTGCGAATGCAAAACCGACTTCTTACTCAACGTTACGAGTGCCGGTTGAACTCTTGGCATTATAATTATGCCGCGCCAGCAACGAAAAAAACCCCACAGTATTCGCAATGACCCACGCAGACGGAAGGTTAGACATTGAGCAAACATAAGGGGAATTCTTTTATTTCCTTCGTTTGCAGTTTCTTCCCACACCCAACGCATTGTGTGAAATTCAGTGAGAGCACTTAGGAGGATGCAACGTCCTCTTCCTCACTTCCCCTTTTTTTTTAACCTCACGCGTCGTCGCCTCGATGGACAAATGTGAGGGCTAAGGTCATTGCACGCCCTCACCTTGCCGCGGTTTGATTAATCATTCCAGATGTGTGTGTCTGCGCACGTTCACATGCACGCTGGCTCGTGGACATGCCTGTGCACAACCACCGGCACATCTGCTGAATGTCACCGTGGAAACTGGAATTTCCCACAGCTGTCCTCTTTTCTTTCACACCCTCCCTTCTCCTTCCTCCTCCTCTCCTCCCTCCTCCTTAGAGTCGGGAGTTAAGAGGGATATTTAAATGGGCTCTGGTTGGTTGGACCTATGGGTGGTCTGTTGTATGTGTTGGCGACACACGACACGGCTCTCTTGTCACTCTCTCGGCTCCCTCTGGACCCTTTGAGCTGGAGGTGTGTGTGTGTGTGTGTGCGAGTGTGAGCGATGAGAGAGTGGATAGCAAAGTTGGGGTGAGGTGTTGGACATTCAAACAGAGGAGGAGGGAGGGAGGCAGGCGCTGAATGAAGCCCACAGTGACAGACGCTGATATTAGTTGTTAGTGCCCCCCCCCGCCCCCCCCCCCCCCCCCCCAGACTCAATATTCTCATCGGGTTTCACTCGGCCACCCCGGCTCCACCACCCTTATTTATTTGCATGCCCTTGCCACCTCTTTAGCTCTTGGGATGGACACTGTGGACCAGATCTCTGCTGTGGATAATCGGGGTTAGTCCCTGTGACTCAGCAGACGCTGCAATAAGCCTCCAGCCAAACTCAAACTCAACAAAGGAACCCGAAACACTTCTGCTCTCCGGAATAACATGAATAGTTCTGTCCAGTGTTCACTAAAAGTCCTGCCCTGGGGGGGGGGGGGGGGGGGGGGGGGAACAAGACATCCGTCTCCCCACTAAGTCTCCTGTTTGCTTGGCTCTTTGTCGCACCGAGGAAACTGTGTTTGCCAGTCTCTGTGTGGTTAAAACCTGAAGACAATGGAGGGCGTTCGTCTCCCCTTTAATACACAGCCCCAGTGGAGAGGCGAACACACAGACACCCATGGGAGGCCCTTCCCATCCTCGTCTGCTGTGCGCCCCTCGTAACCGCACTGTAAACTGACTGTTACCCAAGCCACACTGCTGCCTTCTACAACTGTGTGTGTGTGTGTGTGTGTGTGTGTGTGTGTGTGTGTGTGTGTGTGTGTGTGTGTGTGTGTGTGCACGCGCGCGCGTGTGTGTGTGTCTGCGCGGCCAAGCAACCATAATTTTTTATTGAAAACACGTCGCCTTCCTCATCTGTGATGTTGAAGTTGACGGCCTTCAGCCATTTTGGGTCCCTCTTGTCTTTGACTTTGTGTATCTCTCTGTCTCTGTGTGTTTATGTTTGCCTGTGTAGATGGGTTTTTCTCTACTTGAGTTTTGAGAGTGAGAGAGAGACTTAAGCTGTAGGCACAGTGAATTGACAAAAGATGGAGGTGCGACAGAGGAGGCAAAAAACAAATAGAAGGAAACGACGAGTTGAGGGTGGAGAGGGAATGAGAGATGGATAGACAGGAGCCGAGAGGAGAAGGTAATTGTGGCCGGGAATGGTTTGGCACGATTTACTCTTGAGGTGCGGTTTTGGCCCGTTTCCCATTAGCCCCTTGTGTTTCATCCATTACGCTCACAGACACACACACACACACACACACACACACACACCTTAACACCTAAACACACACAAATATATACACCTAAACACACACACGTACACACAGATGTACACATGCACGCACGCCCACGCTGACATGACGGCCCAGTCAAAACACTCCGTTATCTCACCCACTATTGAATTTCTGTGCTATAATTCTGCTCCTGCACGAGCAAGATGAAAATCAGTCATCTCTCCCTCCGTCTAAAAGAGACTATTAGAGGCACCAGTGGCCATGTAATCACTTTGGCACCCCCCACAGGAAGACACATTTCAAATGCACACACACACACACACACACACACAGACACAGTAAAACACGCACACGTATGCATGTTGCTCCGTAATTACCATCGAAAATGAGGTCCCCCTTGCTCCTGTCCTATTGGAAGGCTGACGGTTACAGTGTTGAGTCTACAGGCTTCGGCACTGAACTGTGTTCTGGAACCTGTTGGCTAAAATGGTGGGCCACAGGAAACGTGGGATGACATTCGTTTTTCTTATTTATTTTCAGCAGTTTGTATTTTCTAATAATATTTGGATTAGTTCAGTGGCTGAGGATTATGTGTGGGATAAAGTTTGTTGATTGACGGCGTGGCGTTCACTGTCATGTAGACATTCCTCTTGTTGCGCTGTGATGGTACTGGCTAGTGGTTAGCTTTTAAGTTAGCAGGCTCCCCAGTCTTGTGTAGCGCTGTACTTGGCAAGCAAGGCTCAGAAGTTGCTACTATAAGAACACAGATTACTAATATCTAAGGGGCGGCACACTGTGTCTTTAACGTGAATATCCTCTTAGCAGCCTTTTATGTAAATGGCTCACACTGTCCCGGGTGAGATATCACAGGGAAAGATTGGTATCGCAGCCTCCATTTCGGAGGTATTTTCTCATTTGAATGGTGATGCTAAAAAGCCATTCACTTAGCTGGCCATATCTGAGAGGCGCGTGTTATTGTATACGATATTGTTGTGATGTAATTTCTCTGCCCCATTGCTAGGCGCCTGATAAGAATCTTTAGTAGCGAAGCACCTCTTTGTCAGTGTGTGTATGTGTGTGTGTGTACCTGTGGTGTGTGTGTGTGTGGTGTGTGAGAGATGATTGAGTAAGTGTGGTTTAGAGAGGGGTTCCGAGATGAAATGTCGTCTCTGAATTCCATCGCACGCCTCGAGTGAATCACAATCCCAGTTTATCTGACGAGCTGCTAGCCAGGGGCATTTAATTTAGAAAGTGTGTATGTGTATGTGTTTGCTAGTGTGTATTTGCATTTGTGTGTATGTGCGTGTAAAGGCGTGGTGTGGGACCTAGAGTGTTTCTCACTCGTAGACAACGCCCCCTTGTAAATCGAAAATGAAAGTTTCCAGACTGATGCGCATTTGCGAATTGGTCCGGTGGTTTCAGGCGAGGAAGACGACTGATGGACCCGCGGAAGACGGAAACAGAGGAGGGACGATCACTAGAGTCTGTGCCCATGAAGCTTCAACTTCTGTCCTATTGAAACTGTCATTGATTAGTTGCTGTGATGAGTGATCATCACAGCAACTAATGATGTGTGTGTGGTGGGACAGCCCAAATCAAATGAAATATTAAGCTGCGTGGCTTCGGTAGCTTTTGGGTCAACGTAAATCACTCTTCCATCATGTTATCTTTGCGTTTGTGTGGAAGTTTCAGTTTTAGAAAACAAAATATCTGTCCGGTTGATTTTTGGTGTGTATCATACATTGAAATTGTGTGCGTGCGTGCGTGCGTGCGTGCGTGCATCACCCTTTCGAACCTCTACGGGACCCTCCTTCTCCTCTTCTCATTCTTCCCTTCATCTCTCACCCTGCTCTGGGGCCCCTGAAGATTTCTTCACTTCAGCAGGGGGGCCCCCTTTATAACCAACCCCGACCAAACACACATTTACACGTGCAAACACGCACGCACACACACAGCGCCACATTACTTCAAAGGAAGAATGTGAGACCTGCACCCATTATGCATGGCTGGGCCTACTTATGGCCGGTGTACCCCTCCATAAAAGTAGTGCATGTGTGTTTCTACATGACATTAAGGAAGAAAATGTATGTTTTATGGTCTTACCTTGTAAACCAAATAACCTCAACTCACAAACACATTCAAAAAGCACACACACACACACACACACACACACACACACACACACACACACACACACACACACACACACACACTAACGTGTGTGTGCAAACGTACCATTCTTGGAAAAACATCAAAGACGATAGCAGTTCGAGTCCCAGAAAAGCCTGGCCACACCTGGATCCGTCCATTACTATTAACTTGTGGTCATCCGACCGCTACCACCGCTCCTACCTTCTTTTAGTATTTATTTAGATTATTTATTGTTGCTTTCATCCTGTTTGTTTGTACATTCTTTCTTTTTTAGTATGCATGTCTTCCATGCTATCGTATAGCTATCGTTTAGCCATCGTATCATCGAACCCTGGCAGCTGTCTACCTCCCTGTCAAGCACCCTCCCCCCACCCCATACCCCAACCCCTCCCTCTGTGTACATCCAGCAGACTCGTATCAGCGACGTATAGCTAACCGCGTCTGCCTGGCCAAGATAAACAGCGGCAGCGCTACAGGGCGATGGATTGATAGACAGGGGAAGCGGAAGATTAGCCGAGTGGCGGTCCTGTTTCAAGCCGTGGGAGGATGACGAGGAGGAGGAAGGGGGAGAAAGGAGGGGAGATGTCTCCGTTTTGGAATGTGTTGTACTTTTGGTATTTATCCTTTGTTCCGTCTTCTGATTTCCTATTAAAGAGTTGGAGTGTTTGTGTGTGTGTGTGTGTGTGTGTTGTTCTGGTTTATTTATTTATTTGCATAAGCCATTAAGGACGGTGCTTTCTCTCCATGAGTGTTTTCTTCCATTTTTTCTTTCTCTCTTTGCTGCAATCATTAATTCTGTCCCTCTATCTTTTCGCTGTTTCTCTCTCTCTCTCTCTCTCTGTCTCCCTATCCTCCTCCTCACCCAATTCTATTGGCCTCAGTTCGTCATCAAGTAAGACGCTTCCTATAATGTGTTTAAGGGGCTCTTTATGTTGCATTATCTGTGTTGACAAGACCGTGGGAATGGGCATTTTCCCTGAAAACATCTGTGCTGTGGCGTTTCGAAAAGCCATTCATCAAACACTTAGCAGAAGCAGCTAGCCACTGCTGCCCCTGGTAGTGGATGTGGAGCCTGGAGCCCCATATATCGCGCTGCTTTTATCCTGGTGGGCCAATGCTATAGGAGTGTGTACATGTTGATAGAAAGACACGCACATGCGCACACGCATCCACATGCACCAGCACTTGTCGGCAACCTTTAGCCAAACTAAATGCATGCCACCCCCACCGTCCTCTCTCCCGCACCCTTCTCTCTCTCTCTCTCCACCCTCCTTTCTCCCTCCCCACCCTCCACTCTCCCTCTCCCCACCCCTCCTCTCTCCCCCCCCACCCTTCTCTCTCTCTCCACCCTCCTTTCTCCCTCCCCACCCTCCACTCTCTCTCCCCCCCACCCTTCTCTCTCTCTCCACCCTCCTTTCTCCCCCCCACCCTCCTCTCTCCCTCTCCCCACCCCTCCTCTCTCTCCCCCCCACCCTTCTCTCTCTCTCCACCCTCCTTTCTCCCCCCCACCCTCCTCTCTCCCTCTCCCCACCCCTCCTCTCTCCCCCCCACCCTTCTCTCTCTCTCCACCCTCCTTTCTCCCTCCCCACCCTCCACTCTCTCTCCCCCCCTTCTCTCTCTCTCCACCCTCCTTTCTCCCCCCCACCCTCCTCTCTCCCTCTCCCCACCCCTCCTCTCTCTCCCCCCCACCCTTCTCTCTCTCTCCACCCTCCTTTCTCCCCCCCACCCTCCTCTCTCCCTCTCCCCACCCCTCCTCTCTCTCCCCCCCACCCTTCTCTCTCTCTCCACCCTCCTCTCTCCCCGCCCTCCTCTCCCCCCCTACTCTCTACCCCACCCTCCTCTCTTCCCCCCCACCCTTATCTCTTCCACTCCCCACCATCCTCCTCTCTCCTCCACCATCCTCTCTCCTGTTCCCCACCATCCTCCTCTCTCCCCCCCCTCCACCCTCCTCTCTGCCCCACCCTCCTTTCTCCCCACCCTCCTCTCTCCCCACCCTCCTCTCTGCCCCACCCTCCTCTCTGCCCCACCCTCCTCTTTCCCCACCCTCCTCTCTGCCCCACCCTCCTCTCTCTCCCCCCCATCCTTTCTATTACTCATTACCTGCTTATTAGATTGTCTCCATTGTTTCAGGGCAGAAAATCTCATTTTCATTCTATTAGACAAATTCTGCTCATGTAGTCCACTTTATGTTATCCATCCATCCATCCATCCATTCATCCAGTATTTAATTTGCACCTTCTCTAATTTGCCTTATAATGGCAGAAGGCGAAATGAAACAACCATGTAATGAATGTGTATGTGGCTTCCTCCTCCTCCTCCTCCTCTTCCTCTTCACCCCATCTTCCTCTGTGTCTCACACTCTTCTACTCCTATTTGTTTTTCAGCCAGCATGTTTTGCAGACGGTGTGTCTGATTATTTGTGTGTGTGTGTGTTAGGAATAGGGATGTTGTTGTCTTTCCTCTTCTGTTTCTGTCGCCTCACTTTAATTTGAGGCGGGTAGGCGTTGAAACACAGATCTATTCTACAGTGCCGGTGCCTATCCAGGCACCTGGCAACACTAAAATAAAAAGTGAAACATTATGATGGGACGATAATAAACAGAGGATGACAAACGGTGGGATATGGCTTCCGATAGCCCACATACTTTGAAGACTCGCCAATAGTGCTATCAACTTTACGACCGCCCGTTTGCGATGCAAGCACACAAACGTGGGAAATCAAAAGCACCACATTCGGTCCGAGGGTCGGACGGGCGGATGTGTTGACGTGCACATCTCAACAAGTGCTCTGGCAGGGAGCAAAGAGCCGTGTCTTTTTCCCCTTTTAGTGTAAAAAGACAAGCTAGGATCGGGCCAGACACTAACCGAGTCGGCCGGACCTGGCCGCTGGGCTGGAGATCAATGTGGCTGGCAGAGGCAGTCGTCTGTGTGAGAATGATGAAGGGACATATTTAGGGGGAGAGGGGAAGAGGGAGAGAAAGCAAAGGATGGATAGTGGGAAGCAGAATTTCCCCATTTCTCCTCTATAGTCCATCTTCATTTACTGGCGTGTAACTGTGTGTGTGTGTGTGTGTGTGCGCGTGTGTGTCTCTGTTTGCGATATAGCCTTTGTGTGTGTGTTTGTTTGTGATGTTGCCTGTGTGTGTGTGTGTGTTGCGGGGGGTGGGGGGCTGTGCTATTTGGTCATTGTTGTTGTTGTGTGCCCTTGCTTATGAAAATGTTAGTCTGTATGGGGGTGTGTGCTCAAGCAGGCCAGGATATGAAGCATTTGTGAATGAAATGTATCTTTTGTTTACGGGCCCCATTTACCAGATAATAACATCCATAGCTCCTCTCATCTCCAGCTCTTCATCATTGTCGTGTGCTTAGAAGACTGCTCTGTCTTCCCTTTCCTATTGCTCCCACCCCTACACTCTCTCTTCCTCTCTAAGAACAAACAAAGAGTCTTCCTCTTTCTCCGTAAAAAGCACAAAACACACAAACACACACACACACACACAGATAATGGGAGTGTTGCCTCAGATTTTGTCCTTGTCAGATTCAGCCAAAGTAAACACTATCATTGCAGAGATTTTACGCGTGCACACAGAAATGTGCACATTCCAGACGATCAGTGTTACTTGCATCTGTCACTGTTTGTGCATGTGCGCTCGTTTGTGTAAGAATTTGCATTTATGATTGCATATCTATTTGTGTGTGTGTGTGTGTGTGTGTGTGTGTGTGCGTGTGTGTGTGTGTGTGTGTGTGTGTGTATGCACAGTCTTTTCAGTGCCTCTCTGCTTGCTGTCCCTGTCATTGGGAGCTGATAGTGGTGGGAGTTGACAAAGCTTAGTAATGGACGACTGATACTTGCACACCCCCCCACCCTCTCTCATCACCCCATCATCCAATGCTTCACTCCTTTCATTTCCTGTTGAAAGGACTTTGGCTCACTGCCTTATTCCAATTCTGCCGTTTTCCTATCGTATCATCTATAGCGCCATTATTTTCCATATCTGGGTAAATTATTCACTATAACGCTCACAAAAGGATCTTTGTCATGGTCCTTGTGTGTGTTTGTGTGCTTGTGCATGCTTGTGTGCTTGTGATTGGAACAACCGTACGTATTTGTCTACAGGTGTGTTTAGTAATGAAGTTTTCTAAGGCAGGCGCCCCCCCCCCCATTTTATGTGTAATTAATGTATAGATAAATATTTTCTTTATGAATATTATATTCGATGACGCTTGTTTTGCGTGTGTGGAAACATCATTCCTACATGCGGATTCATCAAAACAAGCATTTTTTCTGTGTTTGCGTTGAAAGGTCTTACCAACGTGCATTCTCTGTGAATTGTCATTGGACTCACGGCGTCGTCTGTGTGTGTGTTTCTGTAGATTCTGGTGAACTCGGTGAGTCCGAACCGTCCGGCTCTGCTCTACGAGAAGGTGACGGTCAGCGAGACAGGAAGTCCCTTACTGAGAGACATGCTGTTCAGCCCCGACCAGCAGCACATCTACACTCTGACCGACAAACAGGTGAGGTTCAGACACGCACCTGCTGCAATGCACCCTGTTTTGGGGTCCACAAGGACCTATAAATGCTCACCAAAAAAACGATTAGTCCATTCCTTTCTCTTTTTCTTGAGGTTGTTCTTCTCTTTCTCTGTCACATACACACACACACACACACACACACACACACACACACACACACACACACACACACACACACACACACACACACACACACACACACACACACACACACACACACACACACAGTGTTGCCGCAGACCATGCAGACATAAATCAGCAGATAGTGAAATATGTATTTAAACATGTGGACATGCCCTGGGGACACGTGTGTGTGTGTGTGTGTGTGTGTTCCTGCAAACCGCGCACACACCCATATTCTTAACGAGTTGCATTCCCAACAAAATGGAAAACAGCCTCCCGTTCCTCCATGCATGGAGGAACGGGAGGCATGGAAAAGGAACGAGCTGCGACACAAGTCACAATGAATGGAGATAACACCAAAAATAATCAGCATATAGTAAACACAATGCAGCGCGTTCCCCACAGCGATGCATTGTTAGCCGCCGTATTCTGAAGTTAGCCAAGCTCAGTGCCAACAATGGCTCGTTAGCTAAATGTAGTCACACATGCAAACATAAACATGTACACGTTCGCGCACACAAATGTTCACCAAAGTATGCACGGCAACACACACATACACCCTGACACATACACACAATCCACGCACAATAAAAAAAACACATTTCTGTTGTGCATGTAATTATATTTCGACTTATGATGGTGTTGACCCTGTACGGTTCTCACTAGCTGTCTCCTCTACAGGGGTACAGTGTAGTCTGGAGCCCGGCTACGTTCCAAACATACATTTCTTCCAACACACACACACACACGCGCACACACACACACTGAAGCACCAGCTGCTGAACACATGGACCTCACGGCCGGCGTCTAATAACGGTTCCATTATGCACGCATACATACCATCTCTCTCTCTCTCTCCCCTCTCTCTGTCTGCCTCTCCCTAGCACACAAAGAGAGAGAGAGGCACGGTTATGAGACTTTAATGGATGGAGGTGTCTGGATCTGTGGCTTGGTTAAGATTGTTCCCAAAATGTAGACAATGTGTGTCTGCGCGCCTGGTTGACCCAGTTCACTTTTAATCTTTCCAACTAGAACAGCTAAGGGCATGAGGGACACTAGCACAGTAGCGCACACACACACACACGGCACAGATTGCAAGACAAGAAAAATATAATGCACACAAGGACACGCGCCACTATTGCACACACCCACACACGCACACCCACACACAAAGACCCGCTGTCTCTGTCAGCTATCAAAGTTCATTTTTCTGCCTTTGTGTCTTTGATCTATTAATGGCTAGCAGCCTCTGGGTTGAGAAGACACGGCCTTGGGGTTGCCAGAGCTCCAGCTTAACCCCCCTTTCCCAACACTAATGACTAGAGGGTGTGGTGACGTTCAGTTCTCCCACACACACTTCCACTTACCCTTTTCCTTCACACCCCCCTAAATCATCATACATCCCCTGGCCATCATCTCCTGCCTTCTACAATCCCCCCCCCCCTCCGACTTGAGCCGCTATACGCGCACTCTTCCATCTGAGCCCATATTAAGAGCTCCAACCTTGGCCAACGCTGGGCTGCTCCCTTCGCCTCTCTCTGATCCCATTCCCTTTTTTTTAATGAGTCAGTCCCAAGCCTTAGTCCCTCCCCCTCCCAATTCCCCATCTCCCTCATTGCACCTTCTTATTCTTCATCTCCTCGCCCTCTCGCAATCCATGAGCTCTTTCTCTCACTTCACCCCCCACCATTTATATGTTCACCTCCTCTTCTGTGCCAACGTACCCCCCCGCTACTTCTTTTCAACCTTTCTCTTGTTTCTATTACACCTTTTTCAGTAGAGTAGTTCATACATGGGTACGTGACAAAGACAGAGGATCTTTTTCTCTCTCTCTCTCTCTCTCTCTCTCTCTCTCTCTCTCTCTCTCTCTCTCTCTCACTCTCTCTGTTTTTCTTTCTCTCTCTCTTTCCCTATGTCCCTCTCCATCCTTCGATTCATGAGCACAGCTGTTATGGTAGGAAGGCTGGTGTGTCATGCCCATTACAGGTTCTTTTTAAATGTGCACCCAGAATACACTCGCACACCTTGTGTGTGTGTGTGTGTGTGTGTGTGTGTGTGTGTGTGTGTGTGTGTGTGTGTGTGTGTGTGTGTGTGTGTGTGTGTGTGTGGGGGGGGGGGGTGTTGCCCTCAGGGTTTCCTTAGACAAGCCAAGCACATTAAGGTGTCATTGGACATATCCACTGATGCATAGCCTATGACAAGTCCTCCCATCGCCTCTCTCATGCGCACACGTACACACACAAAAACGCACAGATACAAATGCACACACATACAAACACACACGTGCAAACACACCAAGGGCCCACACACGCCACGGACACACATGCATGCACACACAGATGCAGAGTAAGGCTCAGGCCGTGAGTCACATTTAGGGGTGAGGTCCTGTGATTTATGACTAGCTCTGTTCCAGCTATATTCATCACTGCCATTATCAATGCAGGATATGACAGCTGTGTGTGTGTGTGTGTGTGTGTGTGTGTGTGTGTGTGTGTGTGTTGGGGGGTGAAAAACGAGTGTGTTGGAACACACACACACACACCTTGCCCTAATAGTGTCTTATGAATACTTATATTACCAATGGCAATACAAAGCTTTGCTTTATACTTGAACTAGTTTGATGCCCTTTTATATTATCATCTTGTAAAGTGCCACAGGCTAAGCTGTTCCTTTTATGAAGGAATAAACAGCACTGCATGATATGCCAAAATAGGAATGTTTGTCTTGCATACATACTCCTTTTCAACATGTCTTGTCAGAATTGATGGACACTTCTCAGTGCATATGCTGAAAAGTGCTCTCCTGGGGATAATCTGGCATTTAATATAAGCATCATGATGTCATCGTTCACTCAAACCGTGCGTGTGTGTGGATGGGAGAGTGTTATGCTTTTTGTGCCTGAAGTGCCTGAATATCTATTAATGTCTTTCTTTCTGAATATCTATTAATGTCTTTCTATAATGTCTATCTATGTGTGTGTGTGTGTGTGTGTGTGTGTGTGTGTGTGTGTGTGTGTGTAGGTGTGTGTGTGTGTTTTAAGCACCTGCCCTCGGTCCCTTTTCCTTATTGGGCTATCCCAAACACACCAGGCCTTGTCGAGGAGTAATGTTTTACCCAAGCGAAGCGGTCGGACATCAGCTGTGTGCTGTGCCTGTTTGTCTCGCTCTGTTTACACGCTGGTCTCTTCGAGACTCTGACAAGCTCATTAGCAGAGACTTGAGCAGCAGTCTGCCGCCACCACTAATATTAACTCAGTGCTCGTATCAATCACCGCTGACATTAATGCTGCTAATTAGCCACATCCTAAATAGCTCAGATGTTCATTTGAATTGCATTCATCAAGTTGTAGTCGATGTGGGGAGATAATCATAGCGACTATGATATTTACAAGTAATGGCCCCAGATTGATGTTTTCAGGGAGAACCTCCGTATGGATCACAGAGTTTGGAGTTTTATTTCATAGGTGTGGCCACAGCTTCGCTCTCACCAGGAGTAATAATTCTGCAGAGCAGTGTACGATTGAAACTTGTCAACACTTATTTTGATGGTAATACTGCAGCATGCATATGGAAAACCAAGCACACACACACACAGCTAGAAAATGCATCGTATTATATACTAGACACACACTTGCACACCTCCTGCTCACTGGCTGCTCACTGGTGGTCATTGTTATGTAAATGTTAATAGACCATTCGAGGTAAGTGGGGGGGGGGGGGTTTAGCCATGTACTGTATGTGCAGCGTCACTCAATAACTCGAGTTCACACCTCCCAAAGTAGCTCCTGCAGTTGATATGCTGCTAAATGCACACACACACACACACACACACACACACACACACACACACACACACACACACACACACACACACACACACACACACACACACACACACACACACACACACACACACACACACACATTCAAACACACACATAGAAACCAATGGCCGCCAGCAAGCCCATGGTGTACTGTGTTCCAATGCCCACGTTGTCATTTTTACCTCTAGATCTCCCTCTTCTTCTCATCCCTCACTTGCTTCCTTTTATTGATTTCTTTAGCCAATACTTTCCTCATTTTCTTTCATTCTTTCCTTATTTTCATTTCCTTCCTTCCTCTCTCTTCTTTTCTCTGACTCTTTCCCTCTCTGTCCTTCTCTCTCTCTGTATTTCTCTTTCTTTATCATTCTCTCTTGCTCTGTCTCGCTCTGTCTCTCTGTTCTCTCTCTCTCTGTATCTCTCTCACTCGCTCTCTCGCTCTGTTTATCTCCGTCTCTCTCATGCGGCGCACGTCTGGTCTTTGTCAGCCTCGGCGAGCTTCTTCTTCCTCATGTAATTGCATCCATTTACACAGGGGAGATGCCCAGTACAACCACAATTACCTTCTCTCTCCCTCTTTCTTTCTTACACACACCCTAGCACACACACACAGACACACTAGCACAATGGCCTGCCTTTGAAATGCTCAATAAAAAGTGAGCTTCCCTTTTCCAGGGTAGAACGGTATGAATGTACAAAGTAATTTGTTAGAACAGTATTACTGGGAATTTCTTTGGGTGCGGGGTAAAGGCGGGTTGTTCAGCAGAGTGGTCTGTTCTGGTCCAATAAAGGGCTTATATAGGTAGCAGAAATCACACGCACCCCCACACACACAGTACTCAGTAGAATCGTGTGAATGTGTGTGTGTACATGTATTAGCCACGATTAATTCACATACGGCCATTTTTTTGCTAATTATGTTTAGGACATAATGGGATAAGTCTCTAAACCGCTCTGATAGGATTTATTAACATTGTATACCCCAACCAATACAGAATAATAACTGATTTAATCTGCCTTCAGCGGAACAAAAGGAGATAATCTTGGAAAAAGATGACCAATTTGTCCGCCCCAGCTTCCATTCCTGTGGCGTCCACCTGCTGTCTGAATGCAGCACATTTATTAGTTACGGACACGCTCTGAGGGACACAGGGGCCTTTCTCGGGGGGAGACAACAACATTTCAGAAGCTATAAGAGAGATGTTTCCAGGTAAAAGTAGCCCGTCAGGGAGGGAACAATGGATTAAATGCAAACACAAAAAGGACATATTGCTCAAAATCCCTTTCCAACTGAGCAAACTTTGAAGTATTTGAGCGTACAATGATGCCTCACATTTGCAACCATTTTGTCGTCTGTTTTGTAGCGTACTAACAGTGGCGTAACGAGGTGATCTGTTCGTCCAAACAGTCATCCGAGACATTCGCTTGCCATTGACCGGGGCAGCACTAGGCTCTTTGAATTGCTGCACAGTGGAATAATTGAGGCTGATTGCGATTCATGGAGAACCCTTTGAGTCGTCTATTTTGTTTCAAAGTAATCAATACGAGATATGTAGCCTGCTGAGGACATTCATCACGTGCCGCGCTGTGTTGGACGCAAGTGAGCGCTTTTAAGACATTTACGTCCTTCCTGAGGTTCAAAACCAAACATATCTCAGCTGGAGTCTTGCTCCTTCCAAACTATCTCTTTCAGTCTTTTTTTATTTTTCTTCTTCTAATGCTTCCACTTCCTGGTGGTACCTTTTGGAATTAAATGCATTTAGAAGGGGGGGAAAAGTCACCTTTTTTTTTTTTTTTTTTCAACTGCCTTGCCTCTCTTCTCTGCTCTCCTCCAACTCCTCAGCAGGTAATGGGGTTCGCTCCTCAGGTCACATGTCTGTGATGAGAAACTGAGGGCATGGCTATTTCTCTGCCTTCTCTCTACCTCTCTCTGTGATGTGCCTTGGGGGGGAGGGGGCCGGGAGGCGGCGTTGGTGGTGACTAAGGCACAGAGAGACGTGTTGCTTCCCTCTGAGAGTGACAGGTGTGTGGGGAAAGATAGGCAGCAGTGGCCTCATCTACTGGGGAGGAATGGTTTTTCAATGTGAGCATTGATATCTCAGTTTTGACTTTCTCCCTCTCATTTTCCTGCCCCTCACTTGCTCTCTCTCTCTCTCTCTCTCTCTCTCTCTCTTCCATTGTCACCTCGCGCTGCCCTCATTTTTCTTTCTGCATGCCCTCTCCCTCTATCTTTCTCCGTCTCACTCTCGCTCCTTTTCTCTCCCTCTCTCGCTTTCATGCTCTCTGAAAGTCTTTTCTACCTTTAATTAAGTGTGTGTGTCTGCGTGTCCCGGCCATCACTAAAACTGCTCAGACACTTGATCCTATAAGGCGTGATCCCATTTGTTCTAATGGTATGAAAAAAAACGATCTCCCTCTGTCTCTCTCCCTTCCCTTCCTCCAATATATACATCCACCTTTCCCCTCCCCCACAGCTCTCTCTTCCCGCCTGCTCCTCTGCCATCTTCTCCTCTGCAGATAGAGTGATGGGGCTGACTGATAGGGTTAGGCAAGATGGAGCACTGGATAGGTTAATGTCCCCCCCTCTCTCTCTGTCTCTTCAGTGCCCTCGCTGCCCCCCGCGCTCTCTCTCTCTCTCTCTCTCTCTCTCTCTCTCTCTCGCTCTCGCTCTCGCTCTCTTTCTCCTTCCTAATCACACTCTCAATCAGGTGTACAATCACTCGGCCCATAGGTTGCCAGTGATTGGGCGAAAGGGTGGTGACGGTGGGGGTTGGGGACACGGTGGAACCGACTGACTGACAATGCAACGTCGTAGTAGCCAATCCCAGACTGGCACCTGCCCATGGGAACGTCCACCAATAGTGATCACCGCCCATCTGGTGCGGCGATTGGCCAAATCAGCGACGGTGGACGGATTGAACGTTTTGGATGGCTGGAAAGAAAGACGGACAGATGGATGGATGAAACGTTTGGATGGACGGTTGGACAGATGGATGGATGAAATGTTTGGATGCATGGAACGTTTGGATGAAGGGATAGATGGGTTTGCTTGGAAGGTTTGCTGGATGACACCAAACTAACTGTTGCTCCTTATCGGGTGCCCACTCTCTTTCTGTCTTCCTCCCGCTCCCCTTCTCTTATTTCTTTCTCTTCATCTCATTCTTTGTTGTTCTTTGGCCCCATTTCATCTTCTCTGTGTTCATCTATTCCCCCCTTCCCCCCCTCCCTTTTCCATCTCAATGCCTTAGTCTCTTTAATGAAACCATCTTCTCTTCAATCTTTGTTGTCTCTAGTTCTGCTTACTTTTTCTCCTTTCTTTCACTCTCACCCCCTGGCCCCTTCCTCCCTCCTCGCCGCTCTCTCTATAAGTCTACGGGTCTCTGCTCCCTGGCCTTGTCTAATGTGTCTGTACGTTTCAGTCTGCTCAGGAGGCGGGATTAGGTGGTGTGTGTGTGTGTGTGTGTGTGTGTGTCGGGAGGGAGTGAGGGAGAGCAATAGACGGAGCGGGAGAGGAGGAGGCGGGAGGAGAGACACACAACCAGAGAAAGGAGATTTGGCTCCAGATTGCTTTGTGTCAGGAGCCATAATGGGAATGGAGAGTCCTGTTGATGAGAACGGCTGTGAGGAGAAAATAATGGCCGAGCTCTTTTCCTCTCTGTCCCTGTTTCTCTCTCGTTCTCTGTCTCTGTCTGTCTCTCTGTCTCTCTCTCTCTTTTTCTGTCTCTCTCTCTCTCTCCATTTCATTCTCTCTCTTTCTCTTCGTGGGATTACGCTCCATCTCTTTGCTCTCGTCTTTGCATAAGCTCCTGCGTGCACTGACACCTCTATGGTCATACAAATATCATCCGAAGCTCCCCCTCACACTCCCACACACACACACATAGGCATGTGCACACACTCACACATAAACTGAATGAGTTGTCTAATGGAAAAAGCAAGAAAGATTTCTGCCACTATCTAGCCATCCCCTATCGAACGTAAAAATATAATTCACTAAAACATCTGTGTCAGAACAATTCAAACGGACCGCTCACTCGGCCACTTCCAGCCGGCCTGTAACCAATTCAGCTCTCAAACGCCTGTTGACGGTGGACAACAAATGACTCTGATGATGGAACCCAATTTGATCGATGGTTACAACAGCTGTCACACCGGGACATGCTGCCATCCCTTTCATTATATTCCCCCAATCTCTCTCTCTCTCTCTCTCTCTCTCTCTCTCTCTCTCTCTCTCTCTCTCTCTCTCTCTCTCTCTCTCTCTCTCTCTCTCTCTCTCTCTATCCCTCCCTCTATCCCTCTCGCACACACACACACACACACACACACACACACACACACACACACCGTGTTTGCTCTCTCCTTATCTACGATCGGTCAACACATTGAGCCACTGGCAACAGCTATCGAGCTTCCTAAGACCCTACAACCCTGACCATGCGTATATGCACTAGTTGGGCCTTTGATAGCCTCCACTAGCCCCAGCCCCCTGCACTATCTAGCTCACTCCCAGTGGCTCCCTATGGAGGATGCGATATCCATGTTACAGGTGGGAAGGGTTAGCCTCGCTAGCGGAGGGCTACCTTCCCTGCTGGCTGTGAAGATAACCGCTCTCTCTAGGAGATACTCACCCTGCCTGCCTCTCTCCTGTGCTCTCTTGCTCTCTCCGTTGCCCTCGCTCTCCCTTCTATATCTTGTGGTAGCCTTCCCCTGCCCCTCCCTCCATCTTGCTCCCTTGTAGCCTTCTAAATTTCCTCCATACACACTATTGTTCAACCCACAATATCCTACCTGCTGGCATCCCTCTGAGCCAGACCTGCTCTTTTAGGCCATGTTTCTTAATAAAAAACACTAAGCCTCTTTTGGATAAACGCGTCTGCTTAAATGACCTAATGGTAATGGTAAACTGTACTGTCCCTTCCCATCTGTGGGGACATCTATCCTGTAGCCCCCTGCCCCTATGGGGGGGGGGGGGGGGGGGGGGCTGGGGTGTGTGTAAAGTATGTAGGTAGTAGGTATTGATCGTCAAGCATGGCGGTGGCGGTTCGATGGCGCGTCAGATTAGAGCACCATTGATGTAGTGTGAGGGACGTTTATTGAAATGGCGCTGGCACATGGCTAGGGCCTGCTTACCAGGGGTGAGGTGGGGGATGTGGGGGGATGGGGGTCCACATGCTGATGGGAATATTGAAAGGCATCCAGCTTTGCCATCCCTTCCTTTCCAGGAATATGAGTACAATGGGCCTAATATTAAAAAGACTCGAAAATGTAACCATGTAGGAGGCGGCTTGTCTTAATGAAATGCAGAAACGCACGCGCGCGCACACACACACACACACACACACACACACATGCGCGCACACACACACACACACACACACTAACCCCCTCCTCTTGACCTCCACTGCATAGGTTCTTACCCCCACACCCCGGACACCCCCACCCCTCCAAATATATTAAATCCCTTAACAAAAAAAAGGCCTCAACAAGGCCCAATCCTTTTATGGCGTTCAATTTAACAGCCAATGAAAAGCCACACTTGAAAGCTTTACGGCTCCCTCCGGGTTTTGGAGGTGACTGTCGCGAGGAAAGGCTTAAAGGCGAAAGACAGCGCGCTGTCGGAGCGGGCGGAGTTTTACAAGTGGACGGACAAAGTAAGGGCATTCAGACGGAGAGGCCGCTCCAGGTTTACACCCGAGTGAAAGGCAGGGAGAGGGAAAGTAGAATTGAGTTACGGCCCTGGACGGCATTGTAAATAAGGGGCTGCAGATAGACGCACGATGGTGGTCCTGGTTTATAAGGTCATTTAAACGAGTAATGTGGCGCACTGACGGGAATGGGCTTTCATTAAAAGAGCCATGTGAAGGGAAAGGGGCGAGTGAAAGTGGGGCCGTGTGGGTGTGTGAGTGTGGTTGTGTGCTATGTGTGGGCGTGGCCTCTTGTCTGTTAGTGAGAACAAGGAAATGCACAGGTTATAAGGCATGCACATACACACACACACGTAAAAACACATACACACACCCACACACATACACATACAAATACACACACACTTAAACACACACACGTAAACACACACACACATACAAACACACACACACACACACCCACACACACACGTGTAAAGACACGCGTGCACAGCAGTGCAACACATGTACACACACATTACTGTGTGTGTACAACAATGTGTTACTGGTGCCAGTAACACATTACTGGCACCAGTAAAGCAGTTTATCCTCCACTGGGGAACGTAATGATGGCAGCCCACTACCACAGTAAACAGCCCTCCCACTCTGCACCACTCCCATGTAATGGAGCCACGGTCGTCCCAGAGCTCTGCTCACTGTACACTGGGCGTGTTGGCGTCTCCTCGACTGGGTGTTCCCATCGAGGGTGCTCAGGCAGGACCGTGGAGGAGCCATAGTGTGCGAGCGTGATGGGGATGTTGACCCTTGTTGAGTCACACTGCAGTGGTTCTGGTTGTTAATGGGGGTCAAGTGTTTAGGTGGCGGTGGTCTGGCTAGTTCTGGACTAAAAGTTGCCAGGATATGTCTTTGGTTTCTCCCTCTCTCACTCTCTCTCCCCTCCTTCGCTGTCGCTCTCTCTCCCCTCCTTCACTGTCTCTCTCTCTCCCCTCTTTCGCTCTCTCTCTCTCCCCTCCTTCTCTCCCCTCTTTCTCTCTCTCTCTCTCGCTCCCCTCCTTCGCTCTCTCTCTCTCTCTCTCTCTCTCATCTCCTTCGATGTCTCTCTCTCTCCCCTCCTTCGCTGTCGCTCTCTCTCCCCTCCTTACTGTCTCTCTCTCCCCTCTTTTGCTCTCTCGCTCCCCTCCTTCGCTGTCTCTCTCTCTCTCTCATCTCCTTCGATGTCTCTCTCTCTCTCCCCTCCTTCGCTGTCTCTTTTTCCAATAGTTCGCTCTCTCTCTCTCTCCCCTCTTTCACCGTCTCTCTCTCCCCTCCTTCGCTTTCTCTCTCTCCTCCTTTGCTTGTCTCTCTCTTTCCCCGTCTTCACTTGCTCTCTCTCTCCCCCCTCCTTCTCTCCATTCCCCTGAGTCAGAGAGAGCTTCCATGTCTCCTCTCTCTGACTGTCAGCTAAATGGGCCTGCCCTGTGGTACACACAGCTTTAACCAGCCATGAATCCACCTCATTAAGCGGCAAAAATTGTCTTCCAATCTGTATTAATCTAAAGTATAAGATCTGAAGTATATGCAAGAGCTAGTAGTTAAACATTGAGATTTATATTGTGACTTAATACAAGCCGTGGTTGAGAATGGTTTAGCCGTGGATAATGTTACACCGTTGCTTTTGGTCTTTTTAATTTAAATGTATTGGTCATATTGTAGTACACAATGCTAAGCTCCCAATCAAAGCACAGCGTTGCTCTGCCCACATCATATCCATCATGTGTGCTCGCAGCTTCGGTTGCTAACCAACCTGATCCCTTACCTCATATTTCTCTCTGACCCAGCCATATGGTCTTTCTTCCCTTGTCTCTCTCTCTCTCTCTCTCTCTCCCTCTCCCTCTCTCTCTCTCTCTCTCTCTCTCTCTCTCTCTCTCTCTCTCTCTCTCTCTCTCTCTCTCTCTCCCTTTCTCCTGTCCGCTGTGTTGCTTGATCAAAGGGTTAGACCCCACTTTGGCCCCACGCCAGCTGGGACCCCACATGCCACTTGTGAGTGGAGTGTGTGTCAGTGCGTATGTGTTGACACTATAATAGTGTTACCCTAGGGTAGGGTTGTTAAATGTTGTTACTTACTGATCAACTTACTCCTTCTCCACTGTGTGATTTAAAGGTAGCCTCCAGTGAAACACACACTCTGACAAATACACACACACACACTCACACATCCAAAAACACATGTTAGCAATCAGTCTGTCATACACCCTTTTGAACACACTTAAGTCTCTGAATGATACACACAATAATGGAAACCACACACACTGACCCCCCCCCCCCCCATACACTGTGGGGCTATCTGTAGCATGTTGCTAACCATCTGTCATCACCTATAGCCAGTGTCGAGCTCATTTATGCATTTACGCAGTATGAGGGCTTAATACTAAATGGTTCCATGAAGGCTGTGAAGTGCACACCACACACACGCGCGCGCACGCACGCACACACGCACACACGCACACGTACACCAATGGTCATTCATAGTTCACCCTGCCCTTCCCGCACTTTTTCAGCATGGCATTATGTATAAGCGCCCCCCCGGTCACACACACATACACACCAGACACACACAATTTATAACTGAGCTGTCTTTTCCCTGTGGTGAACTATCTCAATCTCTCAATCTCACAAACACACCCTCACTTCTTGCTTGATTTCTGCCGGTACATTGCACCCGTGAACGTCACTCTCTGAATCTCTCTCTCCCACCTACAACACACACACACACACACACACACACACACACACACACACACACACACACACACACACAGACGCACACACACGACGCACACACGACGCACGGATGTTCTTGCAAACAACGGGGGTCTGTCCTCTCTTCCTCTGCCTCCCATTGGCTTTGGAGGTCAGCTGTCAATCAAAGGCGCGTTGCCCCGGCCACCTGTCCAGCTGCCCAGCATGCCTAGCGAAGCTTCTCCTGTGCACGCTTCGCTGGAGGCTGTCACACACTACTGGACCAGAATAGCTCGCAGAAGTCCTCTTCAAACACGCACACGCAGACACCCACAGTATATACACACGGACACACGCGCGCACATCGGAGCACACTCCACCACCAACACACACCCTCTCTAACGCTGTTTCATTCCCACTCATACCCTGCTGTCCTCTATGACATACACACACACTCCAATATGCCGCTGCATGCAGAAAGATTATTTGCCAAGCTCCTCTTTGAAATTGAGTCGGTGTGATAAGCTGCCAAAAATGTCACATTATCTTGTGGAGTGTGGCACTTTTTTTCTTCTTTTTTTTGCTTTCATAACGCTGATTAAAAGCAATGTACTAATTGTGTTCCATATATCCTCTGTTTCTCTCTGCCCCTCTCTCTCTCTGCCCCTTCTCTCTCTGCCCCTCTCTCTCTCTGCCCCTCTCTCTCTCTCTGCCCCTCTCTCTCTCTGCCCCTTCTCTCTCTGCCCCTTCTGTGCATCGATGTCTCTCTTTGTAGGTGGTGAGAGTTCCAGTGGAGAGCTGTGAGCAGTACACCAGCTGTGGCGAGTGTTTGGGCTCCCGGGACCCTCACTGTGGCTGGTGTGTCCTGCATAACGTGTAAGTCACACACACACATACACCCTCCCTCACTTTCTCTCGCTCGCTCGCTCGCTCACTCAATCACTCACTCACTCACACAAACACACACACACATACGAGTACACATACACACGCACGCACGCACGCACGCACGCACGCACGCACGCACGCACGCACGCACGCACGCACGCACACACACACACAAACCCACACACCCATCTACACCTGATCTAGGTGACAGATACACATGGGGGGCATGTGTATCAGCAGCTGATGTAAAGTGCAGTTAATTGATGGGATGTTTTCCATGGTTGAGTAAATGTGGTAGACGATCGTTAGACAAAATGCTTGTCTGAGTTCCAGAGGAAGATAAGACTGTGCCCTGGTTTCCTCTTCATAATGTTTTAGAAAGAATAGTCATAGTTAAGGTTACATTACTCCTGGTAAAGGACATGAAGCCCAATGCTATGTATGAGTATGTGTCTCATTTAATCTATACCCTCCCACCATGGTTGGATCCATGTTAAGAGACTGTAATGAATACATTGGGAAAGCTGAAAGGCAGCCTACTAATGTCTGCCGTAGCTCTGTATATTCTTGCCTATAAAGCACACTGTCTCTCGCGTAGCCTGCACTTCCTCCTGGTGTATGCCAAAACCGCATCCAGAGGCTTTATTTATGTGGATACTATTTGTGTGACGGGTTAAAAGCCCACGATTTTACGACGCTAGTAAAAGCCAGTTACACGTTAGATATTGGAATCATTTGATGGCTCCCGCCTAATAACACAGCCGCTTTATGGGTTAATGAGTTGTAGTTAGGTTACATAACATGAGTTGCTTTTGAGTTACAATCGATTGATATTCCGGTGCGGGTTGCGAATAGACAAGGCCCTGGGGGTGAATTTGTGATAAAACACAATGTATGTGCAAAATGCCCGAGTGCGTAGCCCCGTGTTAGTGCATCAATCTGTACAAGCCAGCCGTATTTATCCCTACAAGCGTCCATGGCTCCAGGGTGTGTGTGTGTGTGTGTGCGTGTGTGTTCCCGCCTTCGCTCTTGACTAGGTGCGCAAACAGTTGGATCTTATTAAAAGGTGTGGAGACGGCGGAGCCACACGCAGAAGAAGCACCTCGAGCAATTCAGGATAATGGAATAACCGTCTCTTTGCATTAATTACACATGCAAAATATATCGCTGGCATACCGCCGCGGCCTCCAGCCACATATTTTCCTGCCACACTCACACACTGGGACGAAACTCGATGAGTCCCGCTGTCGATAACCTGGCATCCTCACTGACTGACCTCCTGTCAGAGCTGGGATATCAGCAACTCACTCGTATCCCGGTCTGGCAACGCAGGGCCAAACTCCGGCGGTCTGCCCGGCCAGACAGAATAAAGCGGCTATTAATGGCCACTTCTTTATAAGTCTGTGTTTAGCCCCGTGGTGCTCTCAGCTTCGACCTGACCATAAAGCAGCAAGGCATCCCACTAATGGTGGGAGAGTGCAGGTGTGCAGCGGAATGGCACATAAAGGCCGCAGTTAAAGGAAATAAACAGGCAAACGCATAAACACACTCGTACATCGCAAGTCCCGGCCGCTGGAAGAGTCTATTCGTCGGAATTATGCATGTGTGCATGCATGTAATTCAGTTGCATGCCATAATTCCCGTCAACACTCGCACACACACACACACATACTCCTCTTGAGGGTGTGTTGTGTGTGTTTGTGACTCCCGGGGGAGCACTTGGGGACTGCGTTTTTTGTCTGCCGAGCAGGACAGAGGACTTGTGAAACTAGCAGCAAGACGGGGCTGGCTGGGAGCTAGAGGGGGGGGGGGGGGGCAGGGAGGAGTCAGCAGTTAGCGGTTAGCGTGTTCCTCAGGTTTTTCATTTATTGTAAAGCCCAAGGGAGGACGACGTCAGCTACCCTCCTCACCGTTTACCGCAGAGACCCGTTTTTGTTTAGTGTGAGAGGTGAAGTTGATAGCTATTACATTATGAATGGCTAATAGTTAAACTGCCAGCGAGATGGGGGCGTGGAGGGGTGTGTTATGGGGGGTTTATTTGATTTCTCTGTTGAAGGCGGACGCGTAATAAATGACTCGGCTAGGGGTAGAGGGTAGCGGTTGATATGTGCTGCTTATTAATTTACGGGGTCCAGGTTTTTAAGTATGAGTGAAAGTGTGCACATCTCTCAAGACATTCTTTTGTGTCTTTTGGCGGGCCGAGGTTATAAAGTCGAGGGAGAAGCGGTATGAGTCCCGCACAAATGTCAGGACCAATAGGTGCTTATGATGAAAAGGGGATGCTGTAATGGCACGGGCTCCAGGTGATAAAAACTGTTTGTCTTCGGTTATTGCTCTCCTTCGCCTGCATCAGTATCCGTCTTAAGCTTTCCATTCCTCCTCCCTCTTCATCGGTGCATACCTATTATTTTTCGGGCGGGGTTTCCGTTGGAGCGTTTTAGCCATAACCTTTCTTCTTCTTCCTCCTGCCCCTCTTCATCACCATTCGTCAAACCTTTTCCTGTATTCATATTTTTTCCGTGTTCTCTCCGCGTGGGTGTGTGTGTGTTTTTGTGCGTGCGTGTGTGCGTGTGTGTGTGTGCGCGTGTGTGTGTGTTATTTCCTGTGCAGATGTTCTCGCAAGGACCGCTGTGACCGGGCCAGCGAGTCCCAGCGCTTCGCCTCAGACCAGAGGCAGTGTGTGGAGCTCAGCGTTGCACCCCGCAACATCTCCGTCACCATGTCCCAGATCCAGGTACGTACGTGTGTTAAAAAAGCCGCTGCATTACCTGCAGCGGCTTACTGTAACTTCTCCATATCCGAGTGACTGATAGGGAGTGCACCTTGCTATCCTTCTCCCTCGCTCTCCCTCTACACATTAGCAGGAACACATTAACCTTGCCATAATGGAGCCTGATATAGCTTATGTGTTTGGCGTGAGGATTCCTGCTCCCCCCCCCCGAGCTCACCCCCACACTCACCCCTCCCCAGCCATTAACCCTCATGTCATCTCATAACAATCCATGTTACAGCATGTCCTTCCATTGATCTAACACCCTGCCTCTCTCCCTCCCTTTTCTCTCTCTTTCCCTCTCTCTCTCTTTCCCTGTCTCTCTCTCTCTCTCTCTCTCTCTCTCTGTCTCTCTCTCTCTCTCTCTCTCTCTCTCTCTCTCTGTCTCTCTGTCTCCCTCTCCGTCTCTCTCTCTCTCTCTCCCTCTCTCCCCTCCCTTACTATTTTTTTCTCTCTTTATCTCTCTCTCTCTCTCCCCCTCCCTCCCTCCTCCCTCCCTCTTTCTGTCTGTCTCTCTACCAGCTGGTGCTCCAGGCCCGTAACGTCCCTGACCTGGCGGCGGGGGTCAACTGCTCCTTCGAGGACTACGTTGAGACGGAGGGACGCATCCAGGGGGGACGCATCTACTGCCTGTCCCCCTCTGCACGGGACGTCCTCCCCATCACAAAAAACAGAGGTGTGTGTGTATGTGACTCGTGACCAGTTAGTCAGACTGAACACTCCAGTGGACAAAGCAATTATTTAGGAGGGACAACTTTCTACAACTTTCTCTCCTTCAGATTGTTGTAGTCCATCCGTTCGTTCTCTCTCTCTCTCTCTCCCTTCCCTTTTCTCTCCCTCCTCTCCGCTCTTTATTTTTTTCCTCTCGCTCTCTCACTCTGTCCCCGTTACGTCATGCAGGTTTCTATATGTGGGCTATGTATTCATCGTGGCAGGCGGACTTATTCCCCCATGCCTCCTGATTGCATGGTGAAACCAGAGGACACTGTTCTCCCTCTGCCCTGATGGCCGGCCAAACCCGTGACGTGGCTGTACGACCTCTCCCTGTGAAGCCTTACAAAGGACACCACACCTGTCACGCCTGATCACTGCTTAATATTCAGGGCCTAAAAGGCGTCCCATGGGCTTTGTCTGTTTGTTCTCCAGAGGAAATGGCTTTTATTTATTTCCCTATTCCCATTATTGCATATTATGCAGCGCTGTCAGTGGCGTTATTGATTTATGTTTCTACAAACAACAGCAGTTACGCCGGTAACTTCACTTTAGAGAAACAATTCCGGCTTCCTTTGTGAGGCGGCCGTTCAAAAATATCTTCGCCGCCCGTTTCTTCTTTTCCCAGTTTTTTGTTGTTTTCATTTATTTTATTCGTTCTTCAATTGTATGTGGGTGTTTCACATCACATCCAGTCTTGGCCCTGCACACGCAGGGAACACTCACACACAAAGATACAGGTTGAAAAACAAATCACTGTGTTTGAGAGTTGAGATCCAAAGGCTGTCAGAATGCTTGTGCATTCTAAAGCTCAAAGTCAGATTGTCTTTATTCGTTCATAGTGCTAGATGTGCATCTAAAGCGGCCCATTACACGCGCTCCTCATCCGCCCGGCTGTCGTAACGCATTCTGAGCACTGATTGGTGCGGTTATTTTTAAATTCCTTCCTGCTGGTTGCGTGTCGTTAGCAGTGTGGTGCAAAGCAATTTGTGTTTTGGTGCTTGTGTTATTTGTCCTGAATAATATGAGATTAATATACATAAACGGAGATGGAGGCACCGTTCTTGAATACCCAGCCGTGTGTCACTGTGTCTATATATACAGCCATATTTTCAGCCATTTTAATATGAAGCGATTCACACCAATCTACATCTGACAGAGTGGGACATGATTACAGCTGCCAAGCACCAGTTTTCTGTACTTTTGGCATTTACCAATACATCTGACCATTAAACCCTTGACGCTCATGATTTGTTACCCAGCGACCATTAAGTCATTTTCATCCACATTGACTTCCCATACACGTTATGCCAGTGGAATGGGAGCAAGGCATCTTGCTAAATGAGGCTTGCAGGTTGCATACAATTGGGATTGAGCCCTTTTGACTGGAAGTCAAGGCCCCTGACCAGCAGACCATCCTGGCCTCTTTTTGATACACCAAGATAATATAATCTTGTTCAGAAGCGATGGTATTATACTATATCATATATTATAGTATTATAATAATGCTAATAAAACGTTTCGATATGGGTGACTTCAGCTATATTTCACTGCATTGCGCTTGTATGTGACAAGTGTCAGTCTAAATGATGACGACGGGCCCAGCAGCTGACCAGGGGTTGTGTGTGTTTGTGTGTCATAGGTGACAAGAGGATAGTTAAGCTCTACCTCAAATCCAAGGAGACGGGCAAGAAGTTTGCCAGCGTCGACTTCGTCTTCTACAACTGCAGCGTCCACCAGTCGTAAGTGGAGATTTCACTTCGTCTTTTCTCTTCTATCTACTAGTATCTGAGATGATGATGTATTTTATGTCTAGACCCCCCTATGTTTCCTCCCCCAAACCCCTCCACAAGCTCTTATGTTGCTTTCCCTGAAGGCTTCCGTTACAGTATAGGGAATATATAATATATACTGCAGCCACACACACAAAGTCACACACACACGGGGATGGGGAGGGGTCTTGTGTTACCATCGCAGTGAAAAATCGAAGGTGCCGTGTGTGAGAAATGAGGGGGATAGGAGACGGTAATTCTAGTCTTATTATCATAACCCACTGTACACCCTAATGATCCTTTGATGATTAATTCATTACACATGACAATACGCCGTAATGCTTCCCGAACACACAACCCCCAGACTCATTTATGCGTCGCCTCCCGTTTCAGGGAGAAAACAAATAGTGAGCTTTCTTTAACGCGCCCAAATGCTCCGTTTGCGGCTCATTTGCATTCACACAAATGTGGCCCCGGTTTGCCGCAACAGACGACCGGGGTGTGAGATGCAGGTGTGAAGGAATGAGCGGTAAATAAACAGAACAGACAGTAAACAAACACAACCATTCTAGAAACAATTCTTTGTCTTTTCCGCCGAGTCTGTTGTCCTCACCGAGAGCCGAGGCAAGGCCCCCCCCCCCCTCGGAGACTGTTTTCCATATCATCCCCCTTCGGATTTCAACCAAAACCAAAAAATAGGAAGCTAAAAAACAAATCTCCCAACATGCAGTGGGGCCTCCCCCCTGCTGCCCTCCATTGGCTGGGGGCTTGGCTAATGATCAGACCACCCCCCCCTTCTCCCTGTGGGCCACCCACACCTTATATCCACACACCCATAGCCCCCCCACCGTACCCTGCCCCTCTACTCCACCCCTAGCCTTGCTGATCCGGGGTAGGTGTGGGGCCGTCTGCCGGGGTATTAGCCGCAGGGCAGCAGATGGTCCAGAGGCCCCCCTTGGGTAACCACCACCGAGTCTTCTATCCGGGACCCCCCATCCACGTGCACACACACGCACACACACACTCACACACCACACTGCACGCACAACCGCGCTACCGCCGTCCCTCTTCTCTCTTGCCACTTACCTCCCTGGATATCCTCGGACACCTAATCTGTTACTTTGTGACCTTTCTAACCCACCCCCTCCACCACCACCAATCTAAAACACTAATCCTCTGTAGCAACAACACTGATTAGCTCAGCTGGTAAAGGGCGTGGCGCGTTACAATGTCAGCTCATGGCTAATTCAACTCCCACGAGTCCCCGTGTCCCCCCGGCTCCCGTGGCTTTCTCCTGTGCGGATTCATTTCACGTCGGACGGGGGACAGGTATCCTCGTCTTAATGGCCGAGACATTTGATATCGAGCACATGGGGCCCCCGGATTATCTCATACGAGTCGTGTATGAATTGTGAAATTGTGGTGCTTTTTTGTTTTTTCACGGGGCACTCTTCTGGTGAGCTCACGTAATGAAGCCTGGAGATTAATTAGAGTTGGCCCAGAGACGCGCAAAGCCAAGCCGTATAAAGATATGAACCTGGACGGTGATTAAATCCTATTGGAAGGGCTGATCTAATACAGAATCAGAGTGATGTCATGGTTTAATGACGTTACAGCTACGGGAGGTTGTATCTTTTGCTCACTGCCAACCCCACCCCAACCCCGTCCAACCCCCGTTCGAAATGGGGCTCATCCAGGGATGCCTGACCCGGTGGTTATAAAAGAAACAGGTTCCCATGCAACGGGGCCAAGACACTCAGCAACATCCACACACACATTCCCAGATACACAACTCCAATCACTACACCATATTGATACATCAGGCAGTGTGAACATTCCCATTTTGGTGCATATTCAATGCACCAAATGTGCTTCATTGGCATAGTTAGCATCCACCTGTATACCGCATCAGCATTGTTTTCTTTATTCATTAACTTTCTGAATTTTTTCTCCTCGATCCACACTCACGCACACAGCGTCAATTCCTTGTATCCATCCCAAAACACACATACACACACCACCCCCTTTTATTTGCTCAACTGATTAGGTTGTGGCCCCTGCCTTTTAAAAAATGCCGTAGATTTACATAGCGGCATTCATCTAATTAGTAAACCCCCTATTTTACTTTAAGGGGTTGCGGAGATTGAAACTGAATATCACCTAAGGGAATGATGGCTCCTTAATTAAATATTTTCGTATAATTTTTCAGCATTTCTTTGCCCCAACCTATTTATTAAAGAGAGAATGCATAGGCTAGCAATGAACTATGGATTACATATATATGAGACAATATGAAGCACCTTTTATAGCCGGGTTAATTTGGCAGAGGCAATGGCTGGATGATTTGTTGTATGATTGTTGTTCCTCATAAACTCATTTAATTCCTTTATAAGAAAGTAAATGTGTATTAAAATAAACCAAGGTCTTGCATGAAAGGAGACATTTTATTGTAGAGATGACAGTAAATAACTTGTAAAGACAAAGATAGACTTCGAAAAAAAGAGAAACAAGTAAAACCTTTTTTAAAGGTTTTGGAATGACACAAGGGAAAGTGAAATTAGTTAATACCGTTTAAATAAACCTTAACCGGCCCTGGGAATTGTACCATTGAAACAATCACGTTGTCACGAGGAAACAGCTGCATATAATCGTTCATCACCCTCCTCTTTCCATTCAAGGAAATACTCAAGGACAAGGATACACTATACCTGAGGGCCATTTCAATTGTATGGCTGTTTCTAAAAATTAATGGGATACAATAAGTAAATCGGCCAACCAAGTGCCGGGGTTTGAAACACACCTTAGAAGAAGGAGAGGGGACGCTAGCCCAGCAGTCTGGGACAGCCCATGAAGGAGGAAATCAAAGCCCATTGTTTAGGTGAGGACCTTAAAAGAAAACCGCCATTACGGCACTAAAGGTAGTCTGGCTCAATTAGCATGTGAATATGGGCCGATTAAATTAGCATTATCGGCGTGGCCAAACGGATTGCGGCTCTTTCGGATGCCTCTGAGTGGTTCAAGCAGGAAGAGCACGGTAACAGAGATGTCCACATCTATTGGGTCCTTTTGAAACCGTAGATTTGTCTTTACATTTTATCCTCGCTGGGCTCCTCAGAAATGGTTACACTCAAAGCTAAAAGAATTGCATTTCTACGTCATTTCTTTGTCATTGTATTTTCATACTGCGGTTGGGAGGCTGTCAGCGCAGTAACTAGTCGTTAACTCGGGCCAAGGGCGCCCACCGGGGGGTTGTCAGACGGGGCCTCTGGCTGATTGTAGGTGACTTGCATGATCCGTTCATGAAGGTGCTCTCTGCCTTCTCTAAAGGCCCCGCAACACCTGAGGGTGGGGGTCGGGTGCGGGGTGGGGGGTGCTGATATTTTTGCCGTATCAAAGTCACCAGCACACTAACGAGCTTGATTTCCCCATGAATAAAAGATAAAAGTCTGATAAAAGGCGGGGGGGGGGGGGGGGGGGGGGGATTATTCATGGTGTCTGTGGGCACATGTTTACGTTTGGCCGCTGTGCTGTTGTGAGCCACCCGCTGCATGTTATAATCCCTGTCTTGGTCATCTGGTCCTCTCGGCTGGTGTTCTGTGTTTCAAATGATCAAGGCATCGATGTTTTGACACCCCGCATGAAAAAAAGAAAGGCTCTTTGTGATGCTAAAAAGAAGCTACCACTGCTTCGAGTTTTGCTAACAAACGGCAAACCGAGCGAGCGCTATGCGCTAACGCCCCCATGTTCATTTGTCTCGCATTGACGTTGTGCCATTTGCGTATTTGTTCAGCGCAAAGACTCTCCAATCTATCTCCCCCCGATTGGAGACGCGACCGATACGAAAAAAAAACAGCTTCACAGTGCTACAGCCCTGTTTTTTCTTTTTTTTTAGAGGCTTTGCAACCTATGCTAACCAAACCCACCACAGCCCTAATCACTTTCCCTCCATTTGTAGGCTACATTGACAAATGCCCCACTTGCTCTGGTGCGGGATTAAGAGGCCTGTTATTTCCTTAGCTGCCCGTTCCTCATTCCAAATGGACAGCTTCTCTCAGCACAATGCTAAATTGGTCAATTAAAGTGATGGTGGGATTGAATTAAGCTGCAGCCTCTGATCTCACTCGAATGCAGCGGTTCTTGGCTGGAAATGATCGCTTAAAGAGCGCACCTAACAAACGAGCCGTTCTAATTGATCCCAATGAATCTACGTCAGGTTTGATTGATTCCTATATGGCTCCGTTTCCGAGCTGAAGAGTTAAAGCCGTGCAGGGTTTTTTTGTTCTATCGCAGGCGGATGAAGGTATAGCGCCGTCTTTACACGGGTTAAAACGCACTAGAGAGAGCTTGTCAGGAGCGTGGCGGTATCGAGTCCAGACAGATGCGTAAATTTATTCGTGGCAGATGCTGTTGAATATAAATCAGCCTGTAAATTGAGCATCTCTTGTTGTTCTTTTCATGCAAGGGTCCACACTCTGTCTTTGTATTGACTAGCTGGTTTCATAATTTTGGTCTTAAGCATACGTTTTCTAAACCCAAAAAAGGATTTATCAAGCAAACAATAAAATAAAAAGGTAGCAAGGTAGCAAAAATTAGCAATTGTTTTTCATTCATTGTTTGATTTTTTTCATTGCTTTTTTCATTTAATTGATCATTGCTTGAAGGGCCTTCATTCTGCTGCCTTGCTCTCCTTCGCAGGTGTCCTTCAGACCGTTAGTCAAATAAAGACACAAATACACAATCATTAAAAATCCGCCCTCAACAACCAAACCTTTGTTACCTTTCGCTCTCACAAGTCGCCCATACAGAGCCCCACTGGCTTAACCAGCCCTTACCCTGTCTCCCTCCATCTCTCCCCCCAACCCCCTCTCCCTCAATGCGAGCCGTCTCCTCTTCTCCCTGGGTAATCCAACTACGTTTGATCTCTCTATCGCTCACTCTCTCTATTTCACTCTAGTTCACCCCCACCCTCCCCCCAAGTGTCTTGGGTCCGATGCTCTGTTGCCTTAGCCCTGGAGCCTGTGTGTGAGCAGGTGAATTTAAAAGGGTGGAACGCTCTTAGTTGGGGACACATGAAAGAGAGCCGTAGACAAAGAACAGAGGTCTCTCTCGCTCTCGCTCTCTCACTATCTCTCTTTCAGGGGGGGGGGGGGGTAAAGAAGAGGCCTGATGGGCCCATTGGGGTGGGGAGGATGACAGTGGAGGTATAGAAAGAGCTCAGGGTGTTGAAATATATATGCAGGACTAGGCAGATTGTGAGGGCGATCATTGTGTGCATGCAGAGCCCGTCGTTTCGGACTCCTCACTAGGGATCGGAGTGATGAATGGGACGGCAAGGGGAGATATTTGAAAGATGGGGCGGGCGACATTGTGATCAAACGAGCGAGACGGGCCAAGAGAGAGCGAGGGCTTTACAAGCAGAATGGAAAAGTACAGATTGAGACGGTGAATGAGACATCGAGTGCGGTCCGCAGGTCGGAACAATCGAAGCGGAAAGAAACAAAGACAAGTTGTACATTTGCAGAACGTTTGATATTATGCAAAATGATTCCAAAAATGTATTTGCTTGGCAGGCGTTTTAGTTGTTTGCAAAAAACCTTTTTCCGTTGGGGAAGATGCATCACATGCTGCTTCTGCTATCCTGCGCCACACTGCTCGTGTTGGGCCTGGTTTGAATAGAGAAGCAGCAATCCCCGACTGCCAGAACCGCTTTAGCTGTTTGTCCTGACAAGTATCTCCTCCATCTTTCCTCTCAATCAGTTTTGTATTTGACTTCACAACCACCGTGCATAATGCAATGAAACGATCCAGTCTGGCTCGGATGCGTTCTAAATGTCTCTCTAACCTTCCCTCTTTATCTCTCTCTCCCCCTCTCTCCCCCTCGTCGTCCCCCCTTCAGCTGCCTGTCCTGTGTGAACGGGTCGTACCCGTGTCACTGGTGCAAGTACCGCCACATGTGCACGCAGAATGTCAACGACTGCTCCTTCCAGGAGGGCCGCGTCAACATCTCTGAGGTGAGTGCTACTTTCTGCCACCTGAATGTACCCCCTCCACCCCCTCACCAGACACACACGCAGACACCCCCCCCCCCCCCCCCACCCTGTCGGCTTGTGTTGGCGTTCTGTGCGTCTGCTTGCCTGTGCGTGAGATAGCAGCGTTGGCACGTTGACAACAGCTTGTGTAGTGTGCAGCGGTAATTCTGTCTTGGCCCATAAGGCCATAAGCAGGCCTGGATGAATGAGGCGCTATGGGAATACTGCCTTGTTCCGCGCTGCGCCATCGTTGCATTAGCATAAAAGCTAATATCAATCGGGCCGAGTGGCGGATGCAGCAGGCAAGGCATAACAAGTGTTTGTCAACTGCCAGAGTGTACACCAGAAGGCAGTGATGGTGTACACATTGACACACACACACACACACACATACACACACACTCAGATTGTTTATGCAAATGTTGAGGTTTTTCTCTCTACTTTTCTCGCACTCCAAAAATTAAGGCACACATCAATTTAAAATTCACACGCATACAGACAGCGCAAAACAACGTTTTTGCTGTTTTATGAATGGGCTGTTCCCCGCCGCTTCCCTTAATGACTGATTCTCGTGTTCAATCTTGTGTTTTATTAGCAACACATGCACAAATGTATACAACAAACACCACCACAAGCTCTCTCTTTACTCGTCTCTCTCTCCCTCTCTGTCTCGGTCTTTGACTTTTTCAGTCTCACTACCTCTTTTGCTCTCTATGTCCGTGGATTGCATCCCCCTGGGTCGATTGGCTGTTGCCCTTTATTAATTGGTCAGCCTATTATCATATTACGGCCTTCTATATCACTGGAATAAACCAGCAGCACGATTGTAAGCCTAGCCACTCTGGTAAGCATTTAGCATGCTTATAATACCACCTGGACCCCATCCAGAACAGCACAGAGTCTTTGCTCTCACAGCCTCATAGAGCTAGCTGATCTGGGCTGCCATGATCCAAGAGGCAGCCCGGATCAGCTGGCTAGCATGGAGGGTAAGTAGGTGGAATTACTGGCTCCTGTAAACGCTGAAATACAGGAGGACTAACGAAGGGATGCCGAGGGTCTCCTGAGAATATACATCGGCACAGTGCACCATGGGAAATAACCCAATCGTGTGCAGCGTTTCATGTTGCCATGGTTTCCCTCGTCTCCGATGGCGTCTCTGGAGGCACCGGTTCTCAGCAGGAGGAGAGGGTTAAAGGAGACAAAGTTAGAGAGCCAGAGGGAGAATGTGACATTGTGAGATCCTGCCTGCCACACTCTTTATGCACGCACACACACATGCACACACACATACGCACACACATCCTATCTGTCTGTCATGCACTATTATAATAAAATGCCAACGTGACCAAACACACACACACACACACACACACACATTTACAGCCGTTCATCATTGTCGTCCGTGCTGACGTACGCGTTGGTCATGCCCTCACTGGTCCAACGAGCAGAGCTCCTCATGCAAGGGACTGTCTCTCGCTCTCGCTTTCTCGCCCTTTTGCTTTCTCTCTCTCTCATTGAATTAGAGAAAAGTATGTGCTCCCTCTTCCTTGAGACCTTAAGGAGTTGTGAGTTTCATGGTGTGTTTTCGACAGTTATGTCCTCCACCCGTAGAAATCGTGTAAAAGTGAAGGTGGAATAGTTCCTTTCAATCACTATGTGTTTGTTCGTTCTATTTCACTCTCTTCTCAATTTGCTTTTACTTTATCTTTCACTTTTTCTGTTCTGGTCTCTCTCTCTCCCTGCCTGTCCTTCATCTTGTGCACCATATTCATTCAATGTTTTCTTACATTCCTGTCCTCTCCTCAAATCAGTGCGTCTCTTTACCTTTCTTTCTTTCGCTGTCTTTCTGTTTCTCATCTGCTTTCATGTCATGTATTGAAGGAGCAGTAATCAAGATTTGTATGAAGTAATCACAAACCGACAAAGAAATATGTAAAGACACAAAAGAAAACAAACTCCTGCCCTAATCTCCTCCCACTAAATTATGTCCAATCATGCCTGCACAGATCTGCGTAAGTCATCTTTATAGATGATCTTACTGGTTAATAGCTGCAAAACTAGCCCTTCCAGATTCTTGCTGGGAGGGTTGAACAATGTTTGACAGCCTGCTTGCCCAGTCATGAGCAGAATGACGTTATCTTTAAGAACATTGAATTTACAGATAGCTTCTTGAAAGTTATGTTCGTAATTTGATATTTTTTACTGACCTATCGTGCAGACATTTTGTCTAATGCTCCTTTAACAGACAAATGTGGTCGAACACAGCGACCGTACAGACGCTGTGTCTCAGACGTCAGTAGGTTCTTGCTTTAAGGGCATTTTCCGTAATTGCCCTGTTGACGCAAGCGAAAAAACATGGACATGGGAATTAAACCAACCAACTTCCAGGTGTTTCTAAAAGCATATGATGAATCAAGCCATGACCCACGATTCTATAATCGAATGCTGGAGAAATGGAAAGAGGTGAACACTGAGTGTGTGACCGCATCTTAAACCATTTCGCTGACTGATTCTCTGGTAATAGTTTACGTGTTTTGTTTTCCTCTGCGGTTGCTCTGGGTTCAGTAAGAATGGGCCCTGGTGTGACTCATGCCGTTGGCTTTGATTTCCACACAGACGTCCCTCCCTCTGCAATCAATACGCTGGTTAGCCTGATTGGGATTCTCAGTTTGCCTCTCCCGTCGCTCGTAGGAGGACTCTCTCGTTTGCGCTTTCTCTTTTCATGACGTTTTTGTTGCCGTAAGTGCACGGTTTCTTGTGTCAATCAAAGATCAGGTGGCGTACTCGGTCCGCCCTGTGGTAATTACCACACAAAGACCTCAAGCAATGCAAAGAGACACACAGATGCACTCCCGCGCACTAGCACACAGACACACACCCCTTCAACATTGGCAGTAACAGTGGAACAGTGATTGCAGATCCACTTATGGAAATCCTGAAGCATCTATAGGATATGTATTGTTACATTCTTGTGTAAATGAAGAGCATAATTATCACAATATGCTTCATGGCCAGGAACCAGCTCAGTGTGGATTTAATCTTCACTTAGACTGCAGCTACACAGCCACAAACTTGATTGGCCATGTATTGTCAGGCATTTGCTCACTAACTGACACACTAGTAGCAAAGGCTGTCTGTCTGTCTATCGAACTCACAGGCTCTTGTGCCAGTGGTGTGACACTGTAGAGCTCAGTTTACCATGGCCTGGTACACACACACACACACACACACACACACACACACACACACACACACACACACACACATTGTAGGTCAGTGTCGCTGAACGTGAAGGACTTGGTGTTGTCTTGTGTTAGATCACTGTGTGTGTGTGTGAGACCTTTGTGTGGCTGTCAGTGGTTCTTATCTGGACGAAGCCCAGCTGACAGGTCTGAAGAAGAGGTGCTTGGGGAGGGGCATTATTTATGTCAGTCCACTGCTTTCCCGCTCTTCTCTATCCTCCCTCCATCATCTGTTTTCTCTCTTTCTGCACTGCTTTGGTTGCGTCCTTCCCTCTGTCTCGCTCATCAGCTCGTTCCATCCTGCCTATATCCTTGCATCTACAAGCACACCTAGCAACCCTCTCTCTGTATCTCTCTCTCTCTCTCTCTCTCTCTCTCTCTCTCTCTCTCTCTCTCTCTCTCTCTCTCTCTCTACATGGTTTATATATTATTCACCATGGCGGCTAGCGAAGCAGAAGAGAAGTTGTAATGTGGACCAGATGTAGAATGGGAGGGGCCATCCTGGAAATGTTTTTTGGCCATCACGTGAAGTATGTAATGCTCTCTGGGAGAACAACACAATTTAACCAGCCAAAGTTGTCCATTGAGCGGAAGATTAGTGAAGGGAGGCCACAGGGTGGGGGTGGGGTCAGTCAGGTTGCCAGATAGATCCTAGCGGTTCACTATCACAAACTCCCACAGTGAACTTTTCAAGGAGTTCTTGGCCCTCGTCGAGAAGAGTCAGTAATCACCTCTGGGACATCATGTGCTTTTCATGCACGCACACAGACATAGACACACACAAACACACACACACAAATACATGAATATCTTCTGTATTTGATCATTGTTAATAACCAACAGTGCATGAGAATGCGACCTGCAACCAAAGAGACAAATAATTATATAAAGGGTTTCCAAAATCTGGTTTGGACGTAGTTCAGTTGTGCAATGTCACGTTGCCCCGCTTTGTGTGTGTGTGTGTGTGTGTGTGTGTGTGTGTGTGTGTGTGTGTGTGTGTGTGTGTGTGTGTGTGTGTGTGTGTGTGTGTGTGTGTGTGTGTGTGTGTGTGTTTAACTTCCCACATGTTCTCAAGGAGGAAGGTGGGAAAAAGGGAGAGAGATTTGGCGTGTTTCTTTGGTCTCTCTGTCTCTCTCTCTGTCTGAGATATTGACTATTTCTAACCAAACTGTCCCACAGCCTATCTTCTACACCCCTCTATTGCTGCCCTTGTTTTCTCCTTTAGTTTTGACATGATACAGAGTGCCTAGGGCAGCACATATGCAAACACACACGCACACACACAGAAGAAAAGGAACGAAAGATTTCCTAGCTGAAAATTTGAAAGCAGCACCTGGCAACCAGCATTAATCCCGCCAAGAGAAGGCAGGGAATGCTTAAAATTGTTTCCGTTCTAGAAAGAACTGCCTTGGCCAACAGAAGACAACACATCTTCCCTTTCAGAAGTAAGCCACTGAGCCTGATACATAACGTCCAAGGACTGCCTCGGATTCATACCGACTGAAAAAGGAATACAATGGGAAGTAATGTTGCTTATATGGCACGTGTTACATTACATGTAAATTTTAAGGGCATTTTGAGCACTCTCATTGGAAGCTAGCCTAATTGGTGAAAGAGGAAGAAAACAAGTTTAAGCTGAAATGACATTGAAATAGCTTTTATGAGGCAGTTGAGCTGTATGTGAAGAAGAGGACAAATTCCCTGCAGGGCTGTGTTATTCTCGCTGTAATCCTCTGCCAATCAGAAAAGGCCTGCACATTGTGTGTGTAGGTCATTTGAGAATAAGCAACACCCAAATGTAAAGCACTAATTTAAAGGCTGCGATGCATGCATATGGTCTTGTGCCCTTACCAACACGCGCATATAGAATATTGTGACATGATGGATTAGTGTGTGTGTGTGTGTGTGCGTGCGTGCTTTTTTCTGTGTGTGTGTGTGTGTGTGTGTGTGTGTGAGAGTCAGTCACATGTCCCGGTGGTTTAATTATTCAGGCTGTATTAAATCTTCATTTCCACAACCCTCACTGTCTGCCTGCCTAATGGAGAATACAGATGAATATTGCATTCTTACCACCAACCGTGTATGCGTTTGGAGAAAGTACGAGATAGAGCGCATGAAACGGAGAGAACAGGGGGGGAAAGATTTATGCAGAGTCACTGAGAGAAAGAGTGATGAAGATGGATAGAAATGTGAATATGTTTGCTCTGAATAAGTAAGCTCCGAGTTGGAATAAAAGAGTTAGGATGAAAAAGCAATGAGGGGAAGAGCAAGAGGCAGAAATGGAGGAAGTCAAACGGGGAGAGACTGCCAGCAAGGTGGAACAGAGAGACGGGGAAGAAAAAACACGAGGAAGGATTCCTGTGTATGGTGTTTACATTATGGGCTACCTCGTACAAGGCCAAACAGTTCGCTGTCATGGCGACTCCCTCCCTACAAGCCGTTACTATGCCTCGGCCCATTATCCATACGAGCAGAGATCGAAATGAATCCAATTAACCCCATTACGTATACAGGCTCTTTGTCCAGAGACATTTATGTTTTTCATAACCGTACACAATATAGTATTGATTGGATTTGTTTTGATGTAATTCATTTGTACTACTCTGGATTATTCTTTTATTTTTTTACCTGCTAAAAATCCAATGAGTGGACATGAAGGTCCCCTTTAAGGTATAGTTCCTGGGGGGACAGGGGGACGACGTTTTGATGTCAATTGGGGGAATATGCATCCCGGGAGTAGCTGTTGAACCCTAACAAGAGGGGGTCTTTGTGCTGCCCGACTGGTGAACAAAAGACAGGACTTTCAATTTTTTTACAGTATTCTTTTTGGGATTATACTGTTTTTATTACAGTGCACATATAGTGTGAATATAGTCATTCTGTACGAGTCACATAAAACTAACTAGGGGCATGAATTAAGTTCTTACAATTGGTTATTCTATGCATTTTTGTTGACTAATGCTTTGATGCCATGGTGCACAGTGCAATAAAATATGAACACCAAATTGTCGTTCATTTCCCAACAAACGTCAACTTCAGTTTGACACCATTCCCATGGTGCCCAGCTGTGCCGGTACCCACAATGCAGCAGTGGTATCCATGAGGTAGCGAGGAGATAAGACTCCGCGGCTCTCTCTTGAAACGAGGCGAGTGTGTTCAGAGGGCTGGTGAGAGGGACAGGGTGTGATGGCTGCTGACATATCTGGGTTAAAATTATAGACTGGTGGCATGGACGGCTGTTACTACTTACTATTTGTTTTTGGTTTGGCGTTGACGGGTATCCATAAGGTAAAAAAAAAACTAAATGGCAATATGTATAATTGTACATGTATATGTGTGTATATATATGTATCTCACATATTTCTCCATGCTGCATTGTTTTACAGCATCTCGTTGTCTGTGACTTGGGAATAAACCCTGCATGTTTGACAGCTTCCTTGTATGTTACCAATGAGGGATTGGAAGATGCAATAATCATATGCAAGTCTGAAAACATCAAAGGTGTGTGTGATTGTGTGTGTGTGTTTGTGTGTGACAGAACATATATCTTTGATGGGAGCATTCCCACTCGCCCCTTCGTAAAGCCTTCATAATCAACACTGAATAACATTCTTACACACACGCACACACTCCCCAGCATCCTTTTCAGAATTCCAATTCTTGTCTCTCTCTCTCTCTCTCTCTCTTTATCGCTCGCTCATAGCGTGAGCGAGGTGAGTGGGCGGACAATCTCCCAGTCCCTTTCAAGGTCCACTGTACCCTTTCCTCCAGCTGCCTCCGTGTTCCTCTGCATCTTGTTTCCTTATTAAGTCCTTCCACTCTTTCTTCTCCTCAAAGCCTCTCCCTCCCATCTTGCTCTTTTTTGTTCAACTTGTCTCTCTCTGTCTCGCTAGCTCCTCTCTGTGTCCCTGGCGCTCCATCTCATTTCCACTGTAAACGCTTTCTGATTGGTCACAGCCGTTTTCCTCCTGACTGCTGCCTGCTAATGAGCCTGGCGCGCTAAAACGCACACACGCACGCCTTACACACGCGCACACACTTTATTTTTCTCTCTCTCTCATCACTCACTCACTCACTCACTCACTCACTCACTCACTCACTCACTCACTCACTCACTCACTCACTCACTCACTCACTCACTCACTCACTCACTCACTCACTCACTCACTCAAAGCAATGGCAATCACTCACTCAAAGCAACAACAATCCCTGCTCTCTTTACCATAAACGGGATCTCCTCTGCCCCTTCCCGTTGCACCAGGACTCCTACACAAGAATGCCTCACTGGTGCGCTCAACATTTCGATCTCATTTCCCCCATCCAACCGTTTGTTCTCTGCAGCATGCTTTAGGAGCTTATGCAGTAGATTCTATAATGGGGGTATTGGGGGGGTGGTGTCATTGAAATCAGGCCACTCGCTCTTCCGATAAGCATCTTCAACATCCCGCCCCGCGCGGCTGCTGACACTACGTCGATATCATGCGCTCCTTCGCCACCATTCAATATGTATGAAGTCACATTAGCGTAAGGTAGTAGAATCAACCCAATGATATGTCCGTAGCTGCCCTCTTTAATATTTCATGTGTGATGATTCGGGGGAGGGGGTAGAGTGAATAATAACGGGGTGCTTAGCGAAGATGTTTTAGATCGGACAACTTCTGGTCAAAAGGCCACACAGGGCTCTGTGATAATGTTTAATGTCGGACCACCGCTGTGGCAAAGCCTGGATCAGGGAGAGGCAGGTAGACAAGCAATGTCGTGTGTGTGTGTGTGTGTGTGTGTGTGTGTGTGTGTGTGTGTGTGTGTGTGTGTGTGTGTGTGTGTGTGCGCTGAAGGGGAATGGGGTGGATCATTTGTGTTAGGGAGGCTAAGATATTCCCTCTATATTCACCCTACTCAGGTCCATGACAGACACAGTCATACACACACACACGCATGCATCCTCTCATCCAACTCCTCAGTGACCAAACCATGAACAGCCACCTCCCCTCTCCCCCACCTCCCACTCTGCCCATCCAGCCCCCCTGGTGTCCCCTCAGCTCCCCCGGATTGCTTTACTTCATTATTTAACGTGTTATTCTCCCCCCCCCCCCCCCCCCCCCTCCATACTCACACACACACACATCAGGACCTCCCCTCCCTCCCTGATCTACAGTCCTCACATCACAGAGCTGGTAATTAATTATGGATGGACTGTGGGAAGTGATGGTGTGGGGGTTGGGGGGAAGGGGGGAGGGTCTGTCTTTAGTTAAAAACAAAAGAGGTCCAGAATCCTCATTGAGAATGCATGGTGTTTTTGGAGCTTTATTAATTTATATCTTGTCAGCCGTACGATGATCAGGCCCTCTGAAGTCTGTTTGGCTTTTGGAGCCAGTTATTTATTTATATGAGTCATTTTATCTGTCTCTCTCGTTCCGCTTTCCTTCTTTCCTATTTTTTTTAAATTCCCTTGCCTTCATCATTTCCACGTGCATGTGATGTGCATGGTCACACACACACACACACCCGCACTCACAGGTGCACACATGCACACATGCACATCCACATACAGGCACACATGTACACACGTGCACACACACACACACACACACACACACACACACACACACACACACACACACACACACACACACACACAAAGGCACATACACAGGCACACAATCTGCTCAACCAACTCATTATCTTCTCTGGGCGGATGTTAAAAGGTGTTTGCTCACCTGCGAATAAAGATTATCTTATCCGCCCATTTCTTTCCCCATTTTTTTTCCACAGAGCGTGAGCTAAGGGGGGTGAATCTGCAGCGTGGCATCAGACATCAGAGTGAATGGCAAATGAGGGAGGGGGTATTTCTGAAAGCGGCTGACCTAGAATGACAGCTGCACGCCAGGGAGGAGGTGCGAGGCGGCTCCCCATCAGGCAGCTCAATCAACCGGGCGTCTGCCGCCACAATGTTGCGCCCCAATTTAGGTCAAAGTCCCGCCGAAACAGTCACATCGTTGGCACTGAATGATAGCACAGCGACGGCTCGTTTGCAGCCTCTGTGACACGGTGCCAAAGCACGAGAAACATCAAATAGAAAACGGGTTGTTGAGTGAAAGAAATAACTTTACTGACATTTTTCGTGTTGACAGTAAGCTGAATTTTGTGATGAGCGACTTTGTCTTCAGGATTGAAAGTACCACACACACCTACACGTGTTGTGTGCGACTTATGTGTGTGTGGATGGTAATGGGTAGGACCCTCGTTGTGAGGAGGTAGAGCCTGTAGGCGGCACAGCCGGTAGGGAGAAACAAACAGAGCTAAGGAAAACCTTCTGGCAGTATGGGAGGGTACAGAAAAGGGACTTGGAGGTCGCTTGCTTTGCGCGAACAACACACACAGGTGCGCACACACGTGCGCACAACACACACACACCTGGGTACACTTACTTATGAACCAATCAACCTATGTTTGTTTAGCTCTCGTGTTTTGTTTACTTAACTTTTCCGCTATTGGCAAGGATCGGCGCTAAACAAATTGTTTGGTATTTGGCGGTAACAGTTCCTAGCTGTAGCAAAGGACAACTTTTGCAGCGGGCGGAAATACCTGCAACTGTGTAGGAAATGCAAAGTGAACGATCAATTGGAATAAGTGATGTTTTTAACGTGTAAATTTCCGCCCTGTGCTGGATCCACATAGAGTAAAGGGTTTAATTCATAAATCCACTCTCTTTTAGTGAATGCTTAGTCCCAATGGCATCAAACTGCGGTTGTTTCACCGGAGAGTGAAGTTCAAGTGCTCCTTGAGATTGTAGGAGTTGGCACCAGGCATCACAGGAAGTACCTCCCCCTGGGAGTTGTGGGTAAAATGGGGGGGGGACATGAGTGCTAACCCATCCACCCTGCGGTCAACCTGGAATCTCACACACACACGCACGCTCACACATACTCTGTGACATACACACTTCCTGAAATTCCATCAGGATGGACTTTCATGTGGCCCAAAAAAGAAAAGAAAAAAATTCACCAGATGAAATGAAATTTAAGAAAGCTCCCTTTTAAAAAAAATGGTTAAATGGAGTGAAAGAGGAACTCACTCTGGGCTTCAAACAAATCCCTCTGGTGCCGTATTGTTTAAATGTGCTCTGGAGTTCGTGGCCCTAATGCACGCTTTGAACTGTTTTGGCACCTGTCACGAACGCTGAGGAGATTGTCGTCCCCATAGGGAACGTTTCAACATCCCTTCATTGCTGTCAATTCACCCGGTCCTTTTCATCTCTTTTTTAGTCTACCCCTCTTCTTCCATCCCCTTCTCCAGCTATCTACTCAGAACTATGTTCTCTCTGCCTGTGTCAGTCCGTCTGTCTGTCTGTATCTGGGGATGGAGGGGCGGTACTTGCCTCATCTTCTTCTCTGGAAGTAATGGTTTCTTGAAGTTGGCACCAGTGCTCCCGTTCGTTCCTGCACCTCTTCCGCTTCCTGTCATAGCCCCTCTCGTGGAGCTCTGCTTCCTGCTGTACTTTTATTTCTGTCGCCGGTGTAGTCATCATCATCATCTATCCTCGTGTATATCAAGCCATGCCATGACGACACTGCTACACAGGAAGACAGGATTCAGCCTCTTCCTCTCAGTCAGGAACCACCCTACTTCTGGGAAGCCTTTTCATAGAGAGCATAATTACTGTCATTCACGTGCGCGTTCTCTCTCTTCTTTATACAAGTAACAATTGCAAGGGAGGAGAAGAGACACGTGGACATGCTGTTTATCGCCAGCCGTCTCGCCCAGGGTCTGTCACGGCAGATGTGATCACGTGTACTTTTTTATTTCCTTGCTTTTTCTTACACTGACTTATCTTGGCATGTTGGAGGACGTGACAGACAGACTCGGGGCGCTCTGGAAAGATAACTTCCAGCTAGAAGGAATGATGAGAAGCAGGCAGTCGAGGTGACGTCAGTTTGATACAGGGATGAATAAAACATTTGGTTTGCAACTGGTTGCAACTCGCTTCAAACCCTGGGACAGAATCCCTTGAAGGCATGTAAAATGCAATTTCCAATGTGAAATTATTCAGTCAATGTACAAGTCCCCAATACTATTTATAAACATCTATACTGCACATGGACTGTTAAAAAAGGGACAGTTCGCTAAGTTTTTATTGTGTTTTCTTTGAGAAAAGCTATTTTTCTCCTGTGAAGCCAGATGACATTAGCTCAAATCAATCCTCTTTCTCTGTTTTTTTCCCTTTCTTTCTATCGCTCCATCTCCCTCTACATCAATGTCCTGGCCTTGCTCCAGGCAGTTAATGAAGTACAAAGTTGTCGGGAAGGCCTTGGTGTATGTGTGTGTGTGTGTGTGTGTGTATCCAAGCCATTTACGGGCACACGCCAGTAAACGATAGAGGGATGGATCAATAAAGATATAAAAAAAGGGGGGATAAATAAATGAGACTGACTTTTTTAAATTGAAACCATCTCATGCTTCTTCTTTGTCTATCAACCCCCATTCTTTCCCTTCCACCACATCCGTATGTCTGTCCTTAACCCCCCCACCCAAACTCCCACCTCCAGTGCAGTTCATTATATATCTTGGTGTTTGTTGCCTGCGGTTACCTACAGTATTCCCTCTTCTCATTATCTTCCCAGGTCTGTATGTATGTATGTATCGTGTGTGCGTGTGTGCCCATGACACGAGCGCAGGGCTAAGCAAGCTAATGAACACACAGCAGCAGCATTGTGTTGAGCCCCCTACCCCCGGCGAGACCGACCCCAGTCTCTAATGTACAGCTGAGGAGAGACGGAGACGGGCGTGGTGGGGGGTGGGGTAGTACCATACAGCACGCCGCGGCAGCACCATGGGACACCTACAGCTAGCTAGCTGGCTATTAGCCAGCGAGACATTGGGTCCCAACCCACAACAGGTGTAGGACCAGTATGTGCTGGGAAGGGGCAGTGTGAATATTTTATAAGCAGGGCGTGAACCAGCGTCCTCCCACTACCTCTAGTGGGTTGTTACCTGCTCCGCTGGTGCTGGTGTACCGCCTCCTTACTGCTGGGTACTCCATGTTGTTCCTGGAAGCTTGAATTGTGTCAAGGCGGCCGGCCTGAGTTGCTAGATTGCATGAGCTGCATTTCCCACCCCCCCCCCCTAATTCATAATTAAATGGCATGGCCTTTGCTTATAGCTACCTACGTTATCTGTGTTTCCCCCTAATGCCTAGGAGATTGCACCGTGGCCAAATTTAACATAAACTCTCTGCGCTGACCTCCTTTGTTATAGAGCGCACACACACACCCAGACACCCGAACAGGATACTCCTTTGGACAAAAAACGACCCAGACCTCTGTAGAAATAATAGCAATGCAGAAATTGTACGCTTCGTTCATAAATTAACGCACCCACACCCACGCTCAACCAAATCATACATAGAGACACACACACACACACACACACACACACACACACACACACACACACACGCACCCACAGACACACACACACTCTCTCATACTCTCATACTCTTGATTCCACCAATTTATAACATTGACAAACACTCCAGGGCAGAGGAATTAGCAGATGGGCCTGCTTCCAGATAAGCTGGTCAGCCCGACTGACCTCGCCTCACACACATAAAAACGCAGCTCCGGAGCACATTCACAGGCACACTCGGTCTCCCAGAGCCCCACACTGTGACATAATACACTGGAGTCCATCTGACTGCCATAACAACGTCGGGCACATCTTATGAGAGCACTGTTTCGTGAAGAGAGCGGAAACATTGTGTGTGTGTGTGTGTGTGGCTCCCAATGCCGAGGCACTCTAGCGCCCACTTGGTTTTAGGCGAGTTTAACATATGGTGCAAATCACACGGAAAGCCGTTAGCACCTCTACTGGACAAAATGCAGTACTGCAATGTCAATGTCTAGGTGGGGTTTGTGGCGACAAATTTATGTGACTCATTTCGGCAAGCCTGCTCTCCTTTTCCCTCACACTTGGATATCCTGCTGCAGCATCGTTTAGCGGCAGGGTGTTCCATTTTCAGCCATCTAACTCGTTAGCCTATCTTTAAAGTCTAACTGAACCCCCTGTTTCAGCTCAAATTCGAACACTGACATTTAAAAATATATATTTTGGGCTGAGGGTTCAAGGAAAGAAGGGATGCATGTTATACTCGTGGCTCCCACAAACGGCTACTTTGATCCTTAATGCCATGTATCTGACTTCACTGTTGGTTGCTTGTCATGAAAGGGACTAACAACATAACTACCTTCCAAATTTTTTTTTTCATCTTTTTTCTCCGCCCATCCGTTCTCCACCCATCCCGAACAAAGCAACACGATGAAGGACGGTCAACCCTAACCTTATTCCCCCCCTCTCTTTCTTCCCCCAGGACTGCCCCCAGATCCTGCCCTCCACCCAGATCTACATCCCGGTGGGCGTGACCAAGCCCATCACCCTGGCCGCCAAGAACCTGCCCCAGCCGCAGTCGGGCCAGAAGAACTACGAGTGCGTGTTCCACATCCAGGGGGAGACGTACAGCGTCACGGCCCTGCGGTTCAACAGCACCTCCATCCAGTGCCAGAAGACCTCGGTGAGTCTGGGAGGTGGGAGGGAACCCATTGAGAATGGGTTAAGCGATCAGTCTTTCTATCGCCGTTATCCAGTGTTGGCCTGTGGATGTCGACCAGGTGAGCGGATGCTGGCCTGGTTCAGAGGGCATTGACTTGGTCGGTTTAAACAACGGCCCTCCTACCACTGCGAACCTGGGGGGGGGTTGGGGGAAAGAACATGTTAAGCATTGTACAACATCACAGCTCTGACCCCAGCCAGGTCACAAGATGACCCAACACCAATCCCCCCCCCCTCTCCCCCTCCCACCCCCCCGCCATTGACCTCCCAGTTGGTGGTGCTATATAGACTTCATCCGAGTGACCCTTGCTTGCTCTTTGGTTACCGTAGATACAATAGAACAATCATGTACCCCTTATGGCCCCCAATGTGGATGATAGTGGATAAATGGCTGAGGTGGTAATGATGTCATCTAAGCGGCTACAACATATGCAGTTGCATACCGTCCTGGGCTCAGTCTGTCTATTAATAAGAGGCTGGTTAATTGATTTATTGATTCCACAACGGCTCCTGGATTGGTTTCTCCCCTGACGACGAAACATTAGCCAAATGTAAATCTGTTAAAACAATGGAATAGCGATATAGGATATATCGGCGTTATAATACTGTCTGTGATGATTCTGCCAATACCTTTTGTATTGTGTGTTTATTTAATGGGATGAGGAGTTTATCCCTTGAATGTAGTTTTACTGTAGGCCTGCGTTGTGTGCATGGGGCCTGAAGTGAATGCATTTTCTTGCCTCATCTTAGGCTGTGCTTTCTGCAGTAAGGAGCCTGGGCTGTGGTTGAGTGCATTTTCCCTGGTGGTATTTGTTAAATGATTGAAGTTGGCATGAATAGGCAAATTGAATGGATGTTGCCACTGCAAATTTATATTCTATCCAACATAGACTCACATATGATGAAGAAAGTAAAAAGGCGCTGAACCACCAAATTATTTATTTATTTTTGTAAATATGATATTGATTTTTGCAGAAGCCCGTCTGCATTATTATTGCGCGTGGGCTGAGTGATGTGGAGATGTGTGCCAGATTAACGACCGCTCATGGACATTTTTCATTTTGTCATAAGGAGGGCAGAGTGTGTATTTTCTCACAAGGTGTGTAGATTCTGAAGTTGGTTCCTAGTTGAGACCTAGATTGATCATGTTTACATCTCAACGGTACACCTCTTTATTTCCATCACACCTCTCGGTCTCTAACAGGGTATATCTCCCGCTCTCTGTCTCTGTATGTCTATCTTTCTCTCTCTCTCTCTCTCTCTCTCTCTCTCTCTCTCTCTCTCTCTCTCTCTCTCTCTCTCTCTCTCTCTCTCTCTTCCTCTCTGTCACTCTCTCTCTCTCTCTGTCTGTCTTTCTCTCTCTCTCTCTCTCTCTCTCTCTCTCTCTTCCTCTCTGTCACTCTCTCTCTCTCTCTGTCACTCTCTCTCTCTCTGTCACTCTCTGTCTCTCTCTCTCTTCCTCTGTCACTCTCTCACCCTCCGTCCGTCACACTCCATCTCTGTCTCCGTTTCTCCCCATCTCTCCCCTGCGTTTCCTCTCCAGTGCTCATTATCTCGACTGTTGTGCCCTATATCAAGGTACCTCCCCTCGCAACGCCGCATCTTGATTGGCGGCACCGTTATTGATTCGGCTTTAGATCAGAGTGTACTACATGACATTTTAACATGTCAAACACCGGAGCTATTAAGCTAGAGATTAATAGGGGAGGAAGAGGAGAAAAAAAAAAAAAAGAGCCCGCAGCAATTTTTAACTAATTAGCTTTAACACCTTGAAGCGCTTTAAACACTTCTGGCACGTTTAATATGCAACATCCCACCAATTGGGGCTGCCACTTTGTCAACCACCAGTGAAATAGGAAAACGCGTGCCGGTGGGATTCTACCCCCCCTCGCCACAACCAGAAGGCTCCTCGTCCTCCGTGACAGCATCGGGGGGACAAAAGGGTCTGACACAGACACCCCACGCCCGGACGGATAGTCGTTAGGCCGCTGCGCCCGTGCACGGCCAGTTGCTTGTGAGCCGAGCGCTAATTAGCTAGGGACCAGCGCTGTTCTCTCTCTGCGGAGATGTCCGTTTGTTATTGACTGTTTATTCTCGCTGCTAGCTAAGTGCAGTCGGCTTCTTCTCCCCACACCCCCACTGCTCGTTCCCCACGCCCCCCCCCCCCCCCCCACAAAAAAAGAACATCTACATTTCTCCGTTTGACACCCCGGAAGACATGCTAACAGCAATTACCCTTCAGTTGTCAGCACTTAGCCGCTGTTAGCAATTATCCTTCTGGACTTGACCGCGTCGTCATATTTTAATAAGACACGTAGGCTGCATCAGGTCCACACCAGGGCTTGGTTTAGAAATGAGTGCATGGATTAAAAGGTGTCGGCCGCATTAAGTTTCTATTAAAGGGCGCGCCTCGTTCGGGCTTGAACTTGCGGTTATAATTGCGTTGCATAAATTATTACATAGAGCCCTTTTTATAGCTCATTACGTGGTATTTCAAAAGAATGAGCATTTCAAATAATGGTGTGTTCATTTATAGATCATCATAACTCTCCGAAACACGGTGCATGTGCACACGCTTCCTGTGTGTGTCCCTGCTTGTAGCGTGTGTTCTGAAAACCGCCAAATGAATCATGTATGAATCTGGAGGGGGAAAATAGACTTAAGCCCGTCTGACACACTCTGCAAAGGCACGGAGCTATATTGATAGTGCTCATCAGTGTGTGTGTGTGTGTGTGTGTGTGTGTGTGTGTGTGTGTGTGTGTGCGCGCTAACAGACACCCTTTCAAATGCCTTGGGCGATGTATCGTGTTTGTGTGTGTGAGTCCTTCAGTGCCAATAGCTATTGCTGAGAGACTTCAGGGGTCCATTCTAATCAATGGTGTAAACACACGGTGTTAATCCCTATTTTAGCCTCTTCTCTCTGATACACACACATAGTTGTGGGGTGCAGTGGTGTTGTCCACCATCCCCAGACACTCTTTAATGGATATACGACTATAGCATTAGAAAACATCCCCTTTTAAATCACTAGGGATAACGCCTTTGCTCAAACGGCTGCAAATAGAGATGGAAGAAGGTGAGAGGTTGAGAAAATGGAAGAAAAAAATGGAAAAAAGAGGGAGACAAAGAGAAACAGAGTGATGAATAGGAAGAGAGTGGTCAAGAGAGACGGAGAGTGATAAAGAGAGAGAGAGCATGAGGGAGAGACTGGCAGGAACAAAGGAAAGAAGAGAGGGGTTGTTTTAAGGGACTGAACCCTTTTGACGAAAAACGCATCTCCCCAAGCCCCCGGTTCCCCCATTCTGGAATAATGCAATCACAGCATTCAATGGACCAGATTTCTTTTTTGATTTGTTTCATGAATAACAGAATATCAATGGCTGGCTCATGTTCTGTATCAAGTTTCCCACACAGTACTCCTTTTACATTGAAAGGCCCATCTCAGTTCTCCTGTATAGTATCCCCTGACAGGACACTGTCAATATCAGACCCTATGTGACACACATGATATAGGATACTGTAACATCAGCTCCATGCTAACCTTGTTTGGTATTGGCTGTCCATATCCGCTAATGGGAGAAATAGTGCCCCCATGGTATTCCTATATTGTGTTACTCTACTTGTACTGACTTATTCTAAAAGGCGAGACAAGTGAATCACAAGAGATAAAGAGAGAAGAGTTCAGCTGAGCAAGAAATATACAGAATGTGTCCATACATGAAACCAACAAGCCGCTCATAAGATCTTCATGGTAGTGCTTGCATGATATGTTAACATAGAAACCATTTATTTAATACTCTAGTCAACAGACAAGCTTGCATCAGTCTTACAGCAAAACCAGCAAGTACATAAACTCAACTAAACATAATGCTTTTCAAATTGAAAAGCTCTGTCTAAAATAATAGATGTTGACGCAATGTCTGCAATGTGTACCACAAACCACTTTTTTAATGTTTGATGTTTGAAGTTTGTCTAATGTTGTACATGATGCAAATACAACAATCCTCCCAAGTGCCCAAGTCTCCATTTCTCTTAAAACATTCAGAAAACTGGCCCTGTGTGGTGTTGCATATCTGAAGAATATTGTACAGGATTGTTTCTTCACACAGACTAGTTAAGAGCCCTTGTTGCAGACTAGATTGCTGCAGACATCTCAGCCAGCCTCTTGTTTAGATGGGGGACTCACTCAAAACCCATAGCAGGACTACGCATATTACTCAATGATAAACATGTGTATCTCCTTTAGGTCTGGTTCAAACTGTTGAACAAGAGTTCAAAGATTCTCGATTCCATTTTATTCTTTCCAGTCGTAGCTTTGAAGGAGTTTCCCCTTACACTACAAAAGATAATCTCATCCCATCTCACTTTCCTTCACAAAGATTCATTCAGACTCCAGACATTCACACAGTTGATGTATAAAGTCCAATCTAGGTTGGTTAAAGTGTTGGTAATGTGATCAACTCAGGCAGGCTTTCCCAAGGTCCACTCCAGGATTAAGTGTTGACGAACGAGTAGGCATAGATACTATGAAGAACCTTGACTTTCCCCGTTGCCAAGTGAACCGATATTCCAGCTGACAACCACGGACTGCCTGCAGTCTGTCTGGCCGTATGGTTGTGGTTAGCAAAGGTCACCCGCTATACCCAAAACAACAGGCTTCCCGATCCCTTCCTTCCTGTTGGCTGACACTGACCAGACATATTCCCGCTGCGAGGGCCAATCAGAGGCTGAGGTCGAGGCCATGGGCCAATTAGATGCAGAGATCTGGTCTCGGAGCGTGGCGTTGAAAGCCAGAAGGTGGAAGAGAGCTAGTAAACACAGATGCACACAAACGCACCACACCCCAAAGACACAGGGACGCCATGCAGCGCAGGCGGGGTGTGTGTGGGGGGGGGGGGGAGCAGAAGACGAGGGAGGGAGGGAGGGAGGGAGGGAGAGAGGGGAACAGGGAGGGAGGGAGGGAGGGTGGTGGGAAGGGAGGGAGGGGGATAAAAAGTGTGAGAGCGACTGATTGGACGCAGCTGGGAGCTATTTGAAAACCTACAGAAAGAAAGAAAAAAACCTGAAGGAAAAAAAATCTTGAGTTTACTTTTTTGTTTTTTTCTTTCAATCTGGACATTTTGCGTGTTGTGTTCTCTCTTTCCCTCTCTCTCTCTCTCTCTCTCTCTCTCTTTCCCCCCCCCTCTCTCTCTCTCTCTCTCTCTCTCTCTCTCTCTCTCTCTCTCTCTCTCTCTCGCTCCCTTTTCTCTGCGCTCAACTTTTTTATTCTGTCTCTCCCGTCCATATTCCCCCCACCTCGTATATATTCCTCTTTTCCTCTCCCTCCATGGCGGACGGGAACGAGAGTGGACAGATAATATCAGCGCGAGCCTTACACCATTACCTTCTGTCTGATAAACCGGTTGGCCACTCCATCAGCCCCCCCCCCCCCCCCCCCCCCCCCCACTACCCGTCCCCAACCGTCCCCTCAGTCCCTCCTCTCCAAAGGTGGGGAGAGAGAAAAATAGATGCCAAGGCAGGAGAAGTCTAGTCTGGTACAGGACAGAAGAGTCTTTTTCTTCTCTCTGTTTGTGTGTGTGTGTGTGTGTTACTCCAGCAGCTGTTTGATAAGGCCTAGATGGGCTGTATCAGGGGACCTGATGGCATCCAATTAAGGCAGATAAAATGATGATGAATTGCAGTCGGCTCTGGAGATGGACGCTTGTTTGTGTGTGTGTATATGTGTGTGTACATAATGCTCCGGCAAGATTAAGCGCACGCACACACAGACACACCACTGACGGACACAAACGCAATTACAGGAAAGCAAGGAAGCAAGTTAGTGAGTTCATGTGGATGAGAGGAATATTCAGAGAATAAACAGAGATGTGTTTGTGTGTGTGCGCGTGTGCGGGTGCGTATTCATGCCTGCACGTGTATGTGAGAAAGTCATAGAGAGGAAGAGAGGTGAGATTATAATGAGAGCATTTGGAGATGGAAGAATCAGTGAAGGGATAGAGGGAGAGATGGTGTTTTATTTTCAGAACAGTCGGGTGCCCCTACTGTGTCTTCAGGAGGGAGGGGTTATTACATGCCACCCCAATCTACTGCCGTCACCCACCGTCCAAGCCGCTTTGTGTCTTTGTGTGTGTGTGTGTGTTCTTCAGACAGTGTGGCGCAACTGCAACGTTTTGAACAAAAAATAAACTATGTTCTGGTTTACTATTGACTTTGTAAAACTTTTTAAATAGTTTGAGTTCTTTTCCCTTTACTTGCCGCCCTGGACTTATCTTAGCTGACTTAAAACCAAATGACATGTAAAAAAAATGAAATAAATGCAACTTGGCCTTGAGAGGTACCTGAAACACATACACAGACACACGCACGCACGTGCGGGGGTCCGCGTGGCAGCGGAGACAGGGCTAATGAGGGGCTGGCTGATGGGCGGTATTGCACTGGGTGAAGTGGCGCGTGGTACGGTCTGGTCTGGCATAGCCTGGCACAGTTTAATGAGATATAAACACTGGAGCTGCCACCGCAGTCAGCCACCACACACACTGACAACGCTTTTTAATTGGCCCGCCAGCTCTCTGTGTATATGTGAATATGAGTGTGTGTGCGTTTGGTGAATATGTTTTGGTGTGTGTGTCTGAATATGTTTTGGTGTGTGTGGGCCGGTACAGTCCTGTGTGGCCTGGCCATTAACCGGCTGACTTGCTGTGGATGTATTCCCTCCCTCATGTCTGCTCTTACTCATCTCTCTCAGGCAGAAACAACAGGGCACATCCAGTGCTCTACACTGCAATCCCTAGTCTCTCTGTCCATTTATCGCTGTCCCTCTCTCTCAATCTCCCAATCTCTGTCTGTTGGTCTGTCTCCGCCATTCTCTCACTCTCTCTTTCCTCTCTTGCTCTTTCTCCCTCCTTCCCCGTTTCTCTCTTCTGCTTTCTCTCTCCCTCCCTTTCCTTTTCTTTCTCTCACTTTCTCTTTCCTCTCTTGCTCTTTCTCCCTCCTCCTCCGTTTCTCTCTTTTGCTTTCTCTCCCCCCTCCTTTTTCTCTCTCTCTGCCTCTCCCCCACAGACAGGTGAAGACCATCTCTCCCACGCTCTTGTTTCTGCCTAATAAGAATTAATTGGAGTCCTACAATTCAGCATATGGCAGCATCTCTGTCCCCTTCAATCCTCCCCACACCCCACACTCAATTTCTCTCTCTCTCTCTCTCTCTCTCTCTCTCTCTCTCTCTCTCTCTCTCTCTCTCTCTCTCTCTCTCTCTCTCTCTCTCTCTCTCTTTCTCTTCCCCCTCCCCCACCCTATCTTTACATCCAACTCTGGAGTTTTGCCCCTATGCCCCATCTCTTGGTCCTCTGCTTGTTCTCCCCTTGCGCTTATGTTTCTTGACCATTTTCTCTCTCTGTCTGGAAATAATAGCAGGAAAAGGATTTAGGTGTGTGTGTGGGAAGGGGTTGTGTGTGGATGTGTGTCAGGGGACATTTGTGGTAATGGCAAAAAAAGAATCTGCCTTTCGTACACGGTGAGGTCCAGCAGGCTTATACTAGCTTAATGTGTAGGCTAAAAAATAGGAAACATTGGCTATGGCAGCATTATTTTTTTCCATAAGCCAGCGCTTTTTCCCCCCTTCCTCTCTTATTTTGATGGTTGACAAATTAATGTGTGTGTGTGTGTGTGTGTGTGTGTGTGTGTGTGTGTGTGTGTGGCCGATAAGCTGGGTAACTGGGTCTTGCCCTGCAAAATCCTGTTAGCATTAGCGATTAGCGCCATCTAACGGACCACTATTATGATTGGTGGGTAATTCCCTGACCTCATAGACACACAAACACAAACCCACAAACATACACCCACACATACCTTCCCTAACATACATACTTACCAGCTATAGTGGGAGGATTACCACTTGATCCTTGATTAGGAGCCTATATCTGCCTCTAAGTTGTGTGTGTGTGTGTGTGTGTGTGTGTGTGTGTGTGTGTGTGTGTGTGTGTGTGTGTGTGTGTGTGTGTGTGTGTGTGTGTGTGTGTGTGTGTGTGTGTGTGAGAGTGGGCGGGGGGCGATTGGGTGGTTCATGGGGACTGTATATATACTGACATCATCGAAAAAGCTCAACTTTTCTCTGCAGTGTTCCATCCCAGGCCTCTCAGCAAGCGGGCGGACACAGCCCGTCTCTCTGTGTGAGTTACCAGATGGAGGGAGGGAAGCAAAGGGGGAATGAATATAGTTTTTGTTGTATTGTTGGAACATAATTTGTAACACCTGTCATGGTCACCTTGAGAGAGAGGGGGGGGGGGGGGGGCACAGACTGAAAGAGGGCAACAGACGGAGAGAGATTGAGAGACAGAAAGATAGACGGATAGACAGACAGACTGAGCAAGAGAGAGACGGAGATAGAGCGAGAGAGACGGATAGAGAGAGACAGAGAGAGAGATGGAGAGAGAGAGACGGAGAGACGGAGAGAGACAGCGAGAGAGAGGGAGCGAGACAGAGAGAGAGCGAGAGAAAGAGAGAGCGAGCGAGAGAGAGAGAGAGACGGAGAGATATTCCGAGAGAGAGACAGACAGACAAACAGGCAGAGAGAGATAGACCGAGGGAGAGGGACAGACATTCTCTTGAGGCCCATCCCAGGTAGGCTCGCCCCCAGCCAGTTTGCTATTTTTAGCCCATGTGGGCGCTGAGTGTGCGTCCCACTTCAAGATGACTAATTATTGGGTGGTGACCCCCACATAAGTTACCCCTTGTTCCCCGCTAACCCCCCCCACAAACACGCCTCTCCACACTCTATCCCCTCATCACCAGCGCTGATGGCCCAGCTGGTTAGTTAACCACGTGTGTGCGTGCAAGTAATCCCATTATTCTGCTGATGTGTGTGTGTATGTGTTCTGTTGCGTCGACGTGTGTGTGTGTGTGTATGTGTGTGTGTGCATGTGCGTGCGCGTGCGTGCAGCCAGGGAAAACACACACGCATGCGCGCACGCGTTCCCTGGACGCGCTTGCCTTGTGTAACGAGGCCATTGGGCTATGAAAGTTTAATAAGGGAGCAATGAGAGTAGATGGGTTTTTGGGATCATAAACCCAACCTGTATAGCCCCCCCCCCCCTTTTACACACACATACACACACACACACACACACGCACACACACACACACACACTCCTTCGTCGCCATTTACACACATTATGACACTCACAAACAGAGGTTCACACACTTCACTAAATATTCATGGTCATGTTGTGTGTGAGAAGTCCCAGCATTTCTCACTGCCCTGGCCCCCAGTGTGTTAATCTTTATGGTCCCAGCTCTGTGTGTGTGTGTGTGTGTGTGTGTGTGTGTGTGTGTGTGTGTGATTTCCCTGCATGTCATGAGCCAGGGCACTCCTTGTCTGGTTCCCTGGCTGACTGGGTGGTCTTTGGGTCTGGGAGAGAGTGGTAAGGTAGTACAGAGATGGGAAGGAGGGGAGGTTTAGAGCGCATGTGTGCCGTGCAGAAGTCAATATGAAAGTCAAACCTTGAGGCAATATATGTAACCTTGCTGTTGTTCAGAAACCACTTTTTATTCCCTGTGTATGGACTCTAGACACACAGCATGTAGAAATGATACGCATGCATTGGAATCAATACTTTTCGTACACACATAAATATTAATATGTATACACATCTAGGAGCATATTCAATGCTCCGGGTGTGATTTCTATTTTGAAAATGCTGCTCTGCTTTTATTATTAATAAATCAAATGAAGTGTAATGGGTGAAAGAGGAGAGAGAGGAGAACATTTCGCAACACTAGAAGAGTGAGGAAAAAGAGAGAGAGGGAGAAAGGGTGAAGGGGCGAGAGACGAGAACATAACGCAACACTAGAAGATAGAAGAAGCGAGAGAGAGAGAGGGAGAGGCAGGCAGGCAGGCAGGCAGTGTTCGGGTCAAGTCAGACGCGTCAAAAAAGAAATTGAAGACGCCAATTTCACTCAAGCTTCCTGCAGCTCAGCTGCCTATAGCCTGGCTCCCAGCCTGTCATACCACGTGTAAACGGATGGTGTCCACACCATCACCTGAGCATCTTATCTACTGTGCCACACTATCCCACGTCTCCCCCCTCTCCCTCCATTTCCTCCTTGTCCCGCCTCCTCCTTCTCCTCCTCCTCCTCCTACTCCTCCCACATTCTCTATCTCCCACTTCTGTTTTTATATGTTTTATTTTCCTGCTCCTTTGGCTTTGAGCTGAGCCGTATATTATCGTTATCTTTTGTCGTCGCATCATCTCCAAAACATACACATACAGTTCCCTCTTCCTGTTAAGTAAGTAAAAATGGTCCTTTAGGAGTCTGTATCAGTGGAACGGTTTGTAGTTCAACGCTTGCTCACTTGATGTATTCACTCACTGGCCACTAGGGTTTGGAATCTACTGTGTCTCTCAGCTCTTGGAAGGAGTGAGAGTTATTGAACAGGTAAGTTCAATAAGTAATGGCCCCTGAATTAGTAAGAGCACTGAAACACGGGGAAGAGAACCAAACATTAGGATCGACCACAAAGTAAGTGAGTAAAGGCTGAAAATAAGTGAAGTCCTCCGTGGGAAGTCTTAAGACAGGCGCCACAAATTGGATATTGACCTATGCAGCGCGATAGGTCTAAAATCGTCCAATCGGAGGATTCATTAGGAAAGCATGAAATCAATCAGCCAATCACACATTGACCCGTTTTACCACATTGTTCTCTCATCGGCTAAGGCCCATTTTGGATTTCTTATCGCCCCCCCCCCCCCCCTCCCTTTTCTTATCTCAATATGAATGTGCCCACTGTTAACAATGGGACGAGTCCCCCAGTGGAACTGAGTGTGAGGGTCCGATGGTCACGGCTCTCGGTCGCAGCAGGCTCCACCGTGGCTGGGCAGGCAGCCTCGGGCTCCGGGCTCTTTCACTCCGGCTTTATCGTTTCTCTTCTGGAGGGAGGGAGAGGGGAGGCAGCGGGGAGGGCTGGGGTGAACAGTCTCCCAACCTCCCCTGCTATCCATCACCCCAAGGCCATCTGAGATAGCGGCGGCGATACCGACCGCTACCAGTGCTAGTGAGAGTTAGTGGGCAGTGTTTGATCGACAGGGGGAGTTAAGGGGTAGCACGGCCTATTATCCCTCAGCCGTCACTTCCAATAGGATCGCGGCAGGCGTAGGGAAGGAGGCGGGCACAGCGGTCTCCTTACCGTCCAGGGGCTGTTTGGTGTCATATCGAGGAACAGAGAAATGCAGAGGGAGGGATCATGTCTAGCCATGAGTGTGTTTAGAATGTTGCTTTATTTAATATAATGTACGTTAATGTATAACCCGCCGTGGGACTGCAGATGTAAACTATCCTCTGAATAGCTCGGACATTTACATAAATGTTTATTAACATGTACGGTCAGTCAAATCCACTTATTTAAAGAATGTTAATATAAGAAAACATTATCACACATATTCATTTAAGAAATGTGGCCATATTTAATTGAATGGCATTGTTTTTTGCATTGTGTTTATGACTAGGGAATAAAAGTGTATTTAAACATGCATGGTGTATTTGTAAACTGAGTGAATGAAGACTTGTGCCGAGGCAGTCTGATGCAGAAGGCTGCACTTCCTCTGTGATTAAAAAGGGATGCAAGGGAGGGTTCTCACGTGAGCCGTGTCTCTCTGAATCACAACGTCGTTGCCCACCCCCCCTCACCTCACAGTATCTCAACCCGTTTAGAGGGAATTCCACCAAGAAGATTCAAATGGATTACACCGACGATGACTCAATTACATTTCAACTCTTATTAGTTTGGGTGGAATGCAAAAAAATGAAATTAGACGAGAATACTATTATCTCACAAGCTGTTTATTGCGCTTTGCATTCTCTCGGCTGGAGTGAGTGAGTGAGTCACACACAGTGGAGCGAGGCTGCTGATCTGTTTTAATCTCTTTCTGGCAACACGGCACTGGCTTGTGCCCGGTGTTAAAACCACAATATATATCGGCTTGCTCATCGCTCACCTTTTTATGACCGTTTAACTTCCACCAGGTCCTTGGGCTGTTTTGTTACTGCCTTGTGCTTTTGTCAAATTTCTATCAAAGTATACTTCTTTATCCATATAAATCTGTGTATTCCCCTGTGATAATCTGACCCTGTCTGGCTGGCGGGTTTAATGCCATGCTCTACCAATGGAGCTGAACAGGAAATACTGTGTTGTTTATTGTTGTGTTTTTGTTTCTGTATTAAAAAAGTTGCAATTGAATTCCAAGTTTTAACCTGGCTTTTTCTCCTTTTGGTTTCAGTATACCTATGAGGGCAATGATATCAGCGACCTACCAGTGGATCTGTCCGTGGTGTGGAACAACAACTTTGTCATCGACAACCCCTACAACATCAAAGGTAAGCCAAGTCCCCAAACATGCGCCGAAAAGGTTCACAATTAAATTGGCTACA
>NC_136945.1:13330421-13340421 GCF_949987615.1 Pollachius pollachius | reverse complement strand
AGCCGCTAATTTTATTTGAATCGGGTAGGCTCACGCTCGAACTGGCAAGTAAAACATTAGCGCAGGGAGCCGCTGACACTTCATGCTTCCTCAACGCAGTGTTGATCCCATTTGTTCTCATGTCCGAGTGTGCCACTGGCTTTTCTTTCCTCCCGGACAAACATTCAATAGTGCACAATAATACTAGCTGGCCGCCGTTGTACGGCTGTCCATCACTCCACGAGCCGCTCGCTGTGTGGCATCACAGATATATGTCACGCTGTCTTTAGCCTCTTTCATACCGGTGCTTACAGCGCCGTTCTGGACTGTTCTCATGGGAACCACGGTTCTATTTTGCTCTATTTCTTTCTCTATTTTTTTTACCGCGTGAGATATTTGATTCAATTCCCCATGACACTGCAAGAGATTCATTAGAAGGCCCATTCACAAACAAGCCATAGGGACCCTGGGGAGTTGACAAAATAACTTGTGCACTGTGTGTGCAAAATGCTCCAGCGCACACAAAAGGCGTGCGAGGCAAACGTGTGCGCTTGAGTCGTACACAATTACAATGGCACTGCAGTAAATTTCACAGGCGCGCACACTCACCTCAGACACGCATAGCTCGGCAAATCCATAGTGAGTCTCACACACACAACACACACACACACACACACACACACACACACACACACACAGAGGAACACAAGAGGCGTAGAAACAAATTAGCTTTGAATTTAATTTAGTATCCTTAAAATCAAATATACAGATATGCATAGATACGCACACACACACACCCGCAGTGGCTGTGTCTCCCAGTGTCCTAGCTTTGGCCTTTGCTAGTGCCTTGCCCTCCATCATCCATCATCTCCAGGCTGCCTTCTCCTAGGGGACAGGAAGAGCACTGCAGCTAGCCCTCGGAAACCAATTAAAAATGTTCTGGCTGCCCTGTGCATTTGTGTGAGAGAAAGTGTGTGTGTGTGTGTGTGTGTGTGTGTGTGTGTGTGTGTGTGTGTGTGTGTGTGTGTGTGTGTGTGTGTGTGTGTGTGTGTGTGTGTGTGAATGGCCGTGTTTAGTTTGGTTATGTGCGAAATCCTGAGTCTATTGTGTTTGTGGGTGGTTGAGAGAGAGAGCAAGGGAGAGAGGGAGCCCATGTCTTTACGTGTGTGGGTGTGTGAGGCAGAGTGAGGGAATATGCGTCCAGTCTCTTGGTCTGCACGCTTGCAAAATGCCACTGACTTCTCCCCCATGTATTGTTAAGCTCCAGCATTGGCCTTTGCTGGACACACTTTGTTAAGCTCTCTCTTCCTCCATTCGTTCTCTCCCTCCTTCTCCATCGCTCATTTCCCTGTATTGTATATTTCTCTGTCTTGTTTACTCGCTACACAACAAAATTCTCTCTCCCTCTCTCCCTCTCTCCCTCCCTTTCCCTCTCTTTCTGTTTCTCCCATTCCTTCCTCCCTTCTTCCAACCCTGATGTAATCTGTATCCCAGCCAGCGCCCCCTACCTATTGATGTTAAATGACAACACCTGCTTATTCCATTTTCCCTCTTTCCTAATTAGGCTCAGCATTCCTTACCTCCTCCATCCATCTCTGTGTCTCCCTCCCCTCCTCTTTCTACATATCCCTCTATCTCCCATACACTTTATCAATCTCCCTTTTTGTTTCTCAATCTTCTCTCTCTTCCTGTTTACTTTCCTCTCTATATACATCCCTTTGTCCCTGTCTTTCTTTAATTCATTCTCTCCCTTTCTGTCTCTCTCCCTCTCTCCAATCTCTGTTGTGTGCCGGCGGTGGGAGTCTTTGCCGGAGCACATATTGACCAGACTGCAGTGCCATTGTGTTCTAGGAACACGCTCCCTTGCTTCTACTGCCGTAAGCAGAGGGGAGGAAAAAAAAAAAATACAACTAGCAATAAACAACTACATTGTGTTCCAGCGCGGCCAACAGACTGCCGGGTGAAGCCACTTCCTGCCTCCATAAATCTTGCCGTTCTGTTACAGTATAGGGAAATCTTTTAAATGTGCTATGTAATTCCTTATTCAAAGATTAATGTTCCGGGTAAAAAAGGAATCATGAAATATAACACGACATAATTAACCGTGCTGGCGGCCACAAACAATCAGATATAGACTTGGCGTTTGTGCTTATTATTATTATTTTCATTGGACCTTACACATTTTTTGCTGCAGTCCCACTAAACGTTGAGGCAGTCAGAGGTGGTCCGTATAGAAAGACATATTTTTTCTCATTGTAACGAAAACACAGGCTGCACTGCAGTCGTGGGAACCAGAGCAGCGTAACATTACGTGTGTGTGTGTGTTCCAATAGCCTGATGTCATCAGAATGCTCCCTGCCTGTATCTGTTTGGCAGAGAAAAGTGTTATGGTTGCACCTCTCAGACATGAGATAGCCATCTCCATCAGTATAAAGTAATAATAATAATAATCCACCAAGTTCACCTCTCCCCTGCTCCGCACTCCACTCCACATACAACGGCAAACTAATGCAGACCCATTCTGTCCACTCCCTCCCCCCCCATCTTGTCCGTCTGTAAGAAGCCTTTATCCTCTTTTTCCCAGATCCCTCTCTTTTATATCAGAGATAAGGCTCTTTGCTGGCTTCCTGTATCTCATGCCCTTTTTCCATTCCTCCTTTTATTTCTCTCTCACGGTTTCTCTTTTTATTTATCTCTCTCTTCTCTGCTCTCTCTCACTCTGTCTGTCTCTCATTCTTCCTCTTTAACCACCAGATGCTATCTACACCCTGCTCCCGGCCTTTAGCCACAATAGGCCTCACATCCCCACTACCACCCCGGCACATTGGCATACGATCGAGACGGACGGAGAGAATACGAGAGAAATAAAGGGGGAAAGAAAGAGCTACGAGATGGAAAGAAAAGAAAGGAGGGTTAGGCAAGCAGGGCACTCTGCCACGTCAGGCAGGAGAATAGAGAGCGTGTTTAGGCTGGTGGTTTTTCATCACAAGTCTATTTTTTGCTTTTGCTTTGGTTTGGAGCAGCGGTGGCTGTAGCAGTGGTAGGTGGGGTTTACAGATAAGGTCCATGTTTGGACAGAGGGAGAGATTTGATTACCGCATCTGAAGATTAGCGCCATTATGTGCCACTCTCGCCTTTGTCTCAGACAAGAAATCTGTATATGCACTCGGGCACGTTGATAGAGTGAGAGAGGAATCCAGAGAGAGAGAAAGAGTTGGACATAAAAGTGGTGAGAGGGGGTGGGAGAGGGGAAAGGACGGAGAATAGAGGAAAATAGGGTTGGTCCAAGTAAGGGTCCTTACACTGGTGAATGTTGAGTAGAAAATAATCCATAATTATATTGCTGTGGCATTTAAGCTCTGGCCCTGTAACACAGCAGGTACCCCCTCATTGTGCTTGTTTATGTGTGTGTCTGTGTGTCTGGGTGCATGCGCATTCGTCGCTGCTCTGGCTTTCAATAGCTTCCTCTTCCTCCATGATGATAACATTAGACTGAGTGTCCCTGCTGAGCTGCCAGGCTGACAGGAGAAAAGTCAAGAAAACAACAAGAATAGGGTCGATCGTCTCTGACCTGGTCACCATTAGATTATGACTGAAAGGGCAACCGCCAGACACACAAACACACGCACGCCTCACAGAGACTGGACACCCGCACACACTCAGCGGTGATGAGGCTAGCACATCGAGTTAAAGTTCTCTGAAGCCCTGCTGACGGTGCACTTGTTTAGAAAGAGGGCCAAAGAGAATGTCCTCCGGATGTCATGGCTGGCTGGCAGCCGACCTCGTCCAGAAAAGGAGCCCCACTTGCATACATGTGTCAAATGCACGCTCCCAGCCAGTGTTCATCCCCTAGCTCTTCTCATCTCACTCATCCGATGGGTCCTCCGGTCTCATTCATCTCATGCCTCCTTTATTGACATTGAGGTCAAAGTGCAACCTCTTACCTCGTTTCCCCTCATGCCCCTTTTCCTTCTCCCTTCCACCAATCGAATGACCACGATGAAAAGACCTCGACCACCACCGCTACCACATACTCCCCTGCAGTTTGTCTCCACCCCTACCACGGCTGCTAATCCAATTAGCCTACGCGTTAATCATGCTAGTCATGAATGATGAGCATCAGGGCCATTGTCTGGGCCCTGGGCTAGATGAATGGAGCTGTGATTAGCGACTGGGCTAGCCCGGGGTAGCCATTAGCACCTCGGCACACCTTTCAAGGACCTCCTGAGGGAAGTGGAAGAAGGGGGGAGGTCATTGTTGCGTAGTAATTGTGTTCAGTAGATTAATAGTCACAAGGTTAAATGAGATATTTAAGTGGGTTCTTGATGACGGGTCTGGGATAAGTGTACGATGTGGCAGATTGTTCCTGTTTTTGATTGAGTTGAGCCAGAGTTAATGGATCGCCGGTCATTTGTCATCCCTCTTACCGAGCGGTGTAAGCATTGCGTGTTGAATTAGAGCAGTACAACGACCCCCAAATGGGTTTTTCACAATGTCAAATGTCACACCAAACCCACCCCCTCACCATTTGGTTTGACCCTTCTTCCAGCTGTCGCCAGAGACCGGACCAACACAGGGAGGTACCATGTTGACCATCACGGGGGAGAATTTGGGCCTGCACTTCAAGGACATCCAGAACGGCGTGCGCATCGGCAAGGTGACCTGCATCCCTCAGGAGGACCAGTACATCAGTGCCGAACAGTAAGTTATCCCGACACAGGCTTACAATCGTATGCTTTCATTTTCTCATGTTTGTTTCAGTAACTCTTTAGTAACAGTATTGTGTTTGTGTCATTGTGACACTCTTCAGTTTCTTGCCTCCTCATGTTTTCCTCCATGTTTTCCTTCCTCTTGCTCCTCACATTTATACCTATTTGGCTCTAAAACACCGCAGGTGAAATGGTATGTACCCACCAGCCATTGGCTGTCGGAACAGCCAATGGATGGTGGGTTTGGCTTACCCCCACAGTGGTAGTGCTAGATTCTCTTTACTCTAATTGTGATGCTGCAACAGCCCTCAGATCCCAGCATCACTGTGCAGAATATCAGATAAATAATGAATCCATTATTAATATAAACGACCTAATAATTAATCACTGTCCTTGTTTTGACTACAGCTTGTCCCCATTGTTTTTCCTTTTCCTGTGAAATTGAAACTTTTGCAGGGGATAAAAGGGGAGAAGGAGCGGTGGAGGACACAGCAGGAGATGTCCTCTAAACTCTTGACTCGTGTCTGTGTGCATGTAAACAGACGCTCCCATTGGTTCCCCCTCGACCGCACACGCAATCCGGGCAAAATCTGTGTGTTTTGTACCCGCCGGCCTGAAATGGAGGGCACACAATGCGAGTGTGAAGGCTTGACAGGAGTGAAGGGCCCACTGGTCTCCCAGCTGTCCCAGTGAAGCATTAAGTCAATGGGCTACACATGCCCACAGTTCAGATGAATTGATTCTTATGGCACTGCCTAACTCTACGCCCTCAGATGGCAGAGTGATGGCAGAAAGTCCACAAAACCAACTGGGAAAAGGAATAAAGTGCCCCAGAAGAGGGGATCCCCCTATCGGAATGGATGAGGGGTGTAATGCATGGTGGGTGTGCGGTAGGCATTGAGTCCACACTAGGAGACTATACAGCCGGTTCTGGATCCCTCTCCCCTGAACCCTCCCCAAGAAACATATAAATACCAATATGTCTTTCCCATTTGCCACCGGTGTGCGTTACCCTATGGTGACTGAAGCAAGCGGTGATCCTTATTTTGAAATGTGCACACAACTAAAAAGTAGCCATCATTTCACCCGGCGACACACTGCTCTGGCTGCCAAGAGGAGGAGGAGGAGGAGGAGGAAGAAGGTGTGTGGGGGGGTAACGGGTTGAGGTGTCTGTGTGGGGGGGGGGGAGAGCTGTCGTGGTTATTACAAGCGATGTCCGCTTCGCGGGGCCATTAATGGACTGATTGCTGGCGTCATTTCCCCGCGACCCCTTCAAAGCCATTACACGGGAGGGGGGGGCGGGACCCTGGGGCTGTGGGAGTGACAGCACGGGTTCAAGGGTCAACTATCAGGGAGGCTAGGGTGGGTCGGCTCGTATAAACATAGTGTTTTATAGGCCTGCACAGTGCATTCGATGTCTGAGATGCTTTTCTCTCGTTTTGCATTTTAACCCTCTTTCACTTTAATCAAATCTCAGCTCCACTAAAGGGTACGGTAACTCCTCCACCAGCAGCCCAAGCAACCGTTAGAGCTCTCAACAGAACAAGCAGTCCCTGTTGTTTGTTTCCTGATTCAGGGTGACTATTAACAAACATCTAAAAGCTTGATCCTTGCGTGGGTTGATTTTTACCACTTTACCTCCCGACAGTCGAACTATCTGTCTCCATCAGTCGGATGCCGTCAAACCGTGGCATTCAGAGAGCAAACAAAAACACAAGAAACACATGATATACGTAAGAAAATAAGTGTTTAAGCTCCTTTCTAAACAGTTAACATTTCCAGTTCCTAACCCCCTCCGCCCCAACCCCACCATATGTTGTTTTCTTTCTTACTAATTACACTGCAATTACGTAAATGAGCAAGCGGTAATTTGAAGCTTCGCCATCCTTTCAAATAGACTGTGAATAATCAGTTGCTTCCTGACAGGAGCCTCCGTCCACCCATAAACCGGCGGCTCCGCGCAGCCTCCCACCCCTTATCTGTTCCATAAGCACGGAGAGAGGGAGGGAGGGAGGGAGGGAGGGAGGGGGGGTCCGGCACTCTTATTACCAGGGCCCTCACACTCAGCGGGCGGTCCTCTGAATAAATGGGCAGCAGGGAGAAAAATTACACTGCGTCAAAAAACTGTGGATGTCACGGCGGTGGAAAGGCAACGGCGCCATGGGCCACCTGCAGGGAGCATGGGAGCCGGAGGAGTTATAACTCATCTCCAGGAAGGGAAGGAGAGGAGGGGGGGAGGTGGTGGGTATAGGACAAAAGCTTGTTCAATTAATCAGTGGCTCTCTCTCTCTCTCTCTCTCTCTCTCTTTCTCTTTCACTGATGCTCGCTCTCTTGCTGTCGCTATCTTTCTCTCTTTTATTTTTCTTTCTTATCGCTATTCCTCCTTCCCTCCGTCCTTCGCTCGCTCTTCCATTAGTTTTTCTGGTTAATTAACAGTCGGCTGTGTCCGAAGCTTGTGTGTGTGTGTGCGTGTCTGTCTTCCCCTGTGGGTCTCTCTGCGCCTTAGCCATTCCTCCTCTCCTTCAATCATTTCTCCAATGGATTTTCATTTGGCTGCCCTGTGCCTAGGGCCAAGTGCAAGGCTTATGGTTCCACATTACCCAGTAACACACACACACACACAGACACACACACACACACACACACACACACACACACACACACACACACACACCATAGTACACAGCGACCTCCGAGCCTGAGTGATTTGCTGCTGTGGTACAATGGCCCTGCCGTGGTGGTCGGTTTTGGGACAGCAGTATATTGTTTAGTCTCTGGAATGTATTGTCACCTTAATATTAATAAGGGTGTACACTACCCTTTGCTCCCTCTTGCTGCCTAATACGTATTATTGTTCGGGTGTCGAGTGCCATTCAATAAAATATCTCCCCCTTCTCACGCTCTCTCTCTCTCTCTCTCTGTCTATCCCTCTTTTTTCTTTATCTTTCTCTCGTTCTCTATCTCTCTCTGTCTGTCAGGATTGTGTGTCGGCTGGCCGACGCCACGGGCTACAGTGTGCAGGACGCTCGCGTTGAGGTGTGTGTGCGGGACTGCATCCACCCTGACTACAAGGCAACCTCCCTCAAGTCCTTCACCTTTGTGGTAAGTCGACGCGGCAAGTCTCGGTTGTCACATGCACGTCAAGACACCGAAGCAGCATTTCTACCATATGGCGTGCACCGAGGTTTGGTGCACGCCACATTAACCAGTTAACCAGTGTTCACCTCCATTCTAACCAGCCACCGGTGCCGGGCAGAGACGCCTTCTTTCAGTTGCGCTACTGAACGATTTGGGACTTGGCGACTTGAGATTCAGCCAGCAGAAGTGAACGTGTAGTAATCTCTCCACTCGGAACATGACTCACCCACTGCTCTGGTTGTCGCTCCCCAGTCGCCGTACTTCACCCGGGTCCACCCGTCCAACGGGCCGTTGTCGGGGGGAACCAAGATCACCATCAAAGGAAATAGCCTGAACGCCGGCAGCGCAGTGGCCCTGAAGATCGGCCTCAACTTTTGCCGCTTCGAAAGGTGAGGACAGGTCCACTGCGGACCCGTACTGGACTCTATCTCTCTCTCTAAGGCTCTCTCACTATACCTGTGCTCTGCCACTTCTAAAAGCGGGAGATGTAAAATGAAATTGTAATGACCTGAGTGTAGAGTAGAGCATCTGTTATATTGTTATTATTATTTGCTGGTATTTGTGATCCTCATGCTAGCTGTTTGAAGTGGTAATCATTTTGGACCACCTTCCACACAATCAGTTCAGGCTAGGAAAATGTGTTCTATCTAAGGGCCGCACATTGATGGAGATTTTTATAGATGTTTGAACATAATTATATCTGTTTAAATGAATGTTCAACCAATCTGGAGGGGGAATCCTTCCAACCATGCTTCATTAAAAATAGAAAAATATATATGAATGAGGAAAAATATGAATCGGAAAATATTATATTAATACTTGGGCTTATAGTTATGGGCTCAATAAACCTACACTTAAGTCAATTTTCACCTCATGTTCCTACTGCTGGTATCCGCTCAGCGATGACTCAGTTGGGTTGACAGAAGGTGCCAGAATGTCTGCAATCAGGGAGACACGGATCCAATTTGATATGTGGACACCTTTAATTTTCGGAGCCAAGAGCCGCTTTGTCTTTTCCCTTGCTTTGTTTTGGGTTTTTTTGAGTATTTTCTGGCAACCCAACAGAGAGATGCATTCTGTTCGACATCCAATCATGAACAGTGTCTGGCAGATGGCTGACGGGAGACGGCACCTCTCAGAGAACAGTGTTCAAACTCGTGTAGAAGAGGCATCTCGTAGACTTGAATCTAGGAGAAATCCAGGGAGAAGCTATAGAAGGCAGCAGCAAAGAAGGAAGCATATATCAGAATCAAGGAAAAAAAACAAGAAAAAGGAAATGGGCAAAGATAATCGCAGGAACAGAGGTGGTGGGATTTATATTTTGAATTGTTATATTCCGACAGGTCAATCTAATGAGCTTGGGCCTTTGCAGCTCTGTTGTGTTTAAGGAGTGCACGAAGGGAATGAGGCAAAGGCCAATTTAAAGCATTGTGGCACGTTTCCAAAAAGGTGGACATAACATCTCTCTTATCTTGGCCTTTCATTCGTCGAGCAGCAATAACCTTTATGGCCAAAGTAATGAAGCATTTGAGTCCATCTCCTTTAATATGCTCTGTATTCAGTCGGGCCCCGCGGTTTAATCAAAACCTATTTACCCTTACTCCCTCATCTTATCTCTCTCTCGCTCTTTTTCTCTCTCTCTCTCTCTCTCTCTCTCTCTCTCTCTCTCTCTCTCTCTCTCTCTCTCTCTCTCTCTCTCTCTCTCTCTCTGTCTCCCTCTCTCACTCTCTCTCCCCCCCCTCCCCCAACTCCTTCTTTTCTATACCACTCTTTCTTTCTGTTTCCCCCTCCTCCCTCTCTGATCCACATTCTGGCGATGCCATGGAAACCGTGTCAGATACATACGTGGCTCCCCCCCCCCCCCCCCCCCCCCCCCCCCGACACTGCACTCACGGTGTTGTGAAAATGGTTACCATGGCGACCTTGGCACAGGCGGAATGTGGCAACCAAAAAGAAAAATCCTCTCTCCCTTTCATCTCTCATCCTCATTCCTCTGCTCTCCTTACGCCCCCCCCCAGCCTTCACACACACACACATACACACACATAACCCCCTCCCCACCCCCCTAACAAACACGCATGCAGACTGATACTTAGCAGAAGGTGCCGTTGGAATTCACTGCTGTGCGCAAGACGGCGGGCACGCCACCCCAGCCATGTCTCCCACCGCTTTT
>NC_136945.1:13317576-13330221 GCF_949987615.1 Pollachius pollachius | reverse complement strand
TGTAATTCCTGCCGAGGTTACAATTGGCATATTGCAATCCGAACACTGTGAAGCTGAGTCATTTTCTCTCCTGCTCACTCTCTCTCTGCCACTGGTTGTCTGTCTGTCTGCCTGTCTGTCTGTCTGTCTGTCTGTCTGGGTGACAGCAGAAGGTGGGTGCAGTGTATGAAGGTTGAGTGTAAAAAACGTTCTGGCAGACCAATCCGAATCTTCCTGAGAGGCCCAGGTTGGCTGGCTGACTGCCGGGGAGGGGGTGGTTTAAAACACACACACGCACAGACACACACACACACACACACACAATACACGCACACAGACACACGAGAACATACACACATATTCAAAGACTGTGATTTGCAATGCCACAGTAAAGGGAAGTAGGGAAGAGGCGGTCGTTGAAGGCCTGTACAGCAGTGTCATCTGGGCTGGTGGAGCCACAGCGACACACTGTCTGAAAAGCTGTGGTCTGCCAGGCTCCCCACTCTGTGTGTGTTATATTGTTGTCGTAAATACGTGTTGTCATCTCAAGAACTAAAAGACATTATTTCTCGGTTTATGCTCCCATGCCATTAACTACTTTTGTCTCTGTGGGTGAATTCAACCTAAAACTTTTCTCTGCGCTTCTGTTCCCCTGCTTGTTTTTATCTCTCGCTCTCGCTCTCTCTCTCTCTCGCTCTCTCGCTTTCCCTCTCTCCCTCGCTCTCTCTCTCTCTCTCTCTCTCTCCTCTCTCTTCTCTCTCTCTCTCTCTCTCTCCTCTCTCTCTCTCTCTCTCTCTCTCTCTCTCTCTCTCTCTCTCTCTCTCTCTCTCTCTCTCTCTCTCTCTCTCCCCTTTCTCCCCTGCCAGGCGTAATGAGAAGGAAATAGTGTGTGTGACCCCGGCGGGCAAGAACCTGGGCCCCGCCCCGGTCATGGTGGACATCAACGCTGCGGAGCTCAGGAACCCCGAGGTGAAGTTCAACTACACGGACGACCCCACCATCCTGCGTATTGAACCGGACTGGAGCATCGCCAGGTAAGGACACTTCACGGAAAACACCTTGTAGGGGATCCAGGTTTGATACCCACCGGCGGTCATATGCTGCATTCGCTCTCCTGTACATAATGGCTTACAAGCCTCTTGTTTATTTTCAACTATGAGAAAGTTGCTTGCAGCTTCCCTAAAATGCTCCCTGAGTGAGGGTATTGTCCAGGGTCCGCCACAGCAATATGTGATACTGTAATATGCTAGCCCGGTATTGTGGAAACGCTGCACTCAGTGGTGTTTGAGGCATCTATCGCCCAGATGCACCGAAGGGGAGTTTCCCACCTTGTGTATTCCCATCTCGTTGTGGTTTAGCCACAAATTACATTATTTGCCTACAAACATGGCTGACATGTCTGAAACATGAACTCTGGGTACAGTAGTTTGAGAAATGTCTCATTAAACAACCGTAGCACCTGGCCAAGTCCCACGACCAAAATTAAATAAACACTTGGTTTTCACCCCACACATTTTCTCTCATAACGCATAACGATACATAAATATAAACATACTTATTAAATCAAATCCAATCTTAGTGTTTCCAAAGTAAATCTTTTAGTAGCATAACAGCTGGATGAGGAGCTCCTGCAGCGGTGCTGCTTGATGAGTTTCGTGGAGTTTGTTGATGCGTCCGTTAATACCGCTTGACTTGAAATGAGGCTCCGTAGCCATGGGAAGATCTGCACTGTAAACACAAGCTGTAGTGCGGAAAGAAGATGAAGAAAGCAAAGAGGAAGAAGAAGGAGAAGAAGAGAAGGGGGGGCTTCCGAATGCTAATGGTCTCGCTAGCATGACCTAGAAAGCCGTTATTCCCAGTCGCTGCTGAAGTTGACACATTTATGAGCTTTTAAGTTTTGTTTTGTCTTTTGTTTATTCCCCCTCCCTTTTATAGTCCATAGTTTTGTTATCTGAGATGATAACTGGATAGGGAGACACGTAAGTGTACTATACTATAGTATACTATACTACTAAACTTCTACCATAGTTAAAGGGACATGCTAGCGGTGTAAATGGAAGTAATTATCCATTCATGCGTTTACAATGGCTTTCATTTTCGAAAACTGAAATCCTAGTCTGAAACTAGTTGTGAGAATAAAGATTGAAAGAACGCCTATTTTCGGATAACATAAGGATGCAGGCGGAAAAAAAACACCTCCTCTGGTGGGGGGGGGGAGGCAAAGAAAGGAAAAGCAATTTTTCACGCATACCTGTGAGGGGGGAGGTGAGAATTGCCGCAGTGCATGACCGACTCTCCTCATGTGACAGAGGTGTGAGCGGACGGGAAGTGGCGTACGAACAGCAGATGATTGAAAGGTAGCGAGGACAAAAAGAAACAGGAGAGAGAAATGTGTCGGCATCATGCCTCGGCGGCGGCGCTGACCCGGCGCCTCTGTGACTCTTGTTTGCGGTCTCGCTGCAGCTCTCAGAGGGGAGCCACAGAGTGTTCTCCCCCAGCCAATCTTGGCCGTATTTACCAAGCTAAATTGTTGCTATGGCACCTCCACTGACCCTGACGCCAGGGCCAATTCCAGGGAGAGTTGCACTTTTCTTCTAATGTGAGATGCCCGAGACTTCAGCTCCCTTAACTGGCCGCAGCGGCTGGAAGGACATGGCTTGATGCGTTTCGGCCCAAGCTGTTTCATGGGGTTGCAGATGCCCTATATGTTGTTGGGGTGGCTTTCTGCACGACCTGCCTTACCGCGGTTTGGCCGGAGCAGGCGTGACCGCGTGCCTTCCTCTGACTACTTTAAAGGTGAATGGAGCCCATCAAATGACGGACGTTGGCAGCTTGGTTGATCTGTGTTTTTGAGCCAGCCACTATCCGCCCACTTCAACATCTGTCTCCCCAGCACCAGCTTGCTGGTTTCCCCTTCTCGGGCTGCCAGCTCCCCGGCCCTTCTCTCCCCCCCCCGGTCCACCATCAGGACATGGCCTAGCCGCTTCTCCAAGGCCTGGGCTTGGCTTTCTATCGTTCCCCAAGACGCACGCTCCATCTGCCCCCCTAGAAAACAAAGCCAACTTGCTGGATGTGTTCCCTTTTAGCTTGCGGATTGTATGTGCACACGCACGTACTTGCACGTACACAAGCACACACATGCATACACACTCGCAAATGTGTGTGTGAGCCACATATTTCACCAAGCACGGGGGTTTGGTTCGTTAACTTGTTCCAGTAACTGCTTCAGGAACATCAGAGCCAATGAGATTTTTAATAGCTGCTCTCTTTAAAGTGTCCTTTTCTCTGCCTCAAATAATTGAGAGCGATTAAATAATTGGTCTGGTGGATTCCTAGGTTTCGGGTCATGTGAACACAGTTGCGGTGTGTATTGTACCACTAATATATCACAGCAGTACAATGTAACTGGTTCACTTATATGCTGCATTGCAATGCACTGTTGCTAAGTGAGTGATGGCTGATGTTGACAAAGCTTTGCAATAGGTCTCAAGAGTATTCTTCTGATTTTGGTCTGCTTTTTTATTGTTCATCGTGTCATCATAGTAATCTCATGCAAGCAGACAATGTGGTCTGTTTGGGCCACTCCCCTAGTCCTGGTTCTCTGAGCGGTGACAGAAAGAGGTCCAACACCCCTCCCAGGTTGAATTTTAGAACAGATGTTCGATATTTACTTGGACTCCGCCCCTAATCCCCATCCAGGTTTAGGTAAGATTTGAACGTTCAGCCGAGAGCTTTAGGTTTGCTATCATTACCTGTGAATGGGCCGCCATGAATAAGCTGGCAGAAGGCTGCAGCATAAGTATGGCATTACTGTTAAATTGACAACTGGAGGGGTTTCTTGGCAAACAAACGCATGCACATGCAGATTTACACTAAGTCACGGCAAATGTTGCTGGCAATGGGAAACTTGTATGCGATGACTTCTGCATGCAGCCATCAATATCTCCCTGGCCATAACTTCGGCAATGAAAAAGTTCAAATCTATCTAGGTTACCAATTGATGTAGGATGCATACAAAATAAACAATTGTATGGCTACATGCAAGTATACTTATCCACCTCCAACTTGTACCACAATGGACTGTTACAACGAAACGTTAAATAATTGGTAAAAAATAAACCGCAACAGTTTTGCTTCTATCCGGTGCCACATAATCGTTGCCGTTGTACCACTGAAACTTGGTCCTAATTATAACATTGGCTTAAAATATACAATTCTTATGCATCACTAACTTCATTGATCCAGCAGTCGGTGCCTCTTTAAATGAGCAATTAAGCAATGAGGCAGGTGATGGTTCTATAATTAAAGTGGGACGCTTGTGTAATTGAAATGTCTTTTAGAAGAAAAGAAAGCTTTGCTTCTCTGTGATCGTGGTTGATGTCTTGTTTTCCTTATTCCGCAGTGGAGGAACCCTGTTGACCATCACCGGAACCAATCTGGCAACCATCAAGGAGCCCAAGATGAGAGCCAAATATGGAGCTGCCAAATCCGTCAACGTAAGTTGTTGAATTCAGCCACAAGCCCATGCTTCTTTCAACCACACTTAACATATATGGCACAGCCTATAGAAGCAGCGGATATTCAGGTTTGAAACCTCCTTCATTCTCTTGTTTCTTCGTTTTGTCAGATATTCAGACGGTACACACATTTACGTTGGACAACATGCACACACCAAACACACACACACATACACACTAGACCCCCTCGTTCACTCAGCCAAGGGCCTGTATGCTTTTTGATGTTGAATTTCTTTTTTTTAGCAGTTTAACCTTTGAAATGTCAACCAGCTATAAAGCCTTTCTGCCAAATCCCGTCCGCTTCACCTTGCACCACGGGGCTTCTCTAACCTTTTTCCTCCCGCTCTCTCTCTCCTGCCCTCTACCTGCTGTTGAAGAAAGAAAACAGCTATTGTTACCACCGTTCCGGAACGTCCCTTTAAGACAACCCCGATGCAATTTATTTTTCAGTTTTTTTTTTCCTTTCATTTACCGTCGATTCGGATTGTGTCATCGAGTGTCATCATCAGTTTAACGGACACATTTTGCATATGCTAGCAAAATTGACTAACAAAAGACACGCGCAAGTAAAAAGGCGTCTCCCCTGACGATTCCTTGGCATTGCTGTCGTAGCATAAGTGGCTAGTGGACCGTGCTCTCCTGTTCCCATGTATGTCATTACTGTGTAATTTGATCTCGCCTGACTTGGTTGAATGCCTCACTCTAGAGGGAATTCGCAGTTGATATCAACAGTGATTACGACACTGATGTTATAAGGCCGCTTCTTTCCCTCATCAAGGCAGAATCATTTAATCGCCAATATGTTCCAGAAATAATCAGCCTATGGAGTCTTGATTCTTTATGTGAGGCTTCATACCAATTGGCATTGGTGTCGTCATGGTCAATAAAAAGTAGAGGTTGACGGCTCTGCAGGAATCTCAATGCGGCATAATCCTATTAAAGATATATTTATTATTATTGGGGTGTCTATTAAAGTGCTCTTTAAGTGCTGTAAACACATTATTATTGCTGCTTTCTGAAACATGAAACGTCAACCACTCTCTGCTCACCCGTTCTTCCCTCTCCTCCTCTGCAGAACTGCACGGTGGTCAACAACACCGTGATGGTGTGTCTGGCGCCCTCTGTGGCCGCCTCGGAGAAGGGCTTCTCAGAGACGGGCAGCGGGCCCGACGAGATAGGCTTTGTCATGGACGACGTGCGCTCGGTGATGGTGGTCAACGAGACGTTCAGCTTCTACCCGGACCCCGTGCTTGAGCCCCTGAGCCCCACGGGCATGCTGGAGCTGAAGCCAAGCTCCCCGCTCATCCTCAAGGTATGGAGCCGTCATGTTCTGTCTGCTTAAGCTGGAGCCGTTGATACAACTTCCAACTAGTGCCTACTGGATCAGTGTAACGAAGGAAGGTAGGATGGGTAGATGGATGGTGTTATGGTAGGCTGTGCATGTTATCCTTCCAATACCTTTGAGAAGTGTCCAATGTATGGTGTCAATGATTCAAAATTTTCATTTTGAATGTTAGTTTTGGATTCACATCTAATCTGAATCATGGATCGCCTCGGTGCATAATTGAAACGTACCAGTGGGCGCACGAAAGCATCCACAGCACGTCATATAAAAGAAAGATTTGACTGATATCAGGAGAACAATGAAAGGAAATCATAGTCTTGGCAGAATAAAAAAACACGAAAGCTGAACACTATTCAAGCGTGAGTCACCACAATGTGAAAACTATTTTCTTTGGTGCAGCCTCTTAACAGTGAAGAGCAGAGTACAGCCAGGCTCGGGGAAATGGTTCACAACATGCCATAGATGGCTCTCTGTCTCTGCTATCCTTCCGCTTTCCAACTCTACCCCCTTTCTCTCTGAGTTTCTCTGCACATTCTGTTATCTGTTGACTCATTACTGAAAGGTTCTGAGCTGTGATATAGTGGAGAGGAAAAAAAAAACCTTCACAAATAAAAAAGTATTTCTGTAATGGTTCCTCGAAATAAAGAGCGTAAACAAAACACAATTCAAAAGTGATTCAGCCCTGACTCCACAGACCTTCATTCACATATCAAATAGGCTGTGAAGAATGAGTTCATAGCCCTGTGTTTACTCTAAGACATAAAGTGCCTTTGAATACAGAATGCATTTTTCTGTAAAACGCAGAGCAGCCACTCGCATCTTTTTGTAAAATCACTTCTCCCATTGATCTTCAAGCTGTTGAAGAGCGAGGAAGAAAATTACCACGCAATTTCACCGAATAAATAAAGCTCCCTTTTCTTCTGGCCAATCAGGGTGGAGCAAATGGGAGCATCCCTCCCCCCTCCCCACCCACCCCCTTTCCGCCGCTACTCACAAACCGTAACTTTTAAATAAAGATTCCATAATGGAAAGCTTTGATTGCCCCGTTGTGCTCTGGATGGAGTGCCTCAAAAATAAGCAGCTCGCGAACGGCATCCTATTAAATGATTGCAGAGAAATTAGAAGCGTGCCATATTTTGCAAGCAATTAGTTCTTCCTCCCCCGCAAAGCCTTGTGGGTAAAGAGCTGTGGAGGTTGGAGGGAGGTTTCAGTGCTGGGACCGGGGATAGAGAAAATATAGTCTGACATTTGTTATTTATTTGCTGTCTAACACAAAAGATGGAGCGTCTTGTGGCTCTGTGAAAGTGCTCCGTGAGACTAGTTGGCCTGACATAAAAAAATCAAAGGTTATTGAGAATGTTAGATATTGCTCTTGTTTTCGCTCCCCCATGTGCTCATTCAATCACGGCCGTCACAACCAGCAGCTTTTAGTCGCTTGCCTTCAAGTTCACATTGCAATGTCAAGAACTTATTGTCCATATTTTGTGCAGGCATCTCTGCACCCTAATTAAGTGTTCCTGCCAGTGTTATTGCGGGCTTAGGTGTTGACGTTTGTCTTGCTTGTTTCTCCCAGGGCCGTAACCTGATCCCAGCAGCACCGGGCAACAGCAAGCTGAACTACACTGTGTTCATCGGGGAGACCCCCTGCATCCTCACCCTGTCTGAGAGCCAGCTGCTGTGTGAGTGGCCCAACCTGACAGGAGAGCACAAAGTCACCGTGAGTACATCTCATCCTTCTCCTACACCCCAAGAGGCTGTTCACCATGATGTTGTACTTTCACATTCAGGAGCGCTTCCTCCAAACTCCTTATTCCGTCTCAAAGCTACTTTCAAACAAAATATCTTATATGTTATATGCTTCACGCTGTTCCTAATCCATATGTGTTCTACTTCACATGGCAATGCTGGATACATTGCAATATAGGAGTCCCTTTTGGCATTCACATAAAACCAAACATGGCCCCAAACGCAGAACCCTACATTACCCCTTGCTCAAAGTAACGTCTTTGTTACCATTAGGGCCTTTTGAAAGGAGATTGAATGGAATTTGAGATTACAGTTCCCAATAGAGCAGTTCCCCCAGCATTTGGCTGGGAGAGAGAGGTCCTTGCCCGCTATTACCCTCCCTGGCCGGGGCGCTCACAGACCCCAGACAAGGAGAGACAGGATGAGGTACAAAAAAAAGCAGAGCAGAGCAAATCAAAGCAAAGTCTTTTCAGTCAGGGGAGCTGGAACTGGCTTTAAAGCAAAATCTTTAAAGTTGCACTTAAAAGGGGTGTGTGTGTGTGTGTGTGTGTGTGTGTGTGTGTGTGTGTGTGTGTGTGTGTGTGTGTGTACACGTTCTGACAGTTCTTAAGGCAGCCTAGGGCGATGTTTGCCACCACCCTCTGACCCTCTTACAAAGAGAACTAGTTAGGGGGAGTTTGGGCTACATTTTCCCCAAGTTGGTTTAGCAAAAAATAGACACGTCACCCTTTTGTAGAATATTATAAATTATATATTTGTAGAAAAACACAGATTCTAACTTCAGCTGGTCAAGTGAGGTGAACTTGAACCGTGAACGTTTGTAGCTCTTGAATGCTACCACCTCAAACACACACACACACACACACACACACACACACACACACCCACACACACACACACACACACACACACACACACACGCGCTCTAATCAAAGGGGCAATCAAAACAGTCTTGTGGGTGAATTCATTATCCATGTGGTCATTTATGTGTTATATTTCTGATGGGCTAATCAGGTATCCAGCAGTTCTACTATGTAATAGCTGAAATTGAGGGCCGGACGGCACAGAGCCTGGGCTTGAAACCAAGAACTGCAAGTGGCGGAGTAACGACTTGTTTCATGTTGCCTTACTGAGATATTCTGCCATAGAACAACTCATTCACGCTCGTCGAAGCCTTCGGCGGGGGGTTTTAATAGGTGTATTTCTACTCCGTTGCCAGGGGTTCACGACTGCTGGCCGTGTTGTCGAAAAACACACATGAAACAAAAGGGGAAGAGATCCCGAGGGGTGGTCCCTCAAGCGCGGGGATATCGATGCGTGACGCGCAACAGATAAAAACACCTTTGTCCCCTTCCCTCCCCTCAGGTGCGCGTGGGGGGCTTTGAGTACTCCCCGGGCACGCTGCAGATCTATTCGGACAGCCTGCTCACCCTCCCGGCCATCATCGGCATCGGAGGGGGCGGCGGCCTGCTGCTGCTGGTCATCATCGTGGTGCTCATCGCCTACAAGAGGAAGTCCCGCGACGCCGACCGCACCCTCAAGCGCCTGCAGCTGCAGATGGACAACCTGGAGTCCCGAGTGGCGCTGGAGTGTAAAGAAGGTGGGTGTGGTTTGTGGGGTGGTGGGCGTGGTATTGGGGAGGTTGGGGATGGTCTTAGTGAGGTGAGCCAGGTGTGGTTTGTGGGGTGGTGGGCGTGGTATTGGGGAGGTTGAGGGTGGTCTTGGTGAGGTGAGCCAGGTGTGGTTTGTGGGGTGGTGGGCGTGGTATTGGGGAGGTTGAGGGTGGTCTTGGTGTGGTGAGGAGATAAAAAACAGCTGATGTTTCAAACTACTCCCTGGCATTTGTTTTTATGAATTAATTTGTATTTATATCTAATATTTAGTCTCTCTGATCGTCTACTTTGCTCCATAGCGCGCGCGCGCGAGCGCGCGCACACACACACACACACATATATATATGCATGTGCTACCTTCTTGCTCTTTCACTCCAGTAACCCATAGCCGTGTGCCAATTCACCCCTGCTGTGCAGTGGCCATGGTGTTGTGTGTATGAATGTGTGTGTGGGGCTGGGTCTTGGTGTGTATCCAAAGGAGCACTTTTGATCTCAGCCAGAGACCAGATGTTGCCTCTCTGGCCCATGAGAGAGAGAGACGACTGGCTGGTCTCTCTACCATCCACAGTGAGATGGAGAGAAGGCCGGTGGGGGGGGGGGATGTAAATAGGTTAGATGGATAGAAAGTGAAGCTGGGCAAGGGGGCAGATGAAGAAGTAGAAAGGGTGGAGGATCTCTGCCCCTGTGACGGGTTTGGCAGCAGCCATAGGCGAGACGGAGAGAGGGAGCCACAGAGAGAGCGAGCGATAGAGAGACATGGGTTTATTACCATATATTAATTTGGCAGAAGACAGCACACATCCAGCAGGAGTCAACTGATGCTGGTGCTTGTTTGTTTGGCGCGCACGAGAGAGAGACAGATGGAGGGGGGAGGAGAGAGAGAGAGAGAGGGAGAGAGAGAGAGAGAGATAGAATACTGACAAATTCTATTCATGTTAAACTTGAATGAAAATTTAGTTTTTTTACCAATGCATTTACATTAGTATTAGTAGTTAATATCATTATCAGAGCTAATACATTGTCTACACACAACTTGTGTAGTGCCTTTACCATGGAATGTGATATTTTCCAAATATCCCACTTGCTATTCAGGTGGGAGATGGAGAGAGTGGAACACAGGGGAGGTGGTGAGAGAGAGAGAGAGAGAGAGAGAGAGAGAGAGAGAGAGAGAGAGAGAGAGAGAGAGAGAGAGAGGAGAGAGATGAGAGAGAGAGAGAGAGAGAGAGAGAGAGAGAGAGAGAGAGAGAGAGAGAGAGAGAGAGAGGTACAGAGGGGTGGTGGGAGGGAGAGATGGATAGAGTGATACAGAAGGAAGACAGTGAGAGGGAGAGAAAAAGAGACGGATAGAGAGTGGTACAGAAGAAAGATGGGAGAGAGAGAAAGGGAGAGTTGTACAGAAGGAAGATGGTGAGGGAGAAGGAGAGATGGATAGAGAGGTATATAGGTGGGAGGGGAGATGGATGGAGAGCGGTACAGAGGGAAGGTGGTGAGAAAGAGGGAGGTAAAGCGAGAGAGTAGGAGGCACATAAAGTTAACAGATAAACTGGAATGCTTGGACCGGGGACGGATAGATGGCCGGGGGAGATTGAGTGAGGGAAGGAGTATCGATCGGCAGATGGGTGCAGGCCGACGGCCCGGCAGGTGACCCCCCGCAGTGCAGTGCAGTGCTGTGTTCTTGTTTTTCTGCATTCGTTTTCCGAGCAGGAACGTCAGGGACCTCCCAGCCATAGCCACAACAGTTCAAAATATAGCCTATATAGCACTGCACCTCGAACGGTCGTCATGACTCAGGAACACCAACGCAACAGCGTCGGTCGTATGGTACGTCTCGCCAAAGCAGCAGCGGCGTGATGGAGCTGGGGAACAGAGGGAGCAGCCTAGATCCTCAGGAGGGAGAGAGAGAGAGTGAGAGAGAGAGAGAGAGAGAGGGAGAGAGAGAGAGAGAGGGGTTGTGGCGGCGACCAGAGAGAGACTGATTAAAGGGAGGGACACGGGAGAGATGGATGCTGGGAGAGAGGAGGAGAGCGGGCTCCGGGTGACAGAGGGGTGACCTCTGATGCGTCACTTTGAGGGAGGGAGATAGGGAGAGAGAGCGAGGGGGAACGGGGGTGACAGCAGCCATCTGTTAGTCTGGGCTCCGGTTCGGGGTTTGTTTGGGTGTGGATCCGCGTGTTGGTGTGTTCTGGATGACACCACATACAGACATATAAACATTGCACATGCACGCGCAAACACATGCACACACACACTCACTCACGCACTACGTAAGGCCTGACACTATATATCTAATGTTTTGAACAATATATATAAAGGCATTTCACTATTTCTAAATCTTAATTTCGATAGGTACTACCAGTACACTAAAGGTATGAGGTTAGGAAGGGTCAAGCACATACACTGCTGGAATAGTGTTTTTCTCTGAGAATATATACACACGCTTTGACTTCACAAGCAGTTGTGTACCTGTTTGTCTTTCCGCACTAATGTTCGGAAAGTTCACCCAAGCCACTGCCTGCCATTCTCACCTTGAAATGTCACCTCGGAAATACCAAGGCTATTTTGGGCTCTTCTTCACTAAACAGTGGACACACACTGTGGCGCTCGATGACTATTCATTGTCTCCCTACAGAGGTTACTTTCACCAAGAGCTGCACTTCAAATCCCAATCATTGGGGTGCTCAGTATACCGTTAGGAAATGGAGCTGTTGACCCCAGACGACCACGTTACATCACGGGTCAGGAGAGTGTAGTGGGGTGTTTGACTCAAAGCCGTAAGGCACTGGCTTTGATCCTCCGTTGCCCAAGTCAACTCGTAGCCACTTCCTTCTCCTCTAGGGTCATGTCTCTGTGAGTCTGACGTTGGGGACATTTGGCGACTTCGGAGTCGCCCAAATAGCTAACTAGTAGATAGTTAGTCTCACAATTCAGACTACACAGGTTAATATCTAAGTCTGATGGCAGACAACCTACAGTCTGGGTGAAGAAGGTGTTTCACTTCCCTTCTCTTTACATTTGCTTACACCAATTATCTTCCGGAGGGGCTGGGATCTTTAAATGCACACAAACCAGGCCAACAATGGTAAACGGTAAAACAATTAGTGTAAAATTAACAAGATGTATGCTGGCCATCATAGAAATGCACTTAAACTTCACCCCCTCCTGCAAAGCACTTCTTTGGGGTAATGTACCTCCTTAACAAAACAGGAAATAAAAGTTGTATCTTTTGCGCCTTCGGTTTTTGGTTTCCTTCACAGGCCCTGCAGAAGTTCTAACATAACATAGTTCTAAGAGTCTGGCAAAGGACTAACAAGTACATAGCGTGTAAAACACAGGATTAAGCTCCCGTGTTGATCTGGGGCTCCTCTCGCTCCACAGCCTTTGCTGAGCTGCAGACGGACATCCACGAGCTGACCCAGGAGCTGGACGGAGCCGGCATCCCCTTCCT
>NC_136945.1:13310076-13315076 GCF_949987615.1 Pollachius pollachius | reverse complement strand
TAAGGGACTGGACCCCCCCGGTGAGCCCCCCCCTGCAGTCAGTGTGACAACCGTCCTGTTCTTGATATGTCTTTTCTGTAGTGTTGGGGTGTGGGTGTGTGGCTGGCTGTGTGTGTGTTTGTGTGTGTGGGAGAGAGCGCGTTTGTGAGTGTCTTTCGCGTGATGGGTTTGATTATTCAGAATTACTGTGATAAGTATCGGCAAATTGATGGCGAACACAACCGAAGGAAAACAAAGTTCTTGGTTGGCTTTTACGCCACAGTCCTGAGGCATGAACCTCTTCTTCTACACGATTTGGACAGAATGGGTTATTCGTCAGGGCGATTTACCGGCATGTTGGACATTGTGTTACATCCTCACTACTCACGTCGTTGCACACCATAACTAGATGTTAGTCAGTGGCAAGCATTTCTGCAGGTCTCCGTAAAGCCAACACGTCACACTCGTGCAGAGTGTTCCGGGTCAATAGAGCTAACACAACGGCCGCCATGATGTCCGCTTATGAGGACATCACTTCCATCTCTTACACTGTTGTCAGCTCATTCTCTATTATAGCCCTGTTGGAGTGGGAATGCAGGGATCCGAAAATGTAGCATTTCACTGTAGCTTCTCTCTCTGTCTGTCTCCGTCTCTCTCTCTCTCACTCTGTCTGTCTGTCTGTCTGTCTGTCTGTCTGTCTCTCTGTCTCTCTCTCTGTCTCTCTCTCTGTCTCTCTCTCTCTCTCTCTCTCTCTCTCTCTCTCTCTCTCTCTCTCCGTAACCTTCTATCTCTCTCTTCACCCTGTCCCTGTCAGAGAGGATTACACCCCTGAGCAAACACACTCCCTGCAGAGCCAGTCAGACTGCAGAGACCTCTCCCGTGCTTGCTTGTGTACAAACACACATTTACAGACACGCACGCATACACACACACACACACGCACAGACAGATAAAGACACTCACACAGAAATATATACAAACATACCCATAAATGAGCAGGTAAAGAGGAAAAGGTGGAAAGGTTAGGCATTGACGATGGGAGGGTGTGATTGGCCGGAGGGGAAGCCGTAAATATCAGGTGGACGGGAACAGCGGGGGTGGGGCAGGGGCGGGTGGAAGGGATGACTGACAGGAAGAGGAAGAGGACAAACCATCCAGGGGGAGATGTGACCAGGATGAAGATGGACAGAGAGTGAGAGAGAGGGGAGAAAATGATAAGAAATGGCAGCATGAAGGTTGAGGTTACAGAAAAGACCAAAGAATATTTACGGCAATTTATTTAGCAGGAATAACAAATTAACAATGTTGTTCTATTGGGCTATATTTACAGTATCCAGTCTATGCAAGGCATGGATGGATGTTATGAATAAATGTTTATGATGAATACATTTCCAGATGGCATAATATATGCTGTTAAAGAAATGCCCAGGGGCTTCCACTCTTCCACTCTTCTATTCCTGAGTTGTAACTGTCGATGGTATCCAAAACCCTAACCTCGGAAGTTCGAAGCTAACAATTCCAATGGATAAGAGCTCTCGCTCGGAAGCTTCTGGATCGTATTGACAGGAAGCAGCGGTGCCCTCTAGCATGTTCCGTTCAGGTGCGTCGACCTACTCCATTTTGTTCTGCTGACCGTTCCCCGGCTGCCTCTTCTCCACCTGCTTCTCGCCGCAAGTTGTGCTCAAAGCAAACGGAGAGAAAAATAAAATAAAGGATCACAATTGACGCTTCATAGTCCGAGAGCAAACCACGGAGAGAGCAACCGTTAGACCTCGTGCGGGGCTCGTCTTACACAAACCGTGAATCTTAACCGTTGCTCTACTTCCCTCCTCTCTTCTTCTCTTCTTTTTCGCCTATTCCCATTTATTTTAGTGTATCGCTTCTCCATTCCTGCCTCATCAAAAAAACATTTGCGTGCACAGTGAACTAGAAAATACCCCGGTCCCGAAAGAGAGAGGGAGGGAGGGAGACGAAATATAAAAAGGTCACGCATACATGAAGGCATGCTGGGGAACGTGGCACAAAGGAAGCCTAGTTAGTCAACCAAGTTACTGATCGCCAAACTTACCGGAAACCTCCATCGTGTTCCTCCGTTAGTACAGGCGTAAATGGCTTTCTCTCTCAATCCATATCCATCTATCCATCCATCTCTCTCTTATGCTCTGGTAGATGGATCATACATGTGAAACGTTGACCGAGTATAATATTACAAATATTAAAATAAACGCTACAACTGCAACCGCCATTAAAAACCCTGGCAATGATCTTTCATATAGCTGTTGAACTTATTAGATCAATGAGTTAATTACAATGGCTGTTAATTGCTGTGCTTTATTTGTATGCCGTGCGCGGGCATGTGTGCACGTGTTCCCATGTGCGTGTGTGTGCACGTGTGGGTGTGTTGCCGGCTGCGCAGGTCTTGAGGTTCTCCTCATTACGTGCCAGGTTTGTGATTAACAAGGGAAGTTGGCGTATTATACTAATTGCTGTTGTTGTTTTTTTTTCTCTGCTGTATTTTTTCTTTAATGAAGACGAGTGGGATCGGTTAGGGGGAAAATTTAATTGGTATTGTGGGGGGGGGGGGGGGGGGGGAGTGAGGTTTGTTATACCACGCTAATTGTTTGTGTGTGATGTAGGAGGAAAGCCTCCGTTATGTTTGAACTCAAGCGACACGCACACAGACAGATCAGTGTGGGGATGGGGCCATAGTGTTCGTCTCTTTGAAGTACGTACAGGTATGAAAAAACGACTGCTGGTGATGCAAATGTAAATATAAATATATGCCTACAGGTTGAAACCGAGGGCATGTTACTGCTACTGTTGTGATGGAGCAAGCACATTTGGACTCACTCTTATTCACCTCTGTCGATCTCCTTCTCGCTCCCTCTCCCAGGACCGAGTCTGTTGCTGAAAAGATGCTCACAAACTGGTTCACCTTCCTGCTTTACAAGTTCCTCAAGGTAAGAGCGTCCTCACTGGATGTACTTTCTGCGTACGTGTGTATGTCCTATATATATGTCCTATGTATCTGTGTGTGTATGTGCTATAGCTTAACTTCCCACTGATACTGTGAAAGTAGAAAAGCTATCGCAGTGCTCCCGCTTATTTCACTCTTTTAAAAAACATTCAGGCTGCATATCTCTCTTCGTCTCTCCCTCTTTCGCACTTCTCTCTCTTGCTCTCTCTCTCTCGTTTCTCTCGCTCTCTCTCTTCTCTCTCGCTCTCTCTCTTCTCTCTGCCCTCTGTCTCTGTTTTGAAATGGATGGGGGATAGAATGAGTGTGGTTTGCGCCGTGGTGAGAATCTCGACACACAGCCTGTTGGTGATGGTGGAGCTAACCAGCCTAGGAGCCACACACACCACGGTGGTCCTGCATTAGCCAAGAACAGCCCTTGGGCTGGACCGTCCACCAACCAGGCGGCCTGGGGGAGGGCACACGCACACAATCTGTGTCGGTGTGTGCGCACGAAGCCTGCATGTAAACGTGCAAGGCCCCCCTGCTGGCATTTGAGATTATGCAGTCTACTCGGTGTGACTGACCAATCAGAAGCAATCACTGGCCCGCATGCACAATTATGAATGCACCGTGCACAGTGATATGTGGTGGAGCGAGTGAAATGTATTAAAACATATTGAATTAAGCACAGAAAGGAAATACATTATACTACATAAGAGAAATATGGTGACATGTATACAGGGATAATTACTCTATTCTAATTGGAAAAGTATGTTGTCGATGTTGCATAAGTACAGGGAAGATGTAGAAGGTGAGTAGTTGCAGCATATCCATGAATAGTTTGAGAATTATGAGTTGTGGGAGTTAGGTGTGGTGTGTAATATTTAGAAGAGGAAAGCAAAGAATGGTGTGAAAGACAAGGAGAAGGAAAGGGAGAGAAGGAACTGAGAGGACTACCCACAGTCAGCAGATATGTATGTGGTTCATAATTAACAAACCCCACCATCTACTCCGCCCGATTCTCTGAGTGACACAGGCGATGACTTGGCTGATCTGATTCTGTGATAAATCAACAGTCAAGTCTGCCTTACTCAGCGTTTTGTAACACCTGTTTCAACAGACGCCTGCACAACCAGAGAAAGTGAATTAAAAGTGCCAATGTTGTGCCCGTGGAAATGGATATCGTAGAAATAAAATGTGTGCAGCAAAAAAATGAGAGAAGTCAGATTGTCCTGAAAATAGCCCATTGACTCTGCTGTGTTTGTTGGAGAATAATCCTTTAGCCTGCTGCTCTTATCCGGAGACCCAGGAATATGAACCCCCTAGTTAATGAAACAGGGAAATGGCTCGGAGGAAACGCAGACGCTGCGGAGACGCAGCACAGACGCTACTTGGTCAGCAATCAGGGCGAGGGCAGAGGGGGAAAGAGGGAGAAGGAGAGAGGGAGAAGGAGGCAGGGAGCAGGAGAACGAGAGGCCCAGCGCCCCAGTGCTCATTGCCCGGCTGACACGTCTCACACACCAAAGTGCTTCTCCAAGCGCATTCTCAGTCCTCTGTCATTAACCTTCTATTAACTCCTCCATCAACTAACACTCACTCAACTCGGCCTCACTCAGGTCCTCCACCTATCTCCTTCTCCTCTCCCACTTTCTAATTTTCCCTATTTTTCGGTTTCCTCCTCTTGCACGCAAATCATGCACCCTAAAAGACAAAGGGGAGCTGTGTGTGTAGGATGAGGTCAAGGCCTTGTCACATAGTGTGAGAGTTTGGAAGAACGTTGGAAGTGCAGAGAGCAGCATTCAACAAGTCTACCGCTCTTAGTTGTGGTTTGTCTTTTATTCACAATGCATGATAGGCAATGACATGCATTTCTCTCTCCTTATCTCTCTCTGTATGTTTCTCTTGTTTGGTGTGTTTCTCTCTCTATCCCTCTCTCCTTCTCTCTGACCCGCTCGCTCGTCCTCAATCTCTCTCCCTCCCTCTCCCTACTCTCTGTGTATCTCTGTGTGTCTATCATAGATAGTATATAAAATGGATGTAGCATCCTGGCAGACCTCAGTTATTC
>NC_136945.1:13276089-13309876 GCF_949987615.1 Pollachius pollachius | reverse complement strand
TCATCAGACAGCAGATTGACTACAAGACCCTGGTCAGTACTGAAGCGCTACACACACACACGCTACAAATAATCACCTTATCGATGAATGGAGTGTTTTAGTGATGCGGTAATGGAGGGGTGCTGTCGTTCGTAGTAGTAGAATTCGCAGAGCGAGGATGGATATACTTGGTATACATGCTTAAAACAGCAAGTCATTAAATGGCAAGAAAAAAAAGCATTAGTAAGATTTAGTGTACCGCTTCTTTAGGTGGTATGACTTCAAAATCAAGGCATTTTTATTTATATCGATGAAGTCCAAGCCGTTTTTATAAACAGGCTTCTTCTTCTTCTTCTTCTTCTTCTTCTTCTTCTTCTTCTTCTTCTTCTTCTTCTTCTTCTTCTTCTTCTTCTTCATCTTTCCGACAAAAGATTCAATAAGGAAGGAGATGGTTGTGTGTTCATCACATTAAAGACCAGCCGGTGCATTGATTAATTATCCATCATTCAATCCAAGATAAATAAGTTAAACAATCCAGAAACTGAATAATTCAACGCTTTTAAATGGGACATTTAATAAAACAGTTTATTGAATAAAAGAACAACCTAATGGGTTAATAAATTATTTAAATACGCAAAGGGCTCAAATTATGAATCAATTATTTGCTCCTTCAGGACACCAGATCTGCCACATTGATCCGGTTAAGACCATGTGACGCCTAGATGGTCAAAGGCCTTGCATTTTTGACCCAACAGTTTATGATGATCTGGGAGGGCGGAGCCTATTCTTGCTTATATTCCTATGGAACCAATCATGAACCTCCTCTCCTTATTACCCGCCCCACCCCCTTCAGACACTGCACTGCGTGAACCCGGAGAACGAGAATGCGACAGAGGTGACGGTGAAGTGTCTGAACTGCGACACGGTGACGCAGGTGAAAGAGAAGCTCCTGGACGCCGTGTACAAGGGAACACCCTACTCCCAGAGGCCCAAGGCCGCAGACATGGACCTGGGTATGCACTGGATCTCACACACACACATACGTACACAAACACAAACACGCATACACAAACACACACAATGTACTCACCGGAGACCCAAGGCTTCATACATGGACTCACATACAGAACATTCATATGGCAAATACACACCCAATGTTGAATATAGAAATACAGACCACACAGAACACACTTGTACAATACACACACGTACAATACACACACGTACAATACTCGACCTTCAGTACTGACGTGTCTGTGTGTGTGTGTGTGTGTGTGTCTGTCTCCGACCACCAGAATGGCGGCAGGGCAGGATGGCCCGGATCATCCTGCAGGACGAGGACGTGACCACCAAGATCGACAACGACTGGAAGAGACTCAACAACCTGGTGCACTACCAGGTAACCACCAGCGCCATCCCCTCTCCCCTCACTGTAGCAACATTGGTACCTAGCTTTGTTTGCTTTTGTTAATCCCCCCCCGCCCCCCCAAAAAAAAAAGAGCTCCCTTGAAAATGTAAGTCTAACACGTACAGATTGAAGAAAAACCTGTCTAGATGTGAGTGCGTTGGCGACCAACTTCAGATCCCGCCATTTTGTGACGTACCGTGTCTGTGGTGAAGGGCCTTCTGCGGTGTGTCACGGCTGCTTTAACTTCCCAAACTTTCCCTCTCAGGTGACGGATGGATCAGTGATCGCTTTGGTGCCCAAGCAGAACTCTGCGTACAACATCTCCAACTCCTCCACATTCACCAAGTCCCTCAGCCGATACGGTAAGAGAGGTTGTGTGTCTGTGTGCGTGTGTGTTTGGGGGGTTATTTTTATGTAAGTACGTACGTATGTATTGTGGTGTGAACGATGCATTTGTTTGTTTCATGTTCAAGTCTTACTTTTCCTCTCTACATCCAAAAATACTCTCTCTCGCTATCTCTCTCTCGCGCTCTCAAAGCTATCTCCTCTCTCTTCATCTCCGGCTCTGTCTTTCAGGCTGTCAATCACCTCTGTTTCTCCGCTCAATCCCCCCGTTTCATATCCTATCTCCACCTTCGTCTTCACCTTCCGCTCGTCTCCTGCTTCTCCGCCTCTTTTTTAACCACCTCACAGAGCTCCTCCAATATAATGTTGACCCCTATTACTGGTCCTCACACACGCACACGCACGACAAACATGCACCGCTAGGTCTCGCCACTACTTTCCTGACATTCTCAACCTCTCAATCCCTCCACACTTATCCGCGGAGATGACGAATTTCGTACACGAAGACCCCCTGCTCTGCCACACAAAATGAGGGATCACTGTCTGACATGAAACGTGTGTGTGGGAGTGGGGGGGGTTGGAGGTAGCGCAGTGACAGAAGACGATTTAATAAGAGATGGAAGAGTGACGCGGCACTGGACAAAGCCCCCACTCTGAATCCAAAGAAAAAAGTATTTTAGAAATAAAACTTTTCTGGGGGAGGACAGAATAGAACCGGATGCAGCATATGGAGTTTGTATTTTGGTGAACTAACAAGCTATTTATTTGAGGGTGATGTGCATGATGTTATTTGCAATTTGTCGTACTTCAAAAACTGCTGAGCTACGAGCTAGTCCTCCCACGCACAATTAACCTAGTCAAATCAGTCAGACACATTTCTGTCAATAGAACATCTTCACTCGCACAAAAACAATCTCAAACTCCAAACACACAACACACACCTAACCGTCAAATACAACCCACTGAACCTGTCCTCTTCGTCCTCCCTTCCTCCTCCTCCTCCTCCTCCCTGAGCAGAGAGCATGCTGCGCACGGCTAGCAGCCCCGACAGCCTGCGCTCTCGCACCCCCATGATCACCCCCGACCTGGAGAGCGGCACCAAGCTGTGGCACCTGGTGAAGAACCACGACCACTCGGACCAGAGGGAGGGCGACCGCGGCAGCAAGATGGTGTCCGAGATCTACCTCACCCGGCTGCTGGCCACCAAGGTAAGGAGGTTCACTTTAAAGGATCAGTTATGGTTCAACGTCGACGCAACGCAATGACCACGCCAACGCTCCGACGCAGTCGTGAACCTGTTTTGGTTCTGCGTCGGGTTTTAGTGAGCGGACCAATTGCAGCCCTTGCTGCTGCGTCGTCTCGACGCAAGGTTACAATCTTTGGGAGGCGCCCGTCAGGCCCTCGCGGTGGACGCCAGGAGGGTCCGCAAGGAGGGTCCGGATGGTCCGCGAGGACGTAAAGGGTCCGTAAACCCCCTCGCGCTACGTCGACGTGGAACCATAACGAAGCCTTTAGGCTCGCTTCACACCGAACGATCACGTGCGAGGGGAAGCCGTCGGGCAGATGGACGTCCAGTCACATGCCCTGCACTGCTCTGGTGTTCATCCCACTTCATACCGACATCTACTCCCTCGCATTGACCTTTGGTAGGGTTTGGTCGCCTCAAAGCTCATTAACATTTTTCATAACCTTTTACTCAACAGTTTGCACACAAACCACACACATACACAAACAACACACATACACAAACAACAAGCAAACACACACTCACACACACGTGCACATAGCACACCGATACCACACACATACACACACATACATGCACAGCGATTGAGATTGCACGTCTTAATTAGCGGGCTGACCTTTGGCTATTGAGTTGTTTGGTTAGTGCTCCACTCCAAAGCCCCTCTCTCTCTGTGGCCTCGGGGCTTGTGGACCCGGGTCTTTACCCTAAAAGCACGGCCGTCCACTACATGCCCAATCCCCTGCTGTTGGATTTGTGTGTGCGGGTTTTCAAAAAGCAGTCTGTGTGTGCGTTTGTGTGTCCCGGTAGTGTTTGTGTGTAGATTATATGGTGAAAGGTTATCGGGTCTTAGGGCGATGTGGGTTATTGATGGTTTTGGGGAGTAACTAGCGCAGGTCAATGTGAGTGTCATCATTGAGTGAGTCAGTCTGCATAGGGCAAACTGTTTACACCAACACCCGCTAGTCGGAAACGTTAGCCACGGAGAGCCGCCGCTGACATAATACACGTCACCACACACACACATGCATGCATGCACACACAAAGTGTTAAATCATCTTGGCTTGCTTTTCTACTGTGTAAACACAGTGCTGTCTTTGGCTGAACTCTTTGCTAGGAAGCATTCATTACGAGACATCAGCCGGTGGTAGACCATTACAGTTAGGACAGAGTGTGCGAGCCGAGGGAACATCTTAATGGCAGCCATAACTTCTAATGGTTCAACCCATAATCCCCCCCATGCCAACTCTATGGGTAATTGCGTTAAATATAAAATCAGACGTAGGCGTTATGAAACAGCCACTCCTTTTTTTGGTAATTGCGCTTGCCAATGAAATGAATATGCTGAGAGGCGCACGGCTCATTTGGGTTCGGTGCCAGAATAGCTGTCGAACCGGCTGGCTGGCCACAACGCAACACCTCGTCCTTCAGCCACCAGTGGAAATATGAGCATTCGAGAGACGAAGAGATGTTCTGGCTTAATTCCAGAATAGGAACGCAGGTGTCACAGCAGAAGTATGGACTCATAGTAAAGAGACTTAAAAAGAGATACACATACAGAGGACCCATATCTAGGTACACAAAGAAACACAATTTATGTGCAGAATGCAAACAAGACATTTCTCTCAGTGTTGGAAGTGTGAATCCATTGTAGCTGATGCTGAAGGCCAGCACTAAGCCAGAATCCCTCACCTCCCCTCATCCCGCTCTACTCTTTCCCCTGCAGGGCACGCTCCAGAAGTTTGTGGACGACCTGTTTGAGACCATCTTCAGCACGGCCCACCGGGGCAGCGCTCTGCCGCTGGCCATCAAGTACATGTTTGACTTCCTGGACGAGCAGGCGGACAAGCACTCCATCTCTGACTCCGACGTACGGCACACCTGGAAGAGCAACTGGTGAGTCCGCCTGCACCTGTGAAAGAGTGTGTGTGCGATTGTGAGATCATTTGTGTGTGTGTGCCTGTGTATATCTTCCTGGTTTAACGAGTCATCAGGCCCAAGACATAAACACGTCCTCAGTAGAATATTACCATTGTAAGATTAGCGTTAGCAGTGAAGCAAAATCTCTCTCGCTTCACTGCTCACGCTACATCATGCTACATTGCACAAGCTTCATCAGGTATTTATTCATCCACTGTCTCTCTCTGTCTCTCTCTTTCGCTCTCTCGCTCCCTAGTCTTCCTCTGAGGTTCTGGGTGAACGTGATCAAGAACCCCCAGTTTGTGTTTGACATCCACAAGAACAGCATCACAGACGCGTGCCTGTCCGTGGTGGCCCAGACCTTCATGGACTCGTGCTCCACATCAGAGCACAAATTGGGCAAGGACTCTCCTTCCAACAAGCTGCTCTACGCTAAAGACATCCCCAACTACAAGAACTGGGTAGAAAGGTATGTTGTCGATTCTAGCTCTCTCTCTTGTGGCGCGCGCTCCTGGATTTACTGTCGTTATTGTGGGTTTGTCGACCCATTTGTTTGAGGGATTTGTATGCTGTTCCTGTGCTAGGGAGGGTGATGTTACAACTGTCGGAAGATTATTGAGGATTTAGCACCTTATCTCTCCTCCAATGTTTGCTGGTCCTTGATATTTATGCTTGCTGTTATTTTGTTACGCACCTATCTTGTGCTTTGGTTTGTCCATACTAAATGATGCCCATTGCACCCTCCCCACCTCTTTCTGCCCTCCCTCATTTCTTCTCTCCTCCCTTATTTCTTCCCCCTTCTTCCGTTCTCACATCTACCCTCCCCTCCCTTCAATCCATCATCCCCCTCCTATCATTCCTCCTTTCCTTAACCTCACGCTTCTCTCCCCCCTCCCACAGATACTACTCAGACATCTCCAGGATGTCTGCGATCAGCGACCAGGACATGAGTGCCTACCTGGCGGAGCAGTCTCGCCTGCACCTCAGCCAGTTCAACAGCATGTCCGCCCTGCACGAGATCTACTCCTACATCGTCAAGTACAAGGACGAGGTGAGAGGACACTCACCCTGTCTTTTGCTCAAAATCCTCTGGCTCCTCAGCCCAGGAAATTAGCATGCTATTAGATTAAGATAATCTTTGCGCACCTTTGCTTATATCTCCTTCATGCCTATATATGTATGTGTGTGTGAGTGTCTATGTCCTTCTTGCAGTCGGTCGAGTGGATGAACAACTGTGTGACTGTAACGGGTTCGGAGTAATGCGAGCAGGCAGGGTTGTCGTTCTCTCAGCGGGAGATTGGTTTATTCGGTTTAACTGGGAACAGAAATACTCAAAGTACATCAAAAAGGTCCGTTCAGAGCCGTCTCTCGGTGGATCGGGGTAGGTTCCACTCGCTCCGGACCTCCGTGGTCCGTTCACTCCTGGGTTTTGGTCTCTCCCACTACAACACAAAGCAGGCACATAAGTACACACTCCCTGATTGGCCTGAGTGCAGACACCTGCTGGCAATCAGGTCCAATCCTTCCAGCCAATCCCATGCGCTCCCAACCTGCCCATACTCCCCCTGCAGGCCAGACGTCGTACGTCCCCCACAGTGACGTCTTGCCCTTTGAATTGTGCTGTTTGCCGAGATCTCTCACTAGGCCGAGGACCATTTGTCCTTACCATGTTGGGTCCATTTTCTGGTGACTGCTGACACTGTTATGTGCATGTATTTGCTCACCTCCTGCTCTTCTCCACCGGCCTGCAGATCCTGTCGGCCCTGGAGCGGGATGAGCAGTCCCGGAGACAGAGACTGAGGAGCAAACTGGAGCAGGTTATCGACACGATGGCCCTGGCCAGCTGAGAACCAGCCCAGCGCTTCTGATCTCCTCCTCCTTCTCCCTCCGCCAACACCACCGCCGCCGCCGCAACCGCCACCACCTCCACCACGACCTCGTCCTGATCCTTCTCCTCTTCTTCTATTTTTCCCCTCCCCCAAGCCTAGCCCTCCCCATCTCCATGTCCCTTACCTCGCTCCTATCAGCCAGAGAACCAACTGAAGTTCAGAACCCCCTGGTAAAAAAAAAAGAAGAAAAAACCACAGGAGAAACTGCAAAGGACTAAAGCAGTTCACTGCAAAATAGGGGGCTTTCGGCCGAGATGGGTCCTGTGTGTGTGTGTGTCTGTGCGTGTGTGTGAGCGTGTGCACGCACGTGCCCAAGTGTGTGCGACTATTTTCGTGTGCGTGTGTCTTTGGGCCGTAGTCGGTGCACGGATGTGTGCGCACGGGACATTGGGACATTTCCACGTGCCTGTACATCCCTAACCTGTCCCCAGGAAAGCATCTTTGATTGTCGTGGCTGTCGTGGTTTGTGGTTCGCTTTAAATTTTTTGTTTTCCTGGATTTCTTTCTGTCAAGCAATGTCCAGTCAAGCAACTTTATGAAATCGTGAAGGAACTCGACCGCAATCGGCAAACCGCAGGCAGACGAGAGAGAGAGAGAGAGAGAGAGAGAGAGAGAGAGAAAAAGAGAGAGAGGGAGCGTTCTGGAACATTGACCGATTTGAGACGAGACCCCCAAAGGAAGGACGTGGGGGCCCGTCAGGTCACGTGACTCTTATTCTGACGTCGACGTTTGGGAAGGACTCTTTCTGTTTTTGTATAAATGTAATCAACTGCCCACTCTCTGATCTCTCGCCACTTGCATTACTGCTGAATTTGCACAATTTACAGAAAACGATACAAAGGAAGACTATATAGATATTATATATAAATACAGCTATGTTTTTAAAGAAACAAAGATTAGGGTCATTTTTTTTCTTCTTCTTTTTGAATCACCCAACACAATAAAAAAAAAGCTATGAATCATTATTTAATATTACAACTTTTAAAAAGAAAATCAAGAAAATTATGAAAAAACAGACGTTGTCCTGTGCCATGTTTGCTTTTGAATGTTGTTTAGTGCGGACATTTTGTTGGATGGAATGTGCAACCGTATGATTTAAATATGAACATGCCTAGTGACTGAAAAGGGTTTTAGTGACAAAAAAAGCGAGTATACGATGCTAGGGCAGTGAAACACATGTGCCCGTGTCTCTCCTCCGACCAGGCAGTTTCTTGGAGCTCGCTGCCTCACTGCAGTGCTGACATGAAGTTGACGTGTCTGGTTCACACAACGGTGCAATTTGTTGTTGTTTTTGTCTTCTTTTTTTTTCTTGGAGAACCAAACGGTGGGTGATTCACCTGGGAGGGTTGCTGTCCTCATGGCCGTAGCCCGGTGTGGTGCCGGGGGGTCCTGGGGAGGGGTTTAGTGGATCACGGTACGGCGACCCAATGATGAAGTAGACGTTGCACTAACCCTCTGCAGACCGTGAATAGTCCCGCTCGCCCCCCCCCCCCCCGCTTCACACATATCTCCCCAATCTTTGTTTAGTTTTTCTTTTCCTTTTTCTCAGAGATTCAAAGTGACATTTGCACCAGTCCGCAGCCTGCCTCGGCTTCCTTCGGTTGGTCTAGAGCAGACCAATTGCATTTTTTTCCGACCCATCCTAGTCGGAGCAGGCCCGGTGCCTGATGGGTAATGGAGTCCAGGTCTGAGGTCCGGTTGAGGATTAGCCTTTATTTTTTTTAAAGGAGCTGAAATGAGAGAAGACAGGGCACAGCTAAACCAAGCGCTGATAAAAACACAAGCGAGGGGGTGGGGGGAGGGGGGGGGAGCTGTATCGCTCCGCAAGACATTATCAGTGGTAACACCCCTCCCTCCAATGATAGTGGGACACGGTGAATATATTTGGAGTGTTCCCCCACCTCTCGACCGATCTGGGAAGAAGGGCTCTTAGGTTAATATATCTGAGGGAGGGGGCGGAGAGATGGAGAGTTTAGCTGATCCTCCTCTCCCGGTAGCCTCCAGCTCTCATCTCTCGCCATGTGGGGCACAGGCTATTTTATGATGATGATTATTATTATTACTGCTCCTTTAAGAGGATTTGCTTTTTTTTTTTTTTGGTCTTGAAGTCATGGTATTTTGACTGTGGTGAGAAACAATGTTTTCCTTGATTATTATTTTTTTTATATAGATATTTTTTGGGATTCCTTTATGCTTGCCGAAAAACCAAACTGTGGTCTGTATAATGTTTTTTTTGATGTTATCATTTGTAAATTGTATACTTTTTTCATGGTGAAGAGATGCTAGTTGCCTATTTTTTGTAATACGTTTTTTTTTTGGGACATGTAAATTGTACATTATGCCACACAGAAGACAAACTTGCCTTCAGTTTGCCTGAAGTCTACATACTTGACCGTTCTCAAGGTTTTATTTTCCTGATTTCAAGGATCAACATGAAAAGCATTGCATTAGAGGAGTATCTGTGTCTTTTGTAAAAGGAAATGTGATTTGCTGCTTTAATATTTTGGTTTCTCCAACATTAGGGCTGCCATTCTCTTTTGCTGATCATCAACGCCGTTGCTGTTCATTTCCTATGCCAGGTTCCTTAAAAAACAAATCCAACAAAAGACAGTTCAGAGCATACAACAGGCAACATTCTGACTCAATCTTTCCCAGCCTATTCATTAGCGAATAAGGCTTCATGGCAACACTGATATATATATATATATATAATATAGTTATAATAGAGATCTATATTACATATATATATAATATATATAAATATCATCTAGATCCTATAAAAATATTCATGCATAGAGATATGCTGTGAGCCAAATACAGCCTTGAGGGACCAGTCTGCTGTGATTGGACAACTGCCAACATCACCTAGTCGCTTTCTTCCCTTCTGCTCTAGCTGTCTAGTGGCACACATTCACACCAAAACCAAACATCTCTGTTGCGGTCCTACCCCTTCACGTCCAAATCTCAGCTTACCCTGGGTTCCAGGAAACTGAAACAGGGTCCTCCCTCCCCTCCTGATACGAATACAGTGCTGATTTCCCGCTGTGTCTGTACATTTACACTCTCCAAAACACACGGTTGGGTAAAGACATCTACACAAGCAGGAGAGGGAGGGAGAGAGCTCAGTGCTGTGCATAACAGACACTATGAATTATGGGAAAAGTATTAACTGTATATATTGGGGACAACTACTCGCTCTCCTCTAAAGCACAGTCAGTACCACAGAGAACGGTAAAATGTTACCACATTGCTCCTCTGTCAGACATAGAAGATATTTAGAAGAAGTGTCCATTCTCAGGTTCCGGAGGCGTATTATTCCATATTGGTCACCTGACTGCTGAGGGGAATTGTGTTCGCTGTCTGCATGGCTGTTTGGTTTCGCCTTTTCCTTTAAAGATAATATGTGCTGTGAAAGTCAAGGGCGCCGATGTTGTATTATTTTCAAGGTAAAACGATTTTGGCGGGGCCCCTTTAAGTCTGCACTGTGTGGTGTGTTGAGTCGTATTTAATCAGTAGGGATGGATCAGATATGCAGCATGTTTACCTGGCTGTATGCAGGCTCACTGGGTGGGCTGAGGAGCAGTTGATTTACACTGTGTGGACTTAAAAAACAAAATGAAATCTGAAGTACTATGAAAAGCACTCATCTTGAGGATGTAGCTCTGAAGTACGTTTTTTTTTCTTTTACCTGTTTTCTTAAATCACATCCGACATTCTCCAAAACAACTTTAAGGTGAGAATTGTACAAATGTGCCCCTCAACACCCTCCATCTATTAAAATGGTCATGGCAGCATTTCTGTTACTGCTCCCCCCTTCCCCAAACTGAGTCCTCCATGGGATCCCAGCATATTGAAATGGAACTTGGACGGCAATGGCAGAAAATCAAGTTTTAATACAACACTGATTCTGATACATTTTTAACGAGTTTCAGACTTGAAGCAACTGTCACAGGTGTGCAGGTTAACATTCATTGTGTAAATATTGTGTTATTTCCTATTTTGCATATTTACTACTTGTAAATAAACACGCATCAAGGAGAGATTAAACATTTTTTGCTAAACTGCGAGTGGAGTGAAATTCTTAAAATTTTAGGGGAAAAAATGGCACTTGATACAACAAACTAAGGCTATAAAATAACTTTAATTTGTTGGATTACAACACTAACCTCAATGTTTTACTTTACAGAGAAGTACTAGTAGTGATTAGGGGCTCATCGCCCTCAGAATGCAATTCAGAGAGCAGTTTGGATAATGGAGCCATTTTGCCACCTCAGCACTTCATTCCAAGACACATAATTCTGTTGTCAGTTGAACGTCACGTGCATGATGAATGAGAGACCATTGGAAGACACCAATATACCACCTTGCCCTTTCTCACGGCCGACATTCACTGCCCCGCGATCCCACCACCACTTACTCCAAATTATGAAACACACACACACACACACACAGGACTCAATGAAGCCGGATAGACAGAAAATGTTATCGTCCGCACCATGTGTAACCAGTCGGGCTAATTCAATTAAAATTCCATCCGAGGAAGAGCGCTAAAATTGTGTAATGGTCGTGGGAGCAGTGAATCTCGTAATGATCCTGTCAAGAGGCAAATGGCCTCGCAGTGCCAACGGTAAGATAAATCCCCATTTGGAAAGCACCAAACTGCTCGTTTCCCGTCCACCACCACCACCTCTATAGCATGGAACATACCGTAGTTAATAAAGCCATGATCTGCGTTGGCCCTCTCCCCCTCTTTTAATCTCTTAGTTACAATTGGAGAGCGCTCCATGCGATTTATCACACGTTCTTAACCGAGTTCTATTTTAGCAGAGCAGCCTTTAGATATCTGTCAGTGTGCGTTGCGTCAAGAGTGCAGCGGAACCGCGGCGCTCGGAGCGGAAGCGCCTGTCTCTGTCTCTGAGCGGAAGCGCCTGAGATCCACCGCCGCGCGGCTGTACTTGCTCCCTGTGAGGCGAAGGTGACAGCCGTGACCGGTGGGGAAGGCTACGAGACGGATTACTGTCACACTGCTAGATTTATGATGCACAGGAAGAGAAAGGTGTGTGTGTGTGTGTGTGTGTGTGTGTGTGTGTGTGTGTGTGTGTGTGTGTGTGTGTGTGTGTGTGTGTGTGTGTGTGTGTGTGTGTGTGTGAGAGAGAGCTGAGCTCTCAGTTTGATGACCGTTCATACCTCTATCGCCGTCGTCGTCCCCCCCCCCACACACACACACACACACACACACGACGAGTTGCAGCTCACCTTCAATTATGAGAGTAGGGAACTGAAGCATTGTAAATCCTGGGAAAGTCCGTCAAGTGCACCGTTAATGGCTGCACCTTCTCTTGCTGCACTCATCGAGACGCTGGAGAGGGATAGAGATAACTTTCTTTGATGTCACAATAACAATGAAGTCACGTCATTCATAATTGTTTTTATGTACAAAGAATGTATAGCTGCAGTAAATCGTAATTGATTCATGCTTCCTTAATGAGCCTAGGTTGTTCACAAAATAACAACGCATTTGATTGTTAAGGTAGATATTTTTGTGAGAATATGAGAATTTGGCCAAGGCTTCTCTTCTCAAAGTCCGCCCACGCTGCCAGTTTTAATCACCGTTTTAACACGAGCTGGGACATCAATAGCACCTGTGAAAATGATGTTTTCATCGATCTTTCTGTCAAGTAACTTGTGATGTTCAAGCTCATTTGAAATCTATTATTCGATTTAAAATGTTCAAAAGTCAACTGGTACAGTATATTATTAACTGTGAAATTAAAGAGAACACCCGCTGATTATTTGATTAAACATTGATTATAGTGTGAGCCTTTTAAAAAAACACATTAAAAAACACATTATAGAAACGAGATTTACCAGATGGAATTTGACATTGTTTAAAGCGACAGCACAATGGTGCCACCAGTCCCATCGATACCCACATCACTCTTCAGTGGCCGGTGCTTGCTAGCCCTGCGTTTGTGCACCATGTCACTCTAGAGCTAAAGATGTGCAGTTTCATCGATCGACTCAATAAACGCCTCCCTTTTTCCCCTCCAAATTGCAATTAAGTGTTTAAAATGTCCCCGCCGGTGTGTTCGATTATAAGGGAAATCTCAGTCTGAAGGAGACAACATAGTCGAAGAGATGCCTTCAGTGTCTGTTAGCGTCTGAGGTGCTTCACTGCTTGATTTTCTGTGTTCTGGAATGCTTGTTAATTTCTCCACAGGTAGAAGCCATTAGGGACAGCATTCCCTGTCAGGGTCAGGGGAAATCCATTCCGTGCTCCACTGAACTAAAGCCTCCTGATGTCTGATTAACACACACGGCTTGGCCCGTCCCCACAGTCCTTCACCAGCCAGCCCGTATTATCAGATTATCATTGTGTTGCACTTTAATGGGGCTGTATCAACTCATGGCTTTCACTGCATAATGCAGCACGGTAGGTGAAGTGGGCTCCTTTTATGCTAATGGAGAACATACTGCAATGCCAGCCCTAAGTGTCTCTGTCCATATTCGGTTGGACTTTGACTTCTACTGGCCACACACAGGTACCTGTAGAGATGTAGGGGATCTGGATTCCCCCCCCCGCCCCCCCTCACACACACACACACACACACACACACACACACACACACACACACACACACACACACATAAACCCACCAACAGCCACACACACAAACCCATGAACAATTGCACACTTGAATAAATATATGCATTTATGTACTTTCCCCTCCCTCTGGGCATGGATGGGATGGGGTAGGATGTGACCCCATCCCCTAACTTTCCTGTCAGGTGACCAGGTCGGATCCCCAGGGAGCCCATAGTGTCTTTACCATTAGGCTTGTAAACCCTCACATCTCCAGTCAAGGCTGTAGAAAGAGGTTCTCCCTTGGTGTGTGTGTGTGTGTGTGTGTGTTTGTGTGTGTGTGCGTGTGCGTGCGTGCGTGTTTGGGGTTAACATAAGACTTGCTTTCTGTTAAAGTTGCCAAGTGATTTAATCACAACCTCTCTGACTGACTGATTGACTGACTGACTGACTGGGTCCACATTGAACTGTCCATGCACCCTGGAAGCATTGCTTGTGGCAGTAAGTCACACACACACACAACCACACATACACACACACACACACATACACACACATAAAGAGAAACGCATACACACCCACATACACACACAGAGCATACTTTGATCTTTAAATGTGTTTTTTTCTCTTGCAGGGTTTTTTTCCCCCTATGTGTCTATGTGTAGCTTTATTGAACCCAACTTAAAAGGCATTGCTTTTCCACAGTAAAAAGAGTGAATCTCTGCTGTGGCGTCAAGCTTTGAGGGGAACTACAAAGACGTCAAAAAGATATGTACACATCACGTTTTGTTTTTTTTCATTTAAAAATTATTGCTACGGCTCTTTATTGGAGCTGCTTCTTAAGACAATACAGGGAATATTCCCTTTTTGCATTTCCTCTTGTTGGTAATTACATTTACAAACTTGCCAAAAACAACAAATTGCATCGCTTGCCTGGCAAAGATAACATAAATAAAAGAATTGCTGTGCGGGAAATTGTCCACAAAGTGGGCTGATGGTTTGATTCACCGAAGCTGGTTTAAACAGACAATCCAAACAACACTTGCTTGTTAAATTGCATATGCTGATTAAACGTATCAGAGGAAGCCAGACACTACCCATTCCATCAAAGCTGCCTCTTATATATCGGCCGTCGCATTTTCCTGGTGGTGCTTTTCATGTTGGATCAATGGCAGCGTTTTAAACTCTCTAATTTACAATCCCAGATTCTCCCACCGTTCTCTGCATTTCACTGCTGTCAACTTTAATGTTGGACGGAAGCGACGTGCATTAATGAGCGCCCCGCAAAAATTAATTAATCACTTCTAGAGAGCGGGTGTTTTCTTCTGCAGCAGCTTGTGATCAAGAGCTTTGTGGGACAGCGATAAGGTGGCAGATGTCGCTGGCCAATAGAAAAGACACGCAAACCCTTCATTTCTTAAATTAATTAACATGGGGGAGGAGATTGGCGTGTGGGAACAAACTGTGTCTGTGTGTGTGTGTGTGTGTGTGTGTGTGTGTGTGTGGGGGGGGGTTATAGCCAACTCCCCAAAGGTTTTGGAGTCCTGTATTTACCCATGTTGTCTCTCTATGGTACAGTACTGGAATTTGTTTTCTCTGTATGGATCAGTACAGACCATGTTGTCTCTCTTTGGACCAGTACAGAACATGTTGTTTCTGTATAGACCAGTACAGACCGTGGGGTCTCTGTATGGACCAGTACAGAGTAGACCATGTGGTCTCTGTGTGGACCAGTACAGACCATGTGGTCTCTGTTTGGACCAGTAAAGACCATCTTTCTCTGTATGGCCCAGTACACATCGTGTGACTCTGTGGACCAGTACAGACCATGTGTCTCTGTATGGACCAGTACAGACCATTTGTCTCTGTATGGACCAGTACAGACCATGTGTCTCTGTATGGACCAGTACAGACCATTTGCTCCCTGTACGGACCGGTAATGTAGAAATAAAGTTTCATTAGGAAGACCACATTCCCCTTCTATTTGTCATCGATCTATTTTTCAGTTCTAAATTCCCACGCTGTCAGTGCAGGCCTCTCCTCTTCATCTTTCAACCAATCGGGAACCTCCATGCATTAAACAGGAGCACAATTGCTCACCAGCACGCAGTTTATAGACGTCCCTCATTCATGCTCATCTCTGTTGTGTTCGTTGCAACCTTTATGCAGCCCTCCTCCATCCCCTGCACGTCCGGGACGAGGGTCCTGTCCACTGAGAGAGAGTCACTGTCATTCAGTGCCAAGGAATTCTCTTATTGGTACCCCACAAGCATCTAGACTCTATCAAGGGGGAACCTCATCTCCAGGCAGACTTCATGGACCCATCGTCCCATGGAGAATAATCTCATGGTGTTGCCATATGATTGTTATTTCAATATATCATGTTGTTCTGATTCTTACTGGTCTCTGCTGATTGAACTGATCCAGAGGCCATGTGGTCTCTGTATGTAACCATTTTACACCATGTTGTCTCTGTATGTGGCAGTAAGGACCATGTTGTCTCTGTATGTTGCAGTAAGGACCATGTTGTCTCTGTATGTGGCAGTAAGGACCATGTTGTCTCTGTATGTGGCAGTAAGGACCATGTTGTCTCTGTATGTTGCAGTAAGGACCATGTTGTCTCTTTATGTGGCAGTAAGGACCATGTTGTCTCTTTATGTGGCAGTAAGGACCATGTTGTCTCTGTATGTGGCAGTAAGGACCATGTTGTCTCTGTATGTGGCAGTAAGGACCATGTTGTCTCTGTATGTGGCAGTAAGGAGCATGTTGTCTCTGCATGTTGCAGTAGGGAGCATGTCTCTGTATGTGGCAGTAAGGAGCATGTTGTCTCTATATGGTGCAGCAGGAGTGGCTAATTGTGTCAATGAACACACCAGGGTTTGTGTCCTCTGTTCAGCTCCATTAGCCGTAGCTTTGCACTGTGTCTCTTCAGTCACGGGGGGGAGATATTTCTTATTGACCTTTAGGTTCCATATCTCTGTGTCCCACTACAGCTGCCATATGGAGCGCAGGATGTCACCTTTGTGATGCGCCTCTGTTCCCATATGTGTGTGAACTTATTGCACTCTGTAAATCATGAAGCACCAAGTGATTTCCACGGCGGCACAGCGCCTCACTGTTATATCTCCAAAGGCCCATGGTGACAGAAGCTTGGATCATTTTTATAGGTTTGTATGAAGATACAAAATGTTGCTCAGTGAACTTGGCTGTTTTATAAGAGGATGTTTGTCTTTTGGAAGAGGAATTAGCCCAGTGGGTGCCAATCTTTGCTGTCCAGAGGTACCAGAAATACATGGTTGAATATATATTGTAGTGTTTGCACTACACTTGATGATTTATTATTTGTTCTCAAAGGAGTGATGCATACATAAAGTTTATCATGTACATACAAACACACACACACACACACACACACACGCTAAATCCAACAGAACAAATAATGAATAATCAAATAAGCATAAATATATTATAACTATATACATGCATAAACAATGTCGAATAATAACACACCTCCAAAGGCCAGGACATCAATAAAGAGAATAAAGACAATGTATTCACACCATTACATAGAAAGAAGGGGTGGGCAGAGAGAAGCCAGCTGAGAGAGAGAGACCAGGGAAAGACTTCACAGTCCTCTTTGTAGTTTGCAGATACTGCCGGAATCCCAATGCCTTTTCCATTGGCTATGAATTTTTCATAGCCCCTGTTGCTTGCCCCCCCCTTCCCCACCTCAACCTCCCTGCTCCCCATCCCTTTGTTGAATGAATGCACTTCTCTGGGAGGCTTTACCAACCCTGACCTTCTCCTCTGTGCCCTGGATGTCTGATTGACATTCTTACCTAATGGTGTGTGTGTGTGTGTGTGTGTGTGTGGGGGGGGGGGTGTGTGTGTGTGTGTGTGTGTGTGTGTGTGTGTTTGTGTGTGTGTGTGTGTGTGAGTGTGTGTGTGCGTGTGTGTGTGTGTGTGTGTGTGTGTCTGTCTGTCTGTCTGTCTGTCTGTGTTTTTGTGTGCGTGTGTGTGAGTGTGTGTTTTTGTGTGTGTGTGTGTTTAAGTACGTGTTAGAGTGTGAGTGTGAGAATGAGTTTGTGATGGTATGTTTGTGTGTGTGTGTCCGGCTGCAGTGCAGCAGGACTGGGAGTTGCTTCCACTAGTTTAGTGGTAGTCATGGTAACCTGTTAACGAGGGTGCTTCACAGAACTGTCCTCCAAAATGAGTCATTTAACACTGTGCTTATCAAGCCAATCAAATGGACCAAACACTCACTGTTGGATTGGACACTTTAAATAACGCTTTTTAAATTTTTAATATCGATGTCTACATGTTCAAAGAAGTTATGATGAATGAGTTTAGGGGTGGATCGTACATGGTTTTATTTAGTCTTTAAACATGCCAGAGCACAATCATACATAAACAATATGTATTAATATGAAGAGAGAAAGAGATAGAGAGAGAGGGAGAGAGAGAGAGGGAGAGATTATAGAGAGAGAGAGAGAGAGAGAGAGGTTATGAAGAGAGATAGAGAGAGAGGGAGAGAGAGAGAGAGAGATTATAAAGAGAGATAGAGAGAGAGGGAGAGAGAGAGAGAGAGGTTATAAAGAGAGATAGAGAGAGAGGGAGAGAGAGAGAGGGAGAGAGAGAGAGACAGAGGTTATAAAGAGAGAAGGAGAGATAGAGAGAGATAGAGGGAGAGAGGTTATAAAGATAGAAAGAGAGAGAGAGGGAGAGAGAGAGAGGTGATAAAGAGAGATAGAGAGAGAGGTTATAAAGAGAGAAAGAGAGATAGAGAGAGAGGGAGAGAGAGAGAGGTTATAAAGAGAGAAGGAGAGAGAAAGAGAGAGAGAGAGAGAGAGGTTATAAAGAGAGAAAGAGAGATAGAGAGAGAGGGAGAGAGAGAGAGAGAGGTTATAAAGAGAGAAAGAGCGATAGAGAGAGAGAGACAGAGAGAGAGAGAGAGAGAGAGAGAGAGAGAGAGGTTATAAAGAGAGAAAGAGCGATAGAGAGAGAGAGACAGAGAGCGAGCTGAAGGGAATGTAGCAGGTGTGCAGACGATGATGAGCAGGTGGAGACGGTGTGGATCTGTTTCCCTCCATTGCACCACCGAGTCTGGGGGGGGAGGGAGGGCGGGAGGGCAGGGGGATGGGAGAGAGGGAGGGAGAGAGAGAGAGAGACCGGAATGGAGGGAGGGACAAATGCTTGGATAAGGTGTGACAGGAGGTGAAAGGAGATCAGGGGAGCCAAGATAGTCCTGGGTCTGGAGGAAACAGACTCCCTTTCGACCTGGCCGTCCATCTCATCTCTCTCTCTCTCTCTCTCTCTCTCTCTCTCTCTCTCTCTCTCCACCTGAGCACCTGAGACCCAGCTGGGGACCACTAAACCTGAGACTTGGACTTGGAGGGTAGTGTCATTAGTATTTACTTTTTTTTTGTTTGTGTGTGTGTGTGTGTGTGTGTGTGTGTGTGTGTGTGTGTGTGTGTGTGTGTGTGTGTGTGTGTCTGTTAATAACTTTTGGAGGCTCATTTCACTTTGACAATATATTTGCATTGGCAGAAGACCAGATGCACACACACACATACACACACAAACACACACAGACACACACACACACACACAGACACACACACACACACACACACAGACACACACAGACACACACACACAGACACAGACACACACACAGACACACAGACACACACACACACACACACACACACACACATGCTTCTCACTCACTCAACACTCAATCTATTTGTAATTGGTCTACTACTGTTTGTTTTATTGTTTTCACAAAAACAAGAACAGCATGATGCTTCTCTGAAGACCAGTCAAGCAAATCGACTAACAAATTAATGCTTGTCTATTGTATTAGGTCAGGAGTTGATCGTAAATTCACAATTTAGTAAGAAAATGAAATGTGAAGTACAGTATAGTTATAACATCGCACACTCTTCTCAACTCCAATGACACATTATTTCTGATGATGTTAAAAAAACACATTCAGCTATAGCAAGCACAAAACTACAGAATAAAATAGATTTAGGGTATATGTCTGTATGTCCGTCCGTGCGCCTGTCTGTCTGTCTTTCTGACTCATAGACTTTATAGTCGGTCTGTCTGTCTGCCTCATGGACTGTGTGGTAGATCTGTCTGTCTATCTCATACACTGTAGCCTGTCCGTCTGTTTCATACACTGTAGCCTGTCTGTCTGTCTGTCTGTCTGCCTCATATACTGTAGCCTGTCTGTCTGTCCGTCTATCTGTCTACTACACTGTAGCCTGTCCCTCTATTTGTCTGTCTGTCTCATATACTGTATGTTTCGTCTGTCTCTCTGCCTCATAGACTGTTGGTCTATATGTCTGTCTCTCTGTCTCATAGACGGTATGGTCTATCTGTCTGTCTCTCTGCCTGTCCATCTGTCTCTCTGCCATCCTGCCACCCCGTCTCTGGATGTGATAGGGACTGGTGCTACTGGTCCCGGGCCCACAGGTAATATGAATTGCTCAACATTCAAGATGAGTTTCATTAGGTTTCATTAGGCTGATTCCAGCGCATGCTGACATCTCCTCTGCATACCTAAAACCACACACAAAGCCTGCTTCCCCCCACCAACACTTGCTGCTTAGCGTATTGATACTATACGTGATCTCTCATATTTCCCCAGATTCATTTGTACTGTTCCCACTCCCCCCCAGCAGATTAAATGAGGGAAAAAAGCATAGCAGCGAACAATGTATCTTCCATCCTATTTATCTCCGAGAACTAATCTCATCCTCTGTGTCTCACTTTGAACACATAATTGCCCACGATTATGCTTTAAATAATAGATTTTGTTTGTGCAGAGGTTGGACTCACTCTTGTGTTGTTCTTTTTCAGCAGGGTTGGATCCGTAATGGCACAACAACGTTTCAGCCTTTCCTCGACCACAGGCCTCGTGGATAATTTATATAGGCCAGCTATAGCTCGCACTGGGGCTCTTACGGCAAAATACAATCACATCAACGATTACTGTGCTGCCTGGGTCCTGGTTTGTGATTGCGCTTCTCTGTTTAAATCCTCATGAAAAGCTTTGAAACCTTTACAAACACTTGAGTACAGTTTACCACTGCTGGCAAGTTTGTGATGGCCAATCATGTGCTTACAGATCCCCGCCTACAATTGGTATTGGTTTAAACAAATATCAGGCGAAAGAAAGTTTAACTTCAAGATTTCAGCTAGTTTGCCTTCAGATATTATTATTTTTTAAAATCTTAAGGCTGATCCTTGACTAGCAAGGTTGCAGACTTAAGTTGCTGTCGAGAGCTTGTGGTTGTGCCTCACAATCTGCAGTTCATCAAGGTCTCTCTGGTGAGCTCTGGGTGTTGCGGTGGAACCGCTGAGGATTCTTTGACAACTCCTAGCTCTGTGCTGATTGGTTTACAACTTGACAGCTATGATGATTACACCCCCTTTACCAGGCACTCTTCCCCCTGCTAGCTTGTTCCAGAAAGTTTGGTTTGCATACATTCAATCAGACTGCCGAGCCAAGGAAGCACCTGCCACAGCTATTTTGGAGAAAGTTTTATTTGTGTTTCTTCTCGGAAGCAAATAAAGTTTGTGACTCAAGAGGATGAAGAGTGAGAGAGTGATAAGAACAGCCTCTGTGATGGTAGGTAACACACAGGAAATGACAAGACAACTTACCAGATGTGTTCATAGAAAATTCAGTTTCTGTCTTGCTCATTGTCTCGCTATGTCTCTCTCCCAACAGACATGGTGCATATGCATGTTTGTTGTTGTTGTGTGTGCGTGTGATTGTATTACTGTGTATGTTTGAGTGTGTTTTTGTGTGTGTCTATGTGTGCGTGTGATCGTATTTGGCTGTGTGTGTGTATGCGTGCATGTGATTGTGTACGTGTATGTGTGTGTATGAGCATGTCTGAGAATGTGACACACTTAGGGAACTGGATATTGGTGCGTATTGGTGAGTGGGTGATTGTGTGTGTGTGTGTGTGTTGTGTGTGTGTGTGTGTGTGTGTGTGTGTGTGTGTGTGTGTGTGTGTGTGTGTGTGTGTATGCATGTGCATGTTTTAAAGTGTGACACACGTAGGGCACTTGGTATTGGTGAATAGTGGTAAGTGGGTGCTTGTGCATGAGTGTGTGTCTGTGTGTGTGCGTGTGTGCGTGTGTGCATTTGTATGTGTATATGTATGTGTATGTGTATGTGCCTGTCTGAGAGTGTGACACACGTAGGGCACTTGGTATTGGTGTGTATTGGTAAGTTGGTGCTTGTGCATGCGTGTGGGTGGGTGTGTTTGTGTGTGTATGTGTGCATTTGCGTGTGTTTATGTGTGTGTGTGTGTGTGTGTGTGTGTGTGTGTGTGTGTGTGTGTGTGTGTGTGTGTGTGTGTGTGTGCATGTCTGAGAGTGTGACACACTTAGGGCACTGGGTATGCGATTATCTTTTGTCTTCCCCCGCCCCATAAAAAGGCCGGGGATGGAGAAGACATTTCAGCTAAAATCAATTTAAGCCTCCCAGCCTGGCGAGCTGATAAACATATAGAAAGAGTACAGACTCACCCACTCAGCTCTGGCCTTCAATGAACAGTCTTCTGCTGCAGCTGCTGCATGGAGACACACACACGCACACACACACACACATACATACACACACAGGCCACAGCTGATGTTCTCACACCTATGTTAGAAAACACACGCAAAGAGGACTGTGCTCTCATCACTCCAGGCTCAATTACCCACGCCTGCCTTCTCAGACACCTCCGTCCTTTAACACACCCACACACACCCAAAGACACACACACATACACACACACACACACACACACACACATACAAATACACACACACACACTCATACACATACACATACACACACACACACATACAAATACACACACACTCATACACATACACATACACATGCACATACATATACACATACACAAACATACTCATTCACATACAGACAGATAATCATAAAACACACATGCATACACTAACATTCATGCAACAGCCACACATACTCATGCACGCATGTACACACAAACACACGCACCCACACACGCACCCACACACACACACACACACAAATAGAAGGCGGGGGAGAGTTTGTGGTGACAGCAGGCACCGTGGCTGGTTCTCAGGGAAGGTTATGTTGAGCCGTGGATGGGAGGAGCCGTAATGTAAGGAGACATAACCAGGTCAGTCGCTCACAGCTGGGAGGAATATAGAAGGAGAGGGAGAGAAGATGCTGCCTGTTAGCAAGACAGCAAGAGACGCTGGGAGAGAGAGATAGACAGACAGAGAGAGAGGGGGGGTGAGAGAGGGAGGGGGAAGGGGATGGAGGTATGCAGAGCACAACTAAGGGGCTTACATAGAAAATCCATAGGGGGAAAAGGTATGGAGGGGGATGGATGGAGAGAGAGATAGAGAGAGCGGGATGAACAGGAAATAGAGGTGGAGGTATGTAAACTATACGTTGAAATAACATTGAAAAATGTATTGGGGGGGGGGAATGCGAGAGAGAAAAATAATGTGGGTGTGCTGGTGTGTGTCTCTGTGCTTGTGTGTCTGTATGCGTGTGTTTTAAACAAAATAAAAATCAGGAAGAGATGACTTAACAGATGGGCAACCGACAAATATACAAATATACACAGAGAAAATAAAGAAAATCGGCAGGATGAATGCACGTGAGAGTGTGAGACAGATCAGGAAGGAGGAAAAAGTGAGACAGGTTGAGGTGGAGTATTTTGAGGTGGAGGTGCTTACTGGTCTGTGTAACATTATTTGCAAAAACATTATTCACAGTTTGTTATTTGGAACTCTGCATTTAGGTGCACACTGGGGGGGCAAGCTTTTTCTAAAAGCAAGCACTGCCCCCCCCCCCCCCCCCCGGCTCTCCTGCAGACCCCCCAGTGGGCGGTTATGGTGGAGACGGGGGTGGTGGGGACGCAGGGAGATGGTAATGGACATGAAGAGAAAGTGACAGGCCAATAGACAAGTCTTCAGGGAAGAGGAGAAATTAGGAAGAGAAAAAGAGAGGGGGAATGAGAGGAGGAATATACATCAACCGCTGTGGACGGATGTAAACACGGGGTGCAGGAGGTACACGTTAGAATGCAACACACACACACATTGCAACACACGCACCGCTCCCACATTACAACACACACACACACCGCTCGCAAAGCACTCAGATATCTACGACTGAACAGCTAGCGCTATGCTAGCTATACAGTTGGTTTTTATGTTCATTCCATTATTTTGTGCTCTTTAACCTTTAAAATATAGATTGAAAACCTTTCTAACTGTGTTTCTTTTTTTTAATCTTTTTCTTTTTCCTTTAGTTTGACTAAACATACAGGAAATTAATGCAGTGGTGTTTATTACCCGCTACCCATTTCGGGGACATAGTTACCATGGTAACAGACACTGTTCCACAGCTTCAGCTGCTTCAACTACAAAATAAATATATAAATCATTAAAAAGGTCTGAAAAGTGTAAAACTCTACGGGGGACATAACAAGCAGCTTTGGCAACATGGCCTACAAATGGTGGTCAACCGATGAGTTTAATTCACACAAACATACACATACACACACAAACACATGCACACACACACACCCAAACAGAAACGCAATACACGCATGCACACTCTCACACACCCACACACACCCACACACACACACACACACACACACACGCACACACACACACCTCCACATAGTATGGCCTTTAATGACCATGCTTGTTAGGCTCCTTTTCGTGGAACATGGTCAAATCTACAAACGATTCACAGTGTGCTGTTGATATACTCGTTGTTCCTTCCGCTGATGCTCTATAGATCTGGTGAGGCTAAGGAAAAACATATCTGGGCCAACAGTGTTTCTTGTGAGTGAGGCAGGGAGCGCATTCCCAGTAGAAGGCAAGAGGAAGTCAGGGAAGATCTTTTACCACATCAAACACTCTGCGAGCTGCGACGCTCCAAACTGGTTCTCCATATGTTGATGTGAAAGCAGGTTACGGTGAATGCGGGGGCACATCACATATAGCATATCACATCTTATAGGATATGCTATCCGTATCCCTTCTTTGAGGAGGATCTAGCCAGGGTTAATAATGAATATTACATCAGCCCCAGTTCCCTTGTCTTTCATCAAGTTTTGAAGGAATTTGTTTCCGTTCTTCTTCATGCTCCTTACGGATTATTCGCCAGACAGAGGCCTTTGATCTGATCTGGGGTTGAGTAGGATGGTATATTTAATGTAGGCAGTGAAGTCAGTTACTCCTATACACACACACGCGCACACACATACTGTACGTACACAGGCCCGCAACACAGATAAACATGTGTCTGTATGTCTGTGTGTGTCCCCATCTGTTTGGGTAAAAAGTTTGACCTCTGGCTCTGCGAGAGAGAGGAAGAGGAAGAGGGAGTGAGCGGAGCGATGGAGGGGCGCAGATAGAGGTCTTGATAAATAGACTGGAGGGAGAGAGAGTGTCTTGGCCAAGGCAAAGAGGAATGAGGTCATTATCTCTGTCCTCACCTGTGGCCCTGCGTCCAGTTCACACATGCACGCGTGCAGGCACACGCCCACACGCACAGGCACACAAACACACACACACGGGCATACAGCTACGCACGCACAGGCACAGGCATACACAAACACACACACACATACACACGCACAGGCACAAGTAAACACATACGCGCACACACATATACACAGGCATACAGACACATAAACACACACACAAAGCCATACACATACGCACACACTCACGCATGCACCCACACACACACACACACACACACACAAAAACACATTCAGACACAAATGCACACATATGCACGCACACACACACACACATGCGCACACACCCACACACCCATACTCACACACACACACACACACACACACACACACACACACACAGATACACACCCACCCACACACACACAATCACACTCACACTCACACACATACAAACAGAAAACAGCTTTTCATCAACAACACCTCTGTCCTTCTCTAACTTTTCCAGCATCTCCTCTTTGACTTTCAATCTATCGATCAGCCCTTAACCAGGCTGCTGCCACCCTGGCTGGCTTTCCATTACTAACCTAATCACCTGCTACCTGCGCCGTCTCCCCTCCACGCAGCCATCTGCCTCTCCATCCACTTGTTTACCTCGCTGTCCCTCTCTAAACACCTAGACACACACACACACACACACACATACAGACACCCACACACATGCAGGCACACACATAAACACACGCGCACGCACACACACACACGCGCACACACACACGTCCATTCACACACACACGCATATATACACAGGCACACCACACACACTCACACACACGTAAACGCACATACATTCATACATACCTACAATGACATGCACACTCACATGCACACATATACACGCAGCCACAGATATCCACATAGAGAACAAAGATTAGCACACACACGCATCGCAAACACACACACACACACACACACACACATGCACACACACCCATGCATGCACACACCAGACACACAGATGCGCGTGCACAGATCCACTCATGCACACACACCAACACCTGACGGCAGCAGCGCAATCATCCCATGGCTTTGTCTACTCCACGCCGCAGGTTACTATTATGGTGCACGTGCCAATTCTCCTCCCTCCACTGTTACCATTCAATTGTGCAACTCTTCCTCCTGCCGCCCCCCCACTGGCCAACCTCTTCCTCCACCCCCCCCCCTCGCTCCCTCTCCCCCGCCCCCCCTGCTGTGCCCCTATTGTCGGCCGACGCTACCCTGTAATCACCTCCAACCAACCATGGTCGTTCTCCCTTCTCACTCCGCTTTCTCCTCCCCCGACCCCTTCCCAGCCTGCAGCCCACAACGCCTTTCCGCAGACCGGGTCACGCCTCTCGGTGCCAGCGGAGCAGAGAAATTGCCTGTTATCGAGGGTCGATTCCTCATGTGCTTGTAAATTGCTTTGTATTGACACTCTGTCAGAGTGGGGTCGTCACCGTGCACCCCCTCTTCGCCACTGTCCCACCGCGGGCCTGGGGGGCGGCTTCCTCTACACCGGAACTCACAAAGGGTTAAGTTAAGTACATTTTGTGATTTTGACTGTATGCTGTGCCCATGCAAAAGCCGTCTCATAGGTTCTGAGTGAGGTGGATTGAGGATACCCCCCATTTATCAGGGCCGCTGGGCTAGACGGCTGGGTCTCAAGTCAACACGGAGCTACAGAGCGTTCAGTGGCGGTGCTGCTTGATGAAATGTGCAGTGGGCTCCCTGGTTGAGACAAGGCAACCTTTATAAAGTCCAGCAAAACCTCAATGAAGATTATAGTTCTCAAGTCTTCATAATGTTAGTAATCACCCAAAGTATAATTGGCTTTGAAAGGGTGGTATTATATTTGTATTTTATTTTCAGTTAATAGGAAGTTATTTTTATTTTCATATTCGGTTAATGGTTAGCTGTTAAGTTAAGTTACCTTCTACTGTGATTGACTCATATCACACTGAAGAGCAATGGGTGCAGTGCTCTATGTACTTGCATGTGCATCTACACAAAACACCATCGTCATCTATACCCATGAATAACCCTTTCATTTTCATAATTGTAAATTCATCATGAATACAAAACTCGACACATTCCTAAAATAGTTCCCATTAGTATTCATGATGATTGCTGATCATCAAAAGTTGTATACTCGCTGCTTCTCATTTCCTGTCCCATTCCCTTCCCCTCTGCTTCCTCTTTCCTCCTCCTCCCTCTACTAAAGGGCTTCCTTCCTTACCCGTGTGTGATCACACCCGCTCACCTATTTCTGTTCTCACCTTTTTTGTGTGAGTCCTTCGCTGCTGTCGTTCTATCCTTCCTTCCTTCCTTTGTTGGTCTTGCTCCCTCTTAATTACACCTGTCGTTATCCATGCGTCTCCGGCGACACAGGAAGCCTAACTTTTATTGAAACAGCTTGTTTCTCTGCGATGTTGCGCCGAGAGCCACTTGAGTCCCGACGCGCTAATTCAGGAAACCAATGGGTGCCGTCGATCTCTCCCTTTCAGTTGCAAATGTATTTCCGTAAACCTTTCCAAACTTGCACTCGCCACATATATACAGCAAGTTCCCCCCCCCCCCCCCCAAACGCCCCCGGTATAGAATCAAAAGGCACGCTCCATGAATAGAGTTTCCTTTTACTTCTTCGTCTCGGCGGCGGGGCTCGCGGTGCAGGTGGGAAGCAGTGACGAGAGCCCGGGTGAAGGCTATCAAACAGAAACACCCGGCCCTTGCTCTGGCTGTCACCTGATGCCACACCCAGAGGACCACGGCCACTGTGCTGGGTCAATCAGTAGCTCAGGCCAGCCCAGGAAACATTTCCTCCAGAGCTGGAAGTTAGCGGTGGAAAAGAGCTGTGTTGTTTTGTCTTCCCCCCCAGATTCGTGACCTCAATAGGAAAGCATGGAACAGGACTTGGGTGGTTTGGGTGTGGCGTTTGGGTGGGCATAAGGGTCCCCCCCACACACACACACACACACACTGCAGTCTGCTCCCTGGCGCTGGTTTGACCCCCACCGTTGAGGACGGCAGGACCGCCAGGGCTCTCTAAGTGGACCATGGGGGGCCGTGGGAGTAGGGGGAGGAACGGGTGGTCTTCACAAAACAAAACAACAAAGCGGTAGTAAAGCGTGGTGGGCTCAGATAGAGGGGCTGTGAAAGGAGAGAGAGAGAGAAAGAGAGAGAGAGAGAGAGGGAGAGAGAGGGAGAGAGAGAGAGAGAGGGAGAGAGAGGGAGAGAGAGGGAGAGAGAGAGAGAGAGAGAGAGGGCGAGAGAGAGAGAGGGAGAGAGAGGGAGAGAGAGAGAGAGGGAGAGAGGGAGAGAGAGGGAGAGAGAGAGAGAGAGAGGGAGAGAGAGAGGGAGAGAGAGAGGGAGAGAGAGAGGGAGAGCCTGGACAGGAAGTGAATGAGACGGCGGAGCAGACAGGAAACCGAAGCCAGCAGGGTTTTTGTTAAAATAAAAGGCGGAGGAAATAAAAGGAAAAGGAGAAAAGAAAGAAATAACGATATAGTGAGCCCAGATGTGCCGTGAAAGGCGGAGACAGATGAAGGGCTCCGTGGGAGATGGCTGAGTGCACCCTCCACCACCGCCACCACCACCACCACCACTACCAGCACCACCACCACCACCCCTACGATCCGACTCCATACACACCCACACAGCCTCCCACCCACCCACTCGATACAGAGCTAACCCTCCTGGCGGATGTGGGATCATCCATTCCCTCGGTCCCCAACCGCCTACCCCTTACCCCCCCTCTCTCCTCCCACCTCTGTGGCTACAGCTGCTCAACCACCCCCAACCCCCGCCAGCCTACCACCACTACCACCACTACCACCAGCACCACAATCACCACCACTACCACATCATCACCATCACCCACACCACCGTCCACATCATCACCATCACCCACACCACCGTCCACATCAACACCACCGCCACCCCCACCATCATCATCATCATCAACATCACCACCACCCCCCCATGAGCCAGCACCACCCCTACCATCACCACTGCCGCCATCACCACCATCACCACCACCACCACCACCACCATCATCGACGTCACCTCCACCACCAGGGCAATAAGGCCTCACCTGGTGGCTGAGTGGGCTTGGGGGACCACTCCACATCTTCCAGTGCTGGTGTCCTCGACACACCTTGTGGGAGCCTTATAATATAGTATCAACAAATCAACACCATGCTGCTGCTGGTCGGTCACATCTCATCTCCAAGGGTGATTCCACCGGAACGGAGGATTGATGCTTGGCTGTCTTCCTTTGGACAAGGAATTATATTTAATTTATTTCAAATTGAGAGGAGAATAATGCATCAATTATTTAATAATGTTGCTGCTGCTTGCCTCCGCTTCCAATGAAAAAGGGCTAAATACTGAAAAGCCCATACATTCCTGTTCTGGTTGGTAAACAGTGCGAGAATTCAGCCTTTAGTAACCTGGTGAGAATGAAATGTAGATATTACTGGTTATTGGAGAAGTATACGCCGTAGCCCTTTAAAAGGTCAAATACTTCACTAATAATGGGCTGCTTTTGACTGGTAATACATAAGTTGGAACGAGAGAGAGAGAGAGAGAGAGAGAGAGAGAGAGGGAGAGTGAAGAGGGAGAGGGAGAGGGAGAGGGAGAGAGGGAGAGGGAGAGAGAGAGGGAGAGGGAGAGGGAGAGGGAGAGAGAGAGAGAGAGAGAGAGAGCATGAAATACAGAGCTATAAAGAGAGAGAAAATGATAAAGAGATCAGAGAGAGGGAGAGAGATAGAGGGGCATTTGAAAGTGTATTTGTAAGTGCTGTCATTATTCACTTGCCATATACCGAGTTTTTCATTTGACGCAGGTTTTTATACGGTTATATATTAAACACAGATATATGATACTGCGTGAACAAATGAAATAAAAAGCAAATGACAAAACAACATGTCGTGGCAAAAGGGAAGCACATTGAGCTGGGGTTTGCCTGAGGACAGCGTCAGAGCGCTACGGTACAATAGAGTACGGCAATAAAACAGGTGTCCCATACCAAGCGGAGAGCCAAAATCAACAGGACAGGAACAGGACTGGGGAATGTTACCGTCCCCTGGGTCACGGAGCCTCGGTGGCTGTGTCCTTTTTTAATGTGTCTTTCGGGTAAGTACGGCCGATGTCACTGCAAACCGGATGGCAGCGGCGGGAGCTCCGGAGAAACAGAGTAGGTTTAACCCCCCCCCCCCCCCCCCCCCCCCTTGTGATTAAGGTCTGTCGAGTCATTGTTGCGTCGCCTTCAGTCTGCTCCACTCTATCCTGGGGGAAAACGGAGTATAGACCTCAGCTGGAGGAACTTGGAAGAGTCAGACACGCAACGTGATGACTAATAGAAAACGGGGTGCCACTAAGCAGGCGTGTGACATGGGCCTGTGTCACTGTGATTTGTTTCGGGGGAGTTGGATGTGACCTCAGAACTGCTAAACTCTGCAAAAGTTTCATTATTATTTTATTTTTTTCTGAAATGCAGAAGCTTAGATGACTACTGGAGGTTACTTTCAAATGAAAAGGCTCTGTTCCAAACAACATCTGCCTGCTCTCAGACAAATTAGCATAACAGCACATTTAAATTCAAACGGCTGGTTTTCTTCATTAGCCGGATAGCTTAATTAATAGTGTTTATTGATCAAAATAATCCGGAATTCTATTATCCTACAGGTCCGTAACTTTTTGGTTGACCTTGAAAAGTTTCTGTTTGACCATGGCATTAGCAAGGATTCATTTGTGTGTGTGAAATAAGTACAACTTTCAGGGTATTAGGAGGGTCTTTCAAGATGTTTATGTTTTTCTAAGTAAAAGCAGTTGACTGTGGAGCTTAGTAATGAGAAAATACACCCAGGATTAATACAATATTTATCTGGATTTTTATTAAACAAATAATATTCAGTCCGAATCGGAATCTTTATTAAAGGATAAGTGATGCATAGTTCTTAGTTTCTGTGTTGCTGTCACCGTCTCCCATGAAAGACCAAAAGTAACAAATGTTTATCTCAAGAAAAATCATTTTATGAAATGAAAACGACAACCACACACCAACAGATAACCCCACAGCCACACACACACACACACACACACACACCCACACACACACACACACACACACACACACACACACACACACACACACACACACACACACACACACACACACACACACACAACCATACAAACACAACAACACACACAGTCCCTGACTCCCTAATGATTTATTTATTAATATTTCCATTGCTTATGGATGCGAGAAGTGGGGTGCAGAGCGGAGGGAGAGAGAGAGAGAGAGAGAGAGAGAGAGAGAGAGAGAGAGGTGGCCAGGTGTCATGTTTTTGAACAGGTTGCCAATGATCACAGGGTCCTAGGATCCAACGTTAATGCCTTATTCATGGACCCTTCTGGCCCCTGACGGCCCCTGGGACACACCCCAGACAGATGCAAGTGGGAAAAGAGATACATAGTTGTGTCGAGGGGGAGGTGGGGGTGGTGTTGGTGGTGGTGGTGGTGGTGTTGGTGTTGGTGGTGGTGGTGGCGTTGGTGATGGTGGTGGTGATGGTGGTGGTGGCGTTGGTGATGGTGGTGGTGATGGTGGTGGTGGTGGTGGTGGTGGTGGTGGTGGTGGCGTTGGTGATGGTGGTCGTGGTGCATTGGGTTGTTGTTCCAGAGGATTGAGTTTGAAAATAAATGTTGATACAATTGGTGAGTGGAGATAGGAGGAGGCCTTTCACCCAAAGTGATCTCATGGTGATGTTTTTCATTTAGGAGCAGGAATGAGGCCTAGACTGTGGACAATGGGGTTTGAACACTGAACCCTTTCGGCTGGCAGTAAAACACACTCACCCCGAGACCAGACTACACCCTTCTTGAACCCCTTCTTGTTTCTAACGAGAGTCTGGATTGAAATTCCCCAAGTAAGTACACATGTGCATGGCTCTTGTATCGCTCCACTTAAAGCAAGAGAAATTGAAACCTTTCTTTCTCTGAGCAAAAAGTTACAATAGGAATTCACTGGAGTGGGTCTCCTGCGCAGTCGTGCCGTTTCACAGACCAGCGGAGGGGAAGACATTGACGTCTGGTGCATTTTCACTGATCTGTTTGGCTTTAAAGCGCCACGCAAGAATAGTTCCCGCTCACCTCCATCGCTCACATCGGTTCAAAACAAGTCTCAGGAATGAAGATGCGTCGATATATCGATCGTACAACTGTTTTTACCTTCCTACTTTGAGTTCAGCCGAGGGTCGAGTTTAAATATTATATCCCAAAGTGCAAAGTGCATTCAAAGTGCACTTCATCCCTTTCTCCTCAAACATCTTTTGTGGTTGTTTTTGTATTCTGGTTTGAAACTTGTTTACATGCCTGTAATACTTTGGGTTGTCTGTAGGAGTGACGCTGGCTGAAATATCTCTGTCTTCATCAGGGCTGTGTTCAAAGGTAAGATAAGGATTCGGGAATCAAATCCTTTTTTGAACCCGCCAGCGACACATTTCACAGAGGATTACAATGTGTCTTTTGCTGTTGGCGAGGGAAGAGGAGCAGAAATGTTGTCTTGATAAAGTGGCAGATATCCACAAAGAACAGTTGGGAACAGTTGGTCTTTGTTGTGTGCTGAAATACTGGACGTCAACCGTTTGTGAAAAGGGTTTGACAGATTTATTTTTTCATCATTTGACAGAGGAGATGAAATGAAATAACATTTCTTGGCTTTAACTTAGCCCCAGCAAGATCTGAATAATTTAGGGGAGAGGTTGCCCCAGATTTTTGAGACAGCTTTTGGAGTCGATTGGGAGTTAGATTTATAGATTTATTTTGCTTGTGGTATAGTGCTCCCTCTTTTGGACAGTCCATTGCCGTGCGTGTTGGGCAGTCTGTGCAGTCTGTGCAGAGTATACTAAGTGTGTTTGTGTGTGTGTATTAGCGCCACATAATGAATACATCATCATAACACTCACACATTAACATTTTCGGTAATATGCAAGAGCAGCTTCTATGGAATCAGCGATAACATGCAATACATTATTAGTGTTCATTTTGAATCCAGACGAGTGTTTATGCATTCATTCTAACTGATCTTCAGTGGAGCCAGATGGATCGTGGAATTTTATCGCGCACAGACACACATGCTCACACATTCACGCACACATGCAAACACACACAGACACATGCACACAGACACACAAAGACCAACACAAAGGTTCAGACACACACACACACGATGAATACAGACACACAAAGAGATGGGGATGCATGCACAAACACACACACAAACACACACACACAGATCAACACACACACATACAGCATCAATACGAGGGTACAGTGCAGAAGAAATTGTAGGAAAAGTTTAAAATTAGAACTGAGGTTTATTTTTTTATAGCTACCGACTGAGAGGGTGAAATGGCACTCTGCCCACCCCCCTCCTCACCTCGCCGTCGCCGGGTAAACTTAGATTCAAATCCCTCCAAAGGGCAGAACTGCTGGGTAAAGCCTCACATCGCCATGGCAATGTGGAGCGGGAGAAATCCATTTTTCATAGACAGGCGATGGCGCTGCAGCTGGTCAGAGTGCAGAGCGTGAGGAGGAGATATCAGGAGAGGGAGAGGGGCGAGAAGGAGGAGAAGGAGGAGGAAGAGGAGGGGGGGGGGATCTCAGAGAGACTTCAGACAGGAAGAAGAAGCAAGCAGACTCCATACCAGCCCCCAAGCTAGGAGCAGAAGACACCGAAATAGATGATGTTCAAACTTCGTGGTGCTGCTTGCTGCAGCAGCTCAACAGACTGTTGAGCCTGCTTGTCTAATCTCCTCCAATAACACCAAGGATTGTTCGCTCTGGGTCAGA
>NC_136945.1:13263589-13268589 GCF_949987615.1 Pollachius pollachius | reverse complement strand
TCCTGGAGCTGATTCTATGTATAAAAGTAAGAGATTATCATGAAGGCTAGTTAAAAAGTAAGGGTACATCAAAGAAAGTGTACATAAAAGTCTACTTAAAATGAGAGTGCACATCATTTACATTAAGATACTAAGTTCCATTCCCTATGTCCCCTAATGAGTCTCCTAACGAGCCTGTTGCTCTTATCGTAAGTAATCAGTTACATTAAAAGGAACATGGTATCTACACAAGATATATGAAGGAGAATGCAAAACAAACCTCTAACTGACCTAATAGTCTAGTGGCTAGTGAGTTGGGATCCAAATACAAAGGTATTACCTTCATGCTCCAATTTCGTCTCAAGGCTGACTGAATTATACTCATTCAAATAACAGATTATGGGCCCTATTTTAATGGTCTGAAATGCAATTGAGAAGAGCGAAAGCGGAAGTAACTTTGTGGGCGGATCGCTGGCACTGTTGCTATTATACCGGCGGATAAATGACTCTTGTGCCCGACCCAATCCTAAAATGGGTTGGTCTGAATACCCGTAGGTGTGTTTTGGGCGTAACATGCAATAAACCAATGAGAGTGCCATCTCCCATCCCCTTTAAGGGGGAATGGGACACTGATGTCTACGCTGAGACAGATGCATGACCACATGAATTTCAAACTTCAAATGGCTCAATTCATGGCCAAATAATATGGCTCAATTCACACATGGAATAGCGTTTTCTTCTATAACTTCAGAAACACTGAGTCGTCATCTAGATTTCGGCAAAGAGAACTTAACACATATAAGATATGCGGTCCTGTGGCTGCAACTGTGGGTGTATTTAATGATATGCGACAATACAATAACAAACATCGTTTGTTACCAGTATTGGATAAATTATCGTTATCGACTTACACACACTCGCGGTAAAACTATGTTTTCTCACGATCTAATACTCATCAATCTTAAAAGTTATGGGCTTGTACACAGTGTCTGTGTCACGAAACTATGTGTTTGCTGTACGGAGATTACAGATGCATTGATTTAAAAGTACAATAATTACCGCTGCATCAGCTGTTCGTTCCCAAATAATTTTACCAACTTTATCATTTACCCTAAAACGAGAATTTGTTTTGGAAGGCTGGCATATACTTTGTTCGAGTTTATTATTGTTATTATTATTATTTTAAGATTTTATAGAAAAAGGAGGTATAGTAAAATGATGGAGAGAATAAATAATCGAGAAAAAGGAGGTATAGAAAAATGATGGAGAGAATAAAAAATCGAGAGAAATTTGGTATAGAGAATTATATAGAGAATATATCTTTCTGAAAAAGGAGGTGTAGAAAAATGATTGAGAGAAAAAAGATAAAAATTAGATTATGATTAGATTAGATTATTAGATTATAAAAATTAAATTATGAAGTAAATGAAAAATCGAGAGAAAGGAAGTATAGATAATGATGGAGAGAATATCTTTTTTTGAAAAAGGAGGCATAAAAAAATAATGGAGAAAATAAAAAATTGAAGAAAAGGAGGTATAGAAAATGATGGCGAGAATGAAAAATCGAGACAAATGAGGTATTTATTTATTTATTTTTCGGGAAAAGGAGGTATAGAAAAATGATGGAGAGAATAGAAAATCAAGAAAAATGAGGTATAGAAAATGATGGTTAGAATATATTTTTTTGAAAAAAGGAGGTATAGAAAAATGATGGAGAGAATATATTTTTGGGATAAAGGAGGTATAGCAAATGATGGAGAGAATGTATATCTTTGAAAAAGGAGATATATAACAATTATGGAGAGAATAACTAATCGAGATAAGGAGGCATAAATAATGATTCTGATGGAGAGAATCTAATTCTTTTAAGAAGGAGGTATTAAAAAATGATGGAGAGAAAAAAAAGAGAAAAAGGAGGCATAGAAACATTATGGAGAGAATCTCTAGGTGAAAAATTGTGGTGGGAGATAGGTCCCAAAGTTTCTAGTGAATAAAAAAGAAAGCAGGAAAAAAGAAAGATTAAAACTTCAGAAGAACAATAGTTAAGCGCTGCTTGCAGCACTCAACTATTAGTAGTTACGTAACTGTATTTACTCGTTACTTACTACATAACGCGTTACATACAACACTGTCTGACGGTATCGTCAAAATCCATACCATAGCGCAAATTCACACCGGTGTACTTTCTATACCGTTTATACCATACGATGTGAGATTCATATTTCCAAATCCATTATCTTTCCTCTGTGTTCTAACACAATGTTTAATGAGTTCTAGGACCCAAAGTCAAACAGTCAGCAATCCCATGATGGTTGAATGTAGACGAATTATAACATTTCAGCATCGTGATTTGTGATACCTTTTATTCCTTTGGAATAAATGTGTTTATGCAGCATCACTGTTTTAACATCATCTGTAATTGCTGTGGCCATGTCCTAGGTCCCCTATCTCCTAAACCCAAACACTCTCAGACATAAGTCAAACGCTGCCTCAAAGGGTGGAATAAAGGGAATATTCCAAGGTAGTTTGATTTATGAAACCTTTTATTTATAAAAAAGAAAAAGTGTATATGCAGCATCCCTCTGTTTTAACATGGTCTGTAATTTATCTATAAGTGATCCATAAGTAAGTAAGTAAGTCATTTAAAATCTGCAATAATTTAGGCCTTATGTTCGAGGCCCCCTATATTTCAAGGTACTTCTTGAACTTCCTGAATATAATCCAGTTACATTGGGGATCAAACTTAATACCTTTTTGCTGGGAGTTAAAGACAGTCAGTTCTTGATTTGCTTGAATTTTACTTCATATTTCCCATAGGCTCCATGTGGCCCTGAAGAGAGTCGATTAAGGAATCTGCCAGGGAAGCAGTAAGCCCCCCCCACCCATAGGACCAACGTTAAACACACACACAGCCTCCTACTCATCTGTATGGACGAGGAACCTCCACCTCCAATTCCAACTTCAGTGGAGTTCGGACGTGGTTCTTCCTACTCAACATCACAAGCCTTCAGCGGTCAGCATTCTTCAAAAGAAGTCCATTTTTTGTGGGCTGGCCTAGACCTAATAAATCAGACTTATCACACAGAATGTTTGCATTGAGGACCTCTGCAGAGATTTCAGCGAGTAACAAAATCTTTAAGGTGCAAGAAGTGCCGAAAACGTAGTTGGGCGAGGTATGCATTTGTTCGTTTGCAAGTATGTAAACCACTGTTTTGACATCATCTGTCATTGCTGTGGCCAAGTTGCAACCCCCTGTAGTTCAAGGACACTTTTGAACTTGCTCAACATAATCCAGCCAGACCTTCATGCTGAGAGTCAAATTCGGTTTGCGGTTTGCTAGAATTGCTCCAACAATTTACATTTACTGTATAAGAACATTTGAGGGTACATGTTGATCTATTACTATTAATTCCGGAAATGACAACAAAGTCATAACAACATGTTTTATTTTACCAATACTGTCCACTGTCAGGCTCAAACCCAGAACCATATCTCGTGAGGCATGAATGCTTACCATGGGCCATCTCAGCTTTTCTCTCTTGTTGAGAACACCAACTGTTCCTCTTCCCTGCTCCTCTGCGGCCAACACATGTGTTTCCGTTAATGATTTGCCCCTGGACACAGTTTACCTCTGAACCCCTCCGGTAGAGTCACCCACCCCCTCAACCCAGCCCACCCCAACCATGTGGTCACTCCCTGTGGGCACATCCCTCCCTGGACGTTTATTCCTGGACCTCCTCTCCTCGGTTCACCTCTGCCTGGCCCCCAAAAGCGTATTTACATTTCTTAATCTATAACAGAGTGCCTGGGGAGCGCGCCGGCGGAGCCTTTCTCGTTTGTTTTCCCCGGCAGTGGCCCTGCCTCCGCGAGAGATAGCCCGGCCCTCAGTTATTCATGGGTCCTGTCGGGCTGTGACTGCTGACCACCGCACGGCTACGGGGTGGTCAGCAGCCAAATCCATCCTGGCCCCGGTTCCCGGCGCACAGCGGAGGAATACCAAGCTTCCTTTAGAAGAAGAAGAAGAAGGGAAGTAGAGTGTGAGTGGGCTGCCCTGCTTTGTGTGGCTCCTGCTCTGGACCAAATGTATAGGGTTATTGAGCGTTGTAGGTCACTTTTATCCACATTCAACTTTAACTGGATGGAGATATGATAGGTTGTTAAGGAGCAGGTGAGGGCTAGGCATCTCTGCTCTAGCGGGAGGCCAGGGACAAAAGGGGGATGGGACCCAGAAGAGTGGGTCCTGATCGCCACCACGCTCTCCTGCTGTGGGCGTTTACTGTTGGTGGTCAAATTTAGCATTCTGACATCACGGCAGCGCTACTCCTATTCATCTTGGTGGGGCTGATGGGGTTTCGGTTTGTGAGAAGGGGGGGCTGGGAACTGGGTTCTTGGTGATGGAGCATACAGGAGATGGCATTTGCTGTTCTGTTCAATAGCACGCCCCCGTGCTGCTCCCTAGCACCCAGAACCCCACTGTCATCAGGACAACAGCCCCGATGGAAGCAGTGTCCGGCCTGTGGTGTGTGTGTGTGTGTGTGTGTGTGTGTGTGTGTGTGTGTGTGTGTGTGTGTGTGTGTGTGTGTGTGTGTGTGTGTGTGTGTGTGTGTGCGGGCACATAGTGCTCCTCTATCTCCAGGCAGTGTAATGACACCTCCCCGTGAGAGACTTGAAATGTGATGTTTTCTTTTATCAATCTCCCGATCCGGGAGATGGTTGCTGTGGGAGTTTTTTTTCTTTCCCCAGAATGCATTGCTTGTGTTGCACACACACTCCGCGTGCAGTTATCTAATGGAGACAGATTGGACGCGGCCACTTGGATGTAAGAGTGCACTTGAGTCTGTGTGTGTGTGTGTGTGTGTATGTGTGTGTGTGTGTGTGTGTGTGTGTGTGTGTGTGTGTGTAGGTACACACCTGCTGCAAAAGTGTGTGTGTGTATGTGTGTGTGTGTTTGTGTGTATGTGTGTGTGTGTGTGTGCGGTTGACTGGGTGTGTGTTTGTGTGTGTCTCTGTGTGTGTCTGTA
>NC_136945.1:13168589-13256089 GCF_949987615.1 Pollachius pollachius | reverse complement strand
TGACAGCAGGAGTACTGCATGCAGTCTCTCCATTATTCAACGGTATTAGAGGAAGAGAGTGAGGGATGAACAAATGCTTGCTGGATGGAGGAAGGAGAGGAAGAGGAAGAGGCTGTTCATGTTGCAAGCTTCAGACTGTTCTGGAAAAGACTGAGAGAGGAATGGCGGTGGAAGACACAATTTCTCTGCCCCCTCCATCACAAAAAGTCAAATAAAAGATGAGATAAGAAAAAGGGTAATAGAAAAAAATAAAACCGCAATACATGAGATAGAAAAAACTGTATTAATACTAAGCTGTGATAAAACAATATTGATGGTGGGGCAGGGGGTCATCTTTCATCATCGCTATGAAGAACAGGACTCGTCATCGCCTCTTTCTCTCTCTCTCTCTCTCTCTCCGAGCGTCTCAGAAAGTGAGGCTACAAGTTGTTATGTATGACTAACCTCTGACCCCAGGATATAGTCTGGCAGCAGAATAGGCGAGAGGCCTTGAGCCCTAATGAAAACGCTCCGGTGCGGGCCTTGTCTGATATCCTGGCTCTAATGAATGATAAACCAAGGTTATATCCTCCTCCTCTTCCTCAGCCTCTGATCCCGCTGATTAAAAGCTTGTTTTGAGATGAGTCGCCTGCAGATAAGGCCCGTCTGCATCCCCCGCCCCCAACAACAAGGCCCTGTGTGAGTCTACCATCCTCCTCTTGGTTTTTAGTGCTTGTCTTTGGCCGCGTACAAGAGAGGTGAGACGGAGAGATATGAGGGGCTTAGAGGAAATGTGTCATGGCCATCGTTGTCATTTGTGTTCTTTTTAATGATGACAATAATCCCTGTCAGCGACATATTCAGGGAGAGAGCACGGTGGTGGATAAATGTCTTCTGAAAGGCTCTGATTCAGTGCCTGACTCAGTCTGCATCAGGTAGAACCAGAGCTGATTTAAAAATACTCAAAATGTATATTTTCAAATGACGAGAGACTCATGGCTTGGAAAGGCAGCCGGTTCTGTGGATCCATAAATCTCAACCAGGCCTGTCTCATCCCCACCACTTAGGGCGAATACAAGCCAGCCTCGGGTGGCTCCTCGCAGCGTCCCTGTTCGGGACTGCGATGCCACTGTGGAAGCAGTGCTGCCGTTTCAGGCTGTCAGAACCGAGGTTTGTCTCTGTCCTGTTCACATCCACCAATCCATCACGCCGACACCCAGAGATTTAATGAATCCACCCATCACCCAGATGAATGAATGGCTAGATGGATGGATATCCATCTAGCCATTCAGTCATCTATTTGTCCGTTTGTCCATCCATCCATCATTGATCCATCATTCCTCCATCCATCCATTTACCATTCATTAATCTATTCATCTATCTATCTGACCATTTTTCCATTATTCACTCATCCATCCATCCACCAATTTATCCATTATCCATTCGTCATCCATCCATTAATCTTTCGTCCATGGATGACAATAGATACAACTCAAAGGATAGATCCATCACCCATCAATCATCCATCCATCTACCAAGCATCCTTCATCCATCCATCCATCCTTCACCCATCTATCAATTGAATGAATATATCCATCTATCTGTCCACCATCCACAAATGTATCCATCCATCCACCCTCCCACCAATCCACCAATCCTCTCTCCACTCACCCGTCCATCCTCTCAATCGTGAATCATGCATTCCAAAGCCCCCTCCACGGAAATTAGATTTCTGCCAGCTCTCGACCAAGACTCCAGCAGTGTAATGCTGTTGGCTGGGCTTGCTGGCACCACCTCCCTTCACCTGGGGCTCACCTGGGCCACAGCTCACACTTCCAGACATGGAAGGAGAAGGTGCAGGCGCCAGATAGGGACATCAAAACCCTGTATCTCTGGAAGGCACATCCGTGGTGTTGAACCCAATTTTGCATAAAGGATTAGCAGCTGGATGAAGATAACGCTCATAAAAGAAGAGGCATCTGTATTCTCTAAAATGGAAAAATAGTCTGTCAATATCCACAGCCTTCTTGAAATAATGTCAAGCACAGCGTAAGACCATATTTTCTTAGTTGTTAGTAGTACCTAGTAATGGCAATGGTATTCATATGTATAGTCTGGGATAGTAAAAAGTTAGAAATATCAAAATTCTCTCAACGGTTAACTTGAAAAATATCCCAGTCTAAGGGCTCTTGTTATTTCTGTGTTTTGTCTTGAACTGTTTTTCCTCCCTCCCACATATCACAGGGTTTCCTCACATTATTTGCCTATTTATCTCTATAAAACAAGCCCAGAACCATTTTGCCTGAACAATGTTATCCTGAAATAGGCTTTGCGTGGCTGAAAGGGCCCAGTATGTAATTGTGTACAAATGAGTGCATTGTGTACAATACATTTGTTAGGGTTCCTATTAGTCCTCTCGAATGCATAAAGCGAAGAGCCTGAGTGGTTTAGCAACAATAAGCCCCACTCAGCAGCACTGTAATTATGGAAATGCATTGCACATTTCAATCAAACCCTGCACATAAAACACACTTGCAGTGATTCAAATTAATCATTAATCATTAAAGAAACTCAACACAAATGTTTGAGTGCAGCGAGGCACCGTCTGAGTGATGTTGTGGGGAACTAGATTGGCTTGTGCAATCAAAGAAAGAAAAACAATTTAACGTTAACAAAACGAGATAACAAGCATGCATCTGTCTGCTGTCTGCAGATTGCAACATCGGGCTTTGAGCTGTATCACCTCATCGAGTAAGTCTTTATCGGGGATAAACTCACCCACATCAAAAAACTCATTTTTGCGAGGTTAGTTCGGCGAAAAAAATAATGACATAACGTAACGGGTAAAAAAACAATGTTGCGTCGCGCAAAGCGTTCAGCAGGAAAACAACTCAAACTGGGGTACTTAATGCATTTTAAATCTTTACCCACAGTTGCTGCTGATGGACTACTTCTTTGTCTCCATTTCCAGTCAATGGAGAAGAAAAATGTGGCGTGCGGGTGTGCACACAAACACAAACACACACGCACACACACGCAAAAACACACGCACACATGCGCGCACTTTGAACACTAAAAATATTGAACATAGACAGATGCAAGATGCCTCAAGACTAACAAGCTGTTGTCATGGCGTACACATTAAAGGCTGGACTCCCGGAGGAGAGTCGTCTATTCACTGGTGTCTAGTCAAGCCGGACTGATGAGCCCGGGCCCAGAGCAGCGGCAGCTAATGGTCCTCTCCACTGGGACACGGGCTACAATGCTAATGCTAATTGACATTGAATTAATATTCATTTATGTTCATATCATCATCTAGGTCTCTGTTGACGGGGGAGGATGCCAGATGCTCCGCCGCCGCGGAGAGGTGTGACAGGTCGTCTTCATCGGAAGGTGAGGTTGAATGCGTACCTGTGGATTTTAAAAAGGCCAATGTGTTGTGGGGGCGGGAATGCGAGCAGGTGTGTTGATGTACATACATAAAGTTGACGTGTGTTTGTGTGTGTGTGTGTGTCTGTGTCTGTGTCTGTGTGTGTGTGTGTGTGTGTGTGTGTATGTTTGTGTTTGTGTGTGTTTTTGTGTCTGTGAGTGCGTATGTGTGTTTCTGTGTTAAATTCAAGGTTTATCATTGGTATATCAACCATGTATTTGTAATGTATTTGGAAAAAATAAAAATATATAAATTATGAAATATCGAAATGAATCAGTGGAGTCTGGCCGCCTCCACTGATTGGACAAGGCAGTCTCCCTTTGCATTAATGACCAGGAACAGGTGAGACATGATTGTTGTATGGTTTAGTTTTTTGGTTTAATGTTACCGGGGGGAGAAACACTGCTTTTGTGGGAAAAAAAACAGAATACAAAATTTACAAAATAAGTCTATCCAAAAACATTGTCAAAACTGCCCTTTAGGTATGTTCTGCAACAGCAAAAAAAACACGAAAGCGAAAATAAAACAACCAGCCTTGCTGCAATCTGTACACACAGCCATCTCTCTGGACTATGCTACGGAATGAGCTTCTTAAATAGACTGCTGGCCGCCTATACTGATTGGACGAGGCAGTCTCCCTTTGCACTAATTACCAGGAACAGGTGAGACATGATTGTTGTATGGTTTGGTTTGTTGGTTGGTTTAGGACTGTTTATGGAGAGTTTGAATAATGTATGTTCAGAGTAATTAATGAAGAAACTAAAAATGGGACAGGTGGAGAGGTATGGGGAACCTTTTATCACATATCCCAAAATAAACTGCAATCAACCAACTGAGACTCTCTTGGTAGGTAGATTGTGATTCAGTATAATCATGTACTGTTTTAAAAATAAACCATAATTATATGATGATGTGCAGAGCACAAGAGGTTCATGATGAGCAGTAATATGGTTATACCACATTATTCAAACAAATTACTCAAAGTCTTAAATCAGACTTTTAGATTTGTGTTGCACAAAAGCATACTTTACCAACACTCACACTAATAAAGAAGAATGCAATTGCATATAGTTCCAAAGTAACAGCTTCTGTTGTTGTTGTTACAATTCAGAGACACATCCTGATGCAATTTATAGACCATTTGCATGAGGCTGTTTTCCATAATGGTCTATATAGGTAGCACTAGGCGAGAGGGCTGAGCTATGTAGATTCATAGGAAGAATGAAATTGAAGAAAAATAAATGGTTGTGTGCTGCACTGATGTCAAGACTGAGGAAGAGACTGAGAAAAATACATAAAAGATAGAGAAGGACAAGAACATAATGAGCTTTGTCAGCCTTGCAAACAACCGTAGTTATATGCTAACCTTCATTCAGAAAGAACTTCTGGAAGTGAAAATATGTTTATTTATTGTATGCATTGAATTTTATTCTATGCTTTATTATATTTATATAACCAGGGGTAGGCTAGCTGAGAGTCAAATGCATTTCCCCCCTCAGATAGCCTCAGATAGCCTAACCACCCTGCTGATAGCCTCAGCATGCATTGTCTTTACAGGAACATCCAAACGTTACACAGATTCAGTATCTGCATTGCGGCGTGACAGAAGTAGGCCATCTTGGATCTTAACTGTACTCGTGTGTCACCCTAGTCACAGATGCAACCCACAAGCCCCTCTAATGACTCGCTGACTTTCATGGATGAAAGCCATCCTGAGAGAAGCACGGACGTTGCATGTTTTATTAAATACCCGTTTAAATGGCGTGCCCTGTGTGGTGGTGTTTCCCCGGAAGAGAAACTAAAGGGAGAAATAAGTAGGATTTTTGTTGTAACTTTTAGAACCTAAAACAATAGCACTCAATGCAACTATTCATTTCTTAACACTAATTTAAAAATATATGTCATTCTAAAATGTATGAACATTTATTTGATTCCTATAGCTTTACTCTGCACTTTTTTCAATTGCTTTATTGTAGAAAGGTTTGAGAAAGCTCCTGCAGCACAAAACAATATAGATCGTAGGCTTTGATTCCACTCAGCCTCACTTGTAAGTTATTTGAATAAAAGTATATCGCAAATGAGAAATTTTAAATGTAATGTTGCAACAATAAAATTAAGCATTTGAAGGGGTTTGCTTTGGGAGCACCATTATGCCTACAGTTCTAAGACACGCAACTCCATCATTAATCCCCTAACCACACGGCAGTAACTGAAACCATAACACCTATTAGAGTCATACCTGGGGGATATTATTGACTGGGAGTTTGACTTAAGCCCACTTTAGATCTTTAGGCCCGGCAGACCCAAACAGCTGAGCCTTGCTAAGAACCATTTCATTAGAAAACACGGACTTTGGGATTTCAGTTCATCCGACCCTTCCCTCTCTGGAATCAATGTGTTCAAATAAATAGAGGCTTCCACCTCCACACCCTCATGCCCCCAGCGACCTGGAGCTTCTTCAGCCATGAGTGTACATCTTTCAGAGTTAGAAGGCACGACAAAACAAAAGAGGAACCATAAACAAAAGTCCAAAAGCTAATCTTGCTATCGTCATCCGCGCAAGGAATCGGAGGGAAAGCAATGCGAGGGATGGAGACAGGGAGCGACAGAGAGGAAATGAATAAGTATGACCATGGGTGTTTTGGCCTGTGTTTACAAAGACACAAATCACAAAGGAGCGATGAATGCATTCACACTGGAGTGGCCGTGGATAACAGAGCGTTTTGTGTGTCCATGCTGAGGCGTGTCAGCTGTAATATAAACCCAGACAAAAGTTTGTGGTGTCAAGATAATACATCGAGACAATATGTCCTCAGTAATCTTGTAAAATAAAAAATAGCCTTTACACCAATGACACAGAGGATTTGTAATATATTTACCGTATGTCAGGTTGCATACAGGCTCAGAAGTGTCTGGTTCATTAGCTAAGGCTTCATGTTAAACACCACTGTAGAGCATTTAACATAACTCATTTAGAGGAGGAGTTTACACTGCAGAATGGTGCGGTTAGGGCCTTTTAGGTCTATGAGCAGACATAAAGTATAGTTGCATGGAGCCTATAGACCCCTTTTCTGTTATTAAACAATAGCGTTTGAAAGTGGAGGCCTGAAGTCTAGGCAGAAATTTTTAAATTGTATGCTTTCAACTTGAGGTTGAAAGCATGGTTGTTGTGCTTTGACAGTCGGCCATCATATCACTAATACAGTATCATAACAACTATAACTATCTTAGCTTTTTCGCTAAGAGAGTCACAAGATTCATCACCAATTCCTCCCAAATTTCTTATTAGGTGGAAAATACTTTTTGATCATTGATAATTTATCAGTCAGTACCCATGTTTGTTTTGGTTCTTGTCTCTTCTTGATAATCCCAACTTTCCCAAATAATTAATTTCACTATATAGTTTTGTTAGCGACAGAAATAGGGCATCAAACCTGACGATCTGATAATTAGATCTGATTATTAGAGTATTTATGATTTTCTCTTTTCTGCCTCTGCATCTCGTTGGTTTGACATTTAATTGCATCCAAATATAACCATAAGCGTAGATTGATGTGAAGGGAGAATAATTAATAGATAACTAATAACACGATAACTGAACTGCTACAATAAAAGTTTATCCATGGAGAGTAAGGGAGGCCCAAAGGCCAATCCAAAAACTAGGAATCCAAGACCCAAGGAACTGGAACATTTAGCAGAGCCAAACCTAATATCATCTCAGCTTTGCCCTACAACTGCCCTTAAGTCTCCCTCTCTCATTATCTTTTTCTTTCTCTTTCTAACACACATGAACACACGGACACACGTACGCATGCACACATATGTGTGCATGCGTACACACACACACACACACGCACACACACACACACACACACACACACACACACACACACACACACACACACACGCACACACACACACACACACAAACACACGCACACACACACACACACACACACACACACACACATACACACACACACACACACATTTCTTTGGCTTCTCTATCTGTATACAATTCATCTCTTTGGGTAATTCATGTGTTTGTTCACTGAAGAATGACTTTTTGCGATTTTGGATGAATTTAGAAAGATAAATCTATTTTTCAAACTTTAATATTTAAGAGAGGAGGAGAGATTGCATGAGACTGTTGAATAATGTATCACTTATTTAACCTCAGAGAGGAAGAGAGAGAGAGAGAGAGAGAAAGAGAGAGAGCAGCCAAGGAAGAGACTAGTGACGAGAGAGGCAGAGGGAGACAGAGAGATTGTCAGTAAGAAAGAGAGTGAAAGAGATTTACAGAGAGATATGAAGGGAGGAAGAGAGTGAGAGTGAGAAAGAGAGAGAGAAATAGATAGAAAGAGAGAGACTGAGAGAGAGAGAGAGAGAGAGAGAGAGAGAGAGCGTGAGCCAGAGAGAGAGCCAGAGAGTGAGTGAAAAAGAGAGCCAGAGAGTGACGGAGAGAGAGAGAGAGAGCGAGAGAGAGAGAGAGAGAGAGAGAGAGAGAGAGAGAGAGAGAGAGAGGATGGAGTGGTTCCTAGCCTGAGGATATGAAAGCTCCAAATCAGAAAGCTAATGAAAAGGAGCCATATTTCTCTGCCTCTGCGCATGAATTTCATAAGTCAGAGGTATGCTTGCATGCTCAGAAACCTCTTTCCCTCATCCCCCCTCTCTTGCTCTTCCATTTCTTGCTATCTAATCCTCTGTCGCACTCAATAGCAAGGCAAGTTTATTCATAAAGCACCATTCAAACACTAGGCCATTCATAGTGCTTTATGATGGAAGACCCATTTAAGAAACGTTAAAAGGACAATCATTAAAATAGTGTTTTTTTTATCATGAATTGTAAATTGCAAGAAATAAAACCAAAATAAAAAACTGTTTCAATTATGAAGATATTTATTTTTTATTAGGAGCTTCAGCAAACAGGAAGGTTTCAAGCCCTGATTTAAAAGAATCAAGTTCTAAGGCAGACCTCACAAGTTCTGGAAGTTTGTTCCGGTGCTGTTGTGCATAAAAACCAGAAGCTGCTCCACTGTGCTCAGTTAGACCCCTGGACATTGAGCTGGACCCTGAGGACCAGAGAGATATGGTGGGCTCAGAACACACAAGCAGATCAGACATGGATTTTGGTCCTCAGCCATGCAGTTCTTTATTCACTACTAGTGATATTTTGAACTACATTTTCTGGCAAACAGGAACCCAGTGCGGCCCTCTTGGCACTGGAGTAACGCAGTCGGCTTTCTTAGTTAAACTCTAGCAGAAGCGTTGTGGAGGAGTTGAAGCTGTCCAACAGCTCACACACCTGGAAGAAGGCATTACGGGATGCCTACTGAAAATTAAAGTATGGACGAGTTTGGACATCAACCCATTAATGCTAGCTATTTTTTTACGGTGATAGTGGGCTTCTTTTTTAATGGTCTTTATTGGGCTTTTTAAATAAACCAATATTTACAATTTGGTTTTTAGTCTGGAATGAAGGAGATTCATTATAAGATTGAATTATTTCAGTTTTATCTTTTTTTAGCTGGAAAAAATAGTGGTAGATACAGTCATTGATTTCCTAAATGCATTTGATGCGTGAATCAATGGGGCCAATACCAATTTAGTGCTGTATCAGATAACCAGTTTCCAAGCCTGTGGATCAAAACGCTATGATCCACCAAATCAAGTGCCGCACAGAGATCATATAAGGCTAAAACTGATATTTTTCCAGATTCCATTTTCAAGCAAAGAAAAGTAGTTTAAAACCTTAGTAATAGCTCAGTGCTACGATGGGGTCGCCATCCAGACTGGATTTTTTTGCCAGAAAGGTAGTTGTAAATTAGTTGAATGATTGATTAAAGGATTTTACCTGAAAACGATAGTTTGGATAAAGGCCTGTAATTATAAATTAATCACACATCAAGACTATTATTTTTCAGAAGAGGCTTAATGAGTGCAGTTTTCAAGGCCTGCGGGAATACACCTGATAGAAGAGAACTGTCTACCATCTCAAACAGAACGTTTTTTTAAAGAAGCTTGTGGACAGAGCATCAAGGCTGCAGGTAGAGATTATTCCAATGCTGTAAAACCTCCTCAAGGGCTTCATGGTCAATTGGATTCAATTGAATCATGCAAGTCAGATTTCGTATTTTGTACATATAGAGGTGATACAGAAGTTTTGTTTCCTGACTTAGTGTAAAGGAGTGCCGGATTTACTGACAACTGGAGGGTTAGTCAGCCTACCAACTGTGGTGAATACATTCTGTGCATTAGTTCTCTTTTTGTTGAAGAAGTTTCAAAAAAAGGATTCTAATGCTTTCTCCAATACCAAATTATGTAAACACAGTCTCTCTTTGTAAAAGTCATTGTGTATCTGGAGATTTGTTTGCTCCATCTGCGTGCAGCTTTCCGACATTCTGTTTTTTGGAGTTTCACTGACATGGAATTTCCCTGTGGTGATCTTTTGCTTACCAGAGATCCTTTTAACCTTTGTGGATGTGATTGCATCATGAATATGTTTGATTTGAGAGCTGAAACTATCCACCTATTTCTTTCTGTGATGAACCCAGCTTGCTTAGACTACACAGACAATGCTATTTTATCAATACTTGGTGTCATCAATTGATTCTCGGAAACAAACCACGTGCACAATTCACATTCAACAGCGGCAACATATTTTTTCATGTTGTAAATAAAAAAAAGGCAGTTTGAGTTGTTTGAGTTGGAGGGATGCTCTTCGCTGCCAGCCTGACTGATCACACAGTCCCTGGTGGATGCAGGCAGATGAAGTGTAGACGAGGCTGTAAGAGAGACTGGGAGTTTGCCTGGCTGCCGGCAGATTAGCCGGCATGTTTAAACAGGGGCTGATTTCATCTGACCGGAGATGGCCCGTAGTGATCTATTGATTTATTGATCCCGGGAAGACAGCGGGAATAAGTTAGACGCAAGTTGGAATGATATATACATATATGTATACTTGTGTGTGTGTGTGTGCCTGTGCCTGTGTATGGATGTATGTGTGTGTATGTATGTGGCTGTATCTATGTGTGTGGCTCGTCACACATACATATGTATGCATGTGTTTGGCTGTATGTGCATGGGTGCGCTTATCTGTGTGTGTGTGTGTGTGCTTGTGTGCATATGTTTGTGCGTGTGTGTGTGTGTGCTTGTGTGCATATGTTTGTGCGTGTGTGTGGGTGTGTGTGTGTGTATGTGTGTGTGTGTGCGCTTATTTGCCTGTGTTTGTGTGTATGTGTTGTGGTTGTGCATGCACACCTACACAGAAAGCTCTTGCACTCGTGCTGCTGCGAGGACAGACAGGGATCTAGTGGAGGTGGTCTGGGGAGAATCACCCCAGATCTGTCATAAATACCCCGCATTACACTGCAGCCAACGAGGCGGTAACTGTGGGTCGTAACCAGGCGAGGAAGGAGAGGGGGGAGAAGGAAAAGGATGATAAAGGGGGAGGAAGAGGAGGATGTGGAAGAGGAATGGGGGAGGAGGAGAGGGAGGCAGAGGAGGAGGAGGGAGGAGGAAAGGGAGGATGGAGAGGAAGAGGAGGAGGAGGAGGAGGAGGGAGAGGAGGAGGAGGGAGAGAAGAAGAGGAGAAAGAGGAGAGGAGGATGAGGACGAAGCAACTGTGAGGAAGGTGCCAGCGCCACACACTTCTTAAAGCCTGTTCCTACAGCTCTGACTGGTGACAGCAGTGAATGAAGGGCTTTCATGGCCTTTCACCCACACACACACAGACAGAGCGGAGATGTGGTGAAGTACAGTGTAGGCAGCTGTATGGGAACACACAAAGTTGGATTTAATGATCTGTTTTGGAGTCGGGGGATTGGGAGCAGAGCGCAGCCCCCTGACACCGTGTGTCATGCAATAAGCCCTTCTTAAGAGGGCGCCCATCTCATGTTATTTCTCTCTCTCTTTTAGTATAAACCATCATGAAACCTTCCCATTACATATATAATACATCTACGGTGGAATTGCTTTTTTACCTGTAGTCACTTCTTGATTCAGGCCTGCATGTACCATTTCAAGTAAACAGTGTCGCCCGCCCAGCATGCTTTTTCGCCTGAACCGCAAGCATCTAATGTTGCTTTTCAACAAGAGAACCACGGATAGCCGGAGGTGAGGTAAGAAGGCTTAAGCGAACACAAGAATAAAGTCTGATCCCTCGGCATCGACTCGGATCCCCACTTCTGATAATGTTCCCAAGAGCAGAAGCGAAGAAGGGTGTTAGGTGTAGGCATGCCACCCGCATTTGTTTGTGAAACACAATTATATTGTGATGAATACGCCCCCCTCCCCCACTCGCTGCTAGCTTAAAGTGAACAGACGCCTCAGACGCTGAAGTGGCTACGAGCTGCACCATTTCAGATTCTCCAACCGAACGTTGGTTTATATCTTTATAAACATTGGAATAAAATGGATGAGGGGAGGTGTGTAGACAAGATAGTAATTAAGAGTTGGGGAGACAAAGAAAATAAGAGGGAGTGGGCCAGCGAGCCTGTGATTATGTTGTCGGTGGTACTTAGCCCTCTCAAGGTGAACCACGGGGTTAGATCTGTCACATGCTGATAGCGCATCGTAGCAACAGGAGATAGAACACACACACATGAGCTGCCACACACTCACACACACAAACACAAGCTGGCAGACACACACACACTGTGTGTGTGTGTGTGTGTGTGTGTGTGTGTGTGCCAGCTTGTGTGTATGTGTATGTATATACACATACACACAAGGTGGCACACACACACACACACAAACACTCACAGGCTGGCACACACGCACACACACATACAGATACACACATAAACACACAAGCTGGCACACACACATACACATATTCAAATACACTGAAGCTCACTAACTTCTTTATTTATGAACACACAGACTCATATGATGCACGTACTCACTAAGTACACCTGCGCTCTTGTAGAGTGAACCATTTTTAATAAGAGTCCGTTGTGTTGGGGGACCTAATGGAGGCCATGTTGGAGCCATTCATTAATATAATGGACCCTACTGGCTGATTTACAGTTCTGCTTTCTTATTAGGATGAGAAAATCCATGAAAAATCCATAAAACACCTGGTAGAATAGCTAGAAGTATGCATTTACTGTTTTATCTCTCTCACTCTTTTTCACCCCCCCCCCCTACACACACACACACACACACACACACACACACACACACACACACACACACACACACACACACACAATATTGAGATTTTGTACTTTATTACATACCCGGCAACGGCCCCTTCCCTATCACCTTACTATGACACTGTAGTCTTCATTAGTTTGACTAATACACCCCACATACACAGACACGTTCACACACACACACTATCACACAGTCCGTCTCTAGTGTGCACAGCACACCAGAGAGACTACCTTATATTCCCTCTCATGCCTATTTAAGTCATGTTCTTCTTTCAGATAAACAAAATAAGCGCTTACTAAGAACTTACTTCTGGCATGCAGCTTCAAAACATACATCCACACAGCCCAGCTTTAGTTTGATCAAAGCAGTGACAAGTGGTGTATATATATGAGAGAGCACAGTCGTGTGTTTATATAAACTCTGGAGACCTTGAAGGTGTTTAAGGGATGGACACGGGAGGACGAGTCCTCCCAGGAAACGACGGTTAACAAAATTGTTTCAGATTCCCGAGTTAGCAGGCCACGAATCCTATTCCAATCGAAAACACAACATGGGATCCATGCTAACGATCTCACACACACCCACACACACACACACACATCTCAAGAAGAACCTGGGGTGTTTCACTGTTACCATGCAGTTCACATGGCGGCGACTGCAGCCCCCCCGTCTCACACCTCTTATAACCAATTACAGCGTTTAATTAGGAAAAGCTCATTTGTATCCAATCATTTACTTGGTGCAGCCATCCATTGCTAGCATATTCTAATTGATTATTTTTGCCTGAGGTGCCGTCATCTACTATGTACATGTGTAAGTGTGTGTGGGTGTCTGTCGGTGTGTGTGTGTGTGCATACATTTTCATATATTTTGACATTTGACAACAGGGAGAGCCCAAAAAACGAATAACTTTCAACTGATAACTTTCGTAGCTTCACCGATGAATGTGTGTACAAGTGTACATTTTTGTCAGATATAGATAGATATTACTCTTCCAAATGTATCTTTTGAATTCCAAATCTCCCGAGATTGGACGTTGATAATGGTGACACATTTTCAATTCCCAGATAATTTGTTCCATTAACGTTCACTCCTTTATAATCCCGTTCGTAACAGAGGGATTGCTGCCCTTCTTCCTCTTCCTCTGAAGGACCTGTTGGGTGCTCTTCTTCAGCCGTCCTTCAAACAGACAACACACTCCGTTTAAACTGACATACACACACATACACACACACACACACACACACACACACACACACACAAACACACACACACATACAACTTGCAGGTCCTTACCAAACAAAGCCCTTTGATTTTGTAGTTCCCTTTCAGAAAGCTCTATTCGATAATTAAAAGAATCTAAATAAATAAAAAACCTTTCTTCGTTCTTGCCAAAACGGTGCTTTGTAGCCCGAGCCCCCATTAAGGGATGAAGAAGAAAAAAACAGTTCCCTGTTGAGAATACAAACAGGCTTTTGATGAGCGTGCTCTTTGACCGGTAGTCTACACAGCCGGGTGAGCGGGAGAGAGAGCACGCAGGTCCCTCAAGAGGGGCGAGCGACCACAGGTCATTAGGATTGAACCTGCGGCGTAATGAGCAGCCAATTCAACCCGCGATTCCTCGGCCTACTCCGCAGCTGTGTAACAAAAGACGCAATAAGTGATCGCAGAGTGGAAGCAGGGTCGCCCGTGCTTGAACTTCCTTTAACTCTCTTGTTCGTACTTTTTTTTGTTTCCTTGGTGAGCGTCCCATTAATTATGGACAGGAAGGGAAATGCAACCCCCCAAAAATGGTTCAAAGGTGTTTAACTGTTGAGTGGAAGGGGGCCGTCGTAATCATCACAGGAAGGGGAGTCTGAGGAAGAGACAGAGGCCGCGGGAGTGGAGAGGGGAGAGAGGAGAGAGGGGAGAGAGGGGAGAGACCCTATGGAGAGAGAGATCAAGAAAAGGGGGATAGGAGGGTGAGACGAAGAGGAATCTACAAATCCTTATAAATCCCCTGCCTAAGCATAAAAAGTGTGTTTTGAAACAACGAGAAGGACGTACAATTTCTTTATTAGAAAACTGAAAAACCCTTGAAATAAATAATACTGGCATGTTAAAATGAATGTGAGTTTGTGATGCACGATTTTGTGTTATGCTCCATGACCGTTACTGTGTAGTAATTTCAAACATCGCAACATAATCTCAAAATATTAGATAGAATCATACATTTTTCTTTGGAACACAATGACTGAATCGACGACCACATTTCAGTCACACTTTGGTTAACATATAACCAAACGTAGGCATTTAAATTGTAATCTTACATATCTTACAAAATAATATCACTGATGCTTGCTGCTATTTAATGGAAAAATAGCGACCGTTTCGGAGGAAGCTGCTTATTAAGGAGAGAGGTTAGAGGAACACCAATCGAGAAATGTTACGTTCCCTCTCATTAACCCTTGCAAAACCTTTGCAAACCCATCACAGCTTTTACAGCATTAGTCAGATAAATATGTGTGTGTGTGTGTGTGTGTGTGTGTGTGTGTGTGTGTGTGTGTGTGTGTGTGTGTGTGTGTGCGCGCGCACAGGACAACAGGGGCCTTATAAGGATTCCATCACATAATGACATGTCATGTCCCATCACATGGCCGTGCATGGTATAATGTACTAGGGTCCGGACAAATTGACCCATCCATCAACCATCAACAGCAAAGCAGCCAGGTGAGCATGTGCTGAGAGAGCAGGGGTAGGGAGGCAGTTGCTATAGTTACCCCCCCCTCCCCCACCCCCCCTACCCCATGCACAAGCACTTGCCTCGGGAATTAATAAAGAACACCTTTAACCCTGGTATGTAAATGCCGTCGAATTTGTGTCTGACATACTGATGCACGTCGCAAACTACGCCGAGGCACGTGCGCCTCCCCCGACACACCCCCACCCGCCTACCCACCCCCGACCCCCCCGCGATCCTCATCATTTCACATTAGCTCCGTCTCCGGGCCGTGGACGCCCAACTGTGAATCAGATTGGTTTGTTTATGACACAAACCAACACGCTCTCGCTCTGTTGTGCACTTTTGATCAGATTATGTGGGACCAGACATGGATGGAACAAAGAACACACCCCCTCCTACCCGCCCACCCCCACCCCTTACCACCACCACCACCCCCACCTCCACCACCGCCCGCCTCCACACCCTCCATACTGTGATGTGTGTTTGCCTCGGCTGTCTCAAACACATGGCAGTGCCAGTGTGCAGACAAATCGCTGGTTCTCCCGCTCTGATCCGACTCTGATGCATCTGTGTGAAGATCAGAGGAGGAAGAGGAGGAGGAGGATGGATCTGGACCGCCATGTTTGTGTGTCGGAGGAGGAGGCAAAGCAGAAAGGAATGGACAAGGAAAGAAAATGTGTCTTGGTAATTAAAAGTGAGGGATATAAGAAAACAAGTTTGAAAGATTCTACAGTTTTCCATTTTGCATTAAGTCATTCGGGCAGAATGATTTATCCAAAGTGGCGCAATCGCTGAATGTAAGAAATAAACAGTAATCTTTTTCCAAGAAAAACAATGGTTAGCTACAAACAGTTGCAATTTACTGTCAATGATAGACTTCGAGAATCACCACTTAGGGCACAATTACCATGAAGTCGAATGAATGAGCAATGCAAACTCTTTGACACAAATGGAGAAAAGACACATTTTCAAGTTCATTGTTGAACCCTCTTCCTTGACCGGCTTGGTCCAAGCCACTGTGAACAATGTTGTCCTAATGACTCCGCTTTGAGCTATTGCACCTCTGCGACCAATCACTGCTCCAGCGCACTTGAGTCCCATCGTGAAACAACGATCATCCCCAAAACAATCGTAGCAATTCAGCACAATGTCCACTCACTTAACCCAGCCCCTCGGTGGCCAATTTGACCCCGGAAGGTACACACAGCGAGCAGAAGCCCCCTCTAAAGGTTTCCCATTCCATTCCGCTAAAAGCTGCTTCCGCCTCACTATGTCTGGAACAAGGCAGCTGTCAGCGGCCACGGAGAGCAAGGCGGGGGGGACATCAGAGAGAGGAGCTAACTAACCAGAGAATCGGTGGACTTTTACTGCATTTCCTCCCTCACCCCCCCCCCCCCACCCCCCCCATCCCCACCGTACCTTAGCGGCCCTTTGGAGCCCAGCGGAGCGGACATTCTAAGCTCTCAGGTTAGACACCAGGAAGAGGAAGAAAAAAATAAAGTCAATATCCCTCCCTCCTCCAAGTCCCCCGGGGAGCCTTGGGGAGACGGGTGCAAAGCAACAAACCAGAAAAACACAGCGAGGAGAAAGACAGAAATACACGCACATACACAGAGGCATACACAGCAACAGAGCCCGGCGCGAATCCATAAATCCTGTCTGAATGTACATGAGCAGATTAGAACCTATGCAAAAATCTTTCACAGTATCTATTTTTCTCTCTGTCTCTCTGTCTCTCTGCTCGCTCGCTCTCTGTAAAACATGTAATCATTCAAACGGGTCTGTGTTAAACGACAAGAACACATCGGGGTAAGCATAGGTTTGCATGAGCGCACACTAATGCATCACCATGTGTATGTTTTTATCCACTTGGTCCGCCCGTCTGTTTTTTCCTCGTTCCTTGCGCATCGAACCATGCGGTGAATAAGCAGCTACTTCCATGGCCTTCTACGAGTCGCCCATGAGGAGGATTCAGAATCATCCGCTACTGTCCCCACAGCCTCAACGTGTTTTCACGGTCCACGGTTCAACGCTAAAGACGAACCCAAAAGACAAGATGCAAAAGGGTCGAGAAGGAAGGAAGAAGGAAGCTGAAAGGATGAACACGTTTAAAATCGATGGCGTTCTCACGCGCGGGGCGTGTGGTCCTGAGACCTTGATAGCGCTGCACTCAGATACACAACAGGTATTTTCTGTTATGCTCTGCCTGTCCGCACAATTCTCAATTTTATTTTCCCTTTCACGTGCACAGCACATGCCTGAATACACACACACACACACACACATAGCAACACGCACGCGTGGACAGAGCAGTGCGGGTGATGCTCCGTTCATTGTCATGCCGCTCAGCCGTGGATGAAGGTCAATACTTTATAGGGAGGGCACGGAAGGAGCCGGCCAATCAGAGGGGAGGAAGAGATGAAAGTGTGATTGACTGGTTGTGTGGTGGTGGTGTGGGGTGTGTGTGTGTGTGGGGGGGGGGGGGGGGGGGGGGTGTTGGTGGGTGGTAGTTGGGGTTGGCGGTGACTAGACGAACGGAATCTGCATACCCAATGAGGATTCAGCACCGGCTGCAGATGAAAGGGCCTTGTTGCTACGGTAACGCACCTGCTGTGTCCAAATATCAGTGCAGCTTTACTGATACGGCCTGCTTCGGGCTATTCACGCGGGCATGGCTGTGTGTGTGTGTATTTGTGTATGCGTGTACGTGTGTTTGTGTGTGTGTGTGTGTGTGTATGTGTGAATGTGTGTATGTTTGTATGTGTTTATGTTTGCATGGATGAATGTGTTTGTGTGTATGTGTGCGTGTTTGTATGTATTTGTTTGTGTGTGTGTGTGTGTGTGTGTGTGTGTGTGTGTGTGTGTGTGTGTGTGTGTATGTATTATTTCATGTGTGTATGTGCCTGTACAATTGTGTATTTTTACAAGAGCCCCAATGCACTCACATGCCAAGACGCACTAACTTTAAATGCAGGTGCAAAATCCCGTCCCGCGTACAGGTTCCACTGCAGACCTATCTGCTTCCTGGTGATATGGGGCCATATGTATGCTTCAGCCTCTCTTTTGTTATGCTCAAACACACGTCTACCTCCAGCTGCTGTTTCTGTGCCGTATCAGACATAGTGTTATATCCATTGCAGTTGATGTAGCAAACAGAGATGGAGATGGTGCTTTAAACAATGAGGTCTATTAGAACCAGGACTACACAGATACTGGAAACTCCCTGAGGGATGACCTGTAGGTTAAAAAACATTGTGCCTAGCGCAAACATGGATCATACTAAATAATTGGTTAAAATTATCTGAAATGACTTGATCTGAAATGACTGTCATTTGGAAAGCCTTGAGAATCCAAAAGATGCTAAACAAACACATGCTGGTGATATATAATACAACTTGGATTCCTAACTGAAGAATATATTCGACCAATCTCTAATGGTTATGTGTCCGTATTTCTATTTTTATCAGACCAAACAAGCCTGGCTAACCTCTTCTGTGTGTATGATGATGTCAAAATGTCAAACACTTGGCATATGTTTGGCACGTTTAGAAATATGTGAAAACTTTCCAATGGATATTCGACGGTCAAGGTTTCCAATGGATTTATGTAATATTGAACAAACTATTTCTCTGGAACATTTCAACTCGATGGTGTTGAAAGGACAACAGATGACAACAACGTCTTGTACTGCCAGAAGCGTTGTGTGGAAATAAAAACAACAATGAGGTCAGTGCACTTGGAATCTCAATCAGCTGGAAGACAACTTCATGCACAAAGGAAGGGGTGAGAGAGAGAGAGAGAAAGAGAGTGAGAGAGAGAGAGAGAGACAGAGAGTGAGAGAGAGAGAGAGAGAGAGGGGAAGCGAGAAAGAGAAGAGAAGACTACAAAGAGTTCCAAGGCCTCGTCTTGCCCCACCTCTCCTCTCCCTCTCTCATTTATTTCAATTTGTCCCGCTTTACTTTTCCCTTCAGAGAGCACACTTGCCAGGCAGCGGCCCAGCCATAAGGCACAAAATTGTGTCCGCGGCGAGCCTGTAATGAAACATTTAGATGCGGGCAGAGCAATGCTTGTGCATTAATAGGAATTTCTGTGCTGCCGATGCTGATGTTCATGTATAAGTTCCAAATGGCTTTCCTGGTTGTTTTCTGACTTCCAACTCCCTAGACAGTGTGCAGACGCTGCCGAGTGACCTGCAGAGTGTGTAGCGACCAGGTAACAGAGGCAGAGACCACACCGTAACCCGACCGCACCTGGATCAATAAAACGAGCATTTCATCCAATCAACCACCAAAGGGTTTCTTTTGGTCAGTGAACAAGTCTCGTTTTCACTCCCTTTTATATTCTGAAAATGTATTCAGGTCTCCTCGATAGAATTTGTGTGTTTTTTTTCTCTTCATAAATATAAATTCTAGAATCAGTAGATTCGTAGTGTGGTGTGCAGGCCTTCCGGTTGGAATAACAGTTAAATAAATCTTCAAGCTACGGATTTGCTAGGTCAATAAAACGCTCAGGTCGGGATACCAGTGTAGCTGTGGCGCACCGGTATGCACTAACAACTAAATCCTTATTTCTTCCAATTGTACTCTGCATCGCAAAGCGTGCTTGTGTTGTTCCCTCCTGAACCCTCGTTTCCTTTAATCAACACATGCTCCACCGCCTCAGGAAGGGTCAAGTGTGCTCGACGGCTCAAGGTAGGCAGTGTTGTTGGCGTCTGATTGGATGATATTTGTGATGCCTCTAACGCCGTCAGCAGCGGTGGCGCGGGGTCAAAGCGCGTTGTTGATACTTGCTGGAGGGAGGGTGCAGTGGGGCCGTGCTGACGTTGATTGTAGTTGATGGGGAATAGGTTATTCATGCCGGAGTGGAGCCACTCGTCCATACTGATAAGTGGACGTGCGACGGAGGCACGATTCTAAGGGGGGGGCAATTGCACATGGCTTGTATGCTTATATGTGCGTGTGTATATATTGGAGGCTGGATGGGTCTCAGCTAAAGTCTAATTGCAGGCTTTATGCTCCTTGACGTGATTAGATATTTCAAGCTATAGGTGTTAAAAGCTCAGATTTCCCTATCAAAAGAACCTATTTGTGGATCGCCCTTCACGTGACCAGGTGATTCAATAGTATGCATGTATCGTTATGTATACAGAAATATGCAAACCTTGAACAGATTTGTTTGTGTTGCTATGCAAAGTAGGGCCTTAACAAAAATACTTTAAGTCAAACCAATTGTACCTCAATAGATTCCAAACTAAGCAGCTGTCTCACAGAGGCATTTTGACACGGCAGCAGCGCATAATTTGCGCTCATCCTTGATAAGTACAACCATGGCTTTGAGCTAAGTTGAGACTCTTCTGTCATACCTATTCTTTTCATCTTCTGAGGAGTTCTCCTCACAGATGTAAGCTCACCTTTCTCCCTTATATGTAGCCAACGAAGTGGGAATCCATTGAAAGCGCTACATTAATATGCAGATGCATAGTTTGCCTTTCATGCAGCGCCCGGCCCGTCTACAATGCCATTCGCCTAACGACTGTGTGAATATATTTCTAAAATTAAAAGGAAATTGCAGGTAACCAATAAAAGACAGCTTACGGTTAAACTTTTCTCCTTACGCCAGGCTGTCAGTGGCTCCAGGCGCCGGGTCTTTTCATTACAAAGAGAGAGCTATCGAGACTCTAACAGAAGCGAGGCACATCAGCCTTTTTCCGAGGCTGTAAAGTGTAGGACAAAGGCCAGGATCAAAGGCAGGCACATGGTGCGTTCTGGTCCCAATGGCTGCTGAGGCCAACAATGCAATGAATAATGCAGCTACTCCAACTATTAGAATTAGCAGTATTTACTTTAATATGAATTATTAGTATGAGTGTTGAAAACATTCTCAAACGGCCTTAATTTAGATAGAACAGAATTGAACATAATAAAACTAACCATGATCCTCCAATTAGTGACATGTTGCCCATGAAGATTAGTTAGGAGATATGGAATCTATATTGTCATCAACCCTAAGCCATAAACTGCCTCAATGAGTACTTTCATATTTAAAAAGCCTTAGAAATCCTCTTTAAGCAGGAGTTTCTTCCTCTGTTGCTGGCTCCGACAGGCCCAGAGCTACGTAATTCACACCTGTTATTGAGCATTAGCATTTAGCTGGAGAATGCGCTATGCTGTAATCTGTTTGCATCTAATCAACAGATGGGACCATATGAATAAGAAAGTGAACAAATTTGACTCGAAAGTGGGTCGAAGACATAAAATATAAAGAAAGTGAGTTGATCTGATGTTGATCTACCATTGAACAGGTGTCTCTTGTTGCTATTTTAGCAAGACCGCCTAGTTCAAGCCTTGAATAAAGAAACAGTTAGCCTTTTGCAGCTCTAGTGTAGCCGTAGAATGGCTTCAATGACATGGATATCTTACCTTACTCAAAGTAATAATAAAACAGTTTAACATTTACAGCAACAAGCTTAATTAAAATCAGTTACATGATGACACAGTTGTCACACCCTGAGTTGCTTATCTTATACATATTATTCTATTAATGCACGTTGATTACAGTTCTTACAAGAATAGCCCCCTTATTGCTCTTTAATTGTTCTCCTAGTATTCAGGTGGGATAAGCAGGATGTTATGAGGGTAAGGTTATCGCAACAGTTATGCTAATATCTATTCAATTTATGATGTTGAGCAAATAGAAAAGAAATACATATTGCCTTCATTATTGAACGATTATCATGTGCTCAATCACGGATCATGCAACTGAAACACAGAGGGGATGGATAGAGGTTTAAACACTGGTTTCTTCATTTCTCATCCTGTCAAAGAAACATTAAAGGATAATTAATACAACTCTGAAACACCTTTTTAGGCTATTTTTAAATGCAGGGTGTGTAAAGAAAATACAATTCCACTACAGTTAATAAATGATTAATCATCACTTAATATTTCATTAAGATTAGATTAATTAGCACTTAAATCTACTAAATGTAAAATGTTAAACGGATTATCCTGCAAAAGGATAACATATTTATCATGCTTTTTTTCATCGATGTCACATTGGACTTGGCTTCATTACACAATATTGGCAATCTTAGGGCAGAGGAATGATTTCCTATTGCTGCGGTTTTAAGTCTTTCATTTGCTGAAGAGGGGATGGTTAATGTTCCATTGGTCTTGGTCAATCTCTCAAAAAGTAGACAAAAATAATACTTGATAAGCAATTAAAGCTAGCTAGATCAGGTATCACAAATACTGTATCTTTTTTTAAACACGGATGTACGCTAAAGATAGAACGCATGAAATATAGAATCTCTTCTGTCTTTTACGAACGCATGCCGGGTAATTGCCTGCCATTACAGTCCTGCTATTCTTGTTCACAGAGCATAGATAATGTAATAAAGTCTGATATAAATATGCAAATATATATGTGTGACAAAGTCTATTGTGTCATTCAGGTGCAGGTTAACTCAAAAAGCAATCAATATCAGCACACTCAGAAAAACATTCATATTAAATCATTCCTATAGTGTTTAGAACTGCAAATTGAATGAGCTTAATACTCCAGGGGAAAGCACACTGTGTCCCATTCTACAACTGCGTATCTGAATATTGCGGACGTAGCAGTAAGAATACACACTTATATTAAAATCTCAACATCTGCTTCACTTACAATCAAATATTCCTTTAATTAGGTTGCTTAAGGTAGATGTTCACTCAGTCACGTGCAGATTCAATTTTCAAGGGAAATATGCGATTAAGCAAGGTTTAAAAACTGACTCCAGATTCGAACAGGGCTTCATGTTAAAAACCAGTGGATAGAAGCCTAGGTGCGTTGATAGCAGCTGTGCCAAACCGCCTCCAAATGAAACAGAAATGACCAACAAATTACAACACTTGTTTGTTAGTTGTCAGAGGATTAGGGATAGACGAGCAGACGAGGAACACAGGTGTGCTGAAAGACACTGGGATGTTAGCTGTTACAGTACGGTTTCCCTGCCAGGAGAGAAAAGCTACACTCAGATCGATTTTGTTACATCCATTATATGGGCCATCAAGACAAGAATGTGAAGGGAGAAAGTCACGCAATAAACACTTAACATTGTTGAATTGCATTACAAACGGGAACGCAATACCTGTGCAGTGCTCCTGGGGCTTTAGTTAAATAATATCCCACTGTGTTTAGGCTCTGATGAAAAGAAGAGAGATACGGGGCAAAATTAAACCGCACAATTATGTTAAGAAGGCCTGCTCAAATAGAGACACAATGTTGTACTCTCCACTTCCTTGATTACCACTTCAAAAAACCAAAATACCTCCCTATTAAAGATATTCACATCTGCACTCAGAAAAGAAAGCGACTAATTGCAGGGTTTCTGTTGAAATGTTTGGTGATGTGATTATTTTGCGAACGTTGTTCTATTTTGCTATGGGATGTGTACACACTTTGAAATAGAATCTGGCTAAACTGTGATTGACCGTGTTTTGTGATCGTAGCGCTTTGTTCCCAACAGGTTGGGAGATCACAATCTCTACAAAGGAGTTACGTAGAAGGGGGAGGGAGGGGGGTCCCATTGAAAGCTTTTTAAACACTATAGGACCAATCAAAACTCGGGTAGGGAAGTTCCAGTTTATGAGGGAAAAGATGCGGCACAGTCTGCCGATTAAAAAAAAACAAGTCTAGCAATCTACAGAGCAATGCGTTTTCCTTTTTTCTGAAATAGCAAACTTAAACGATGAACATAAATCTGAACAGAATGCTTTTCTCAGATAAGAATATGTGCTCTATCGGACGAGGCAAAACTACGGCTCTATCGGACGAGGAATGATTCCATTGGCTCCCAGAGCCAATTTGAGAACGGCTCCGACCTTCCAAGGGAAGTCCATTCATTTCCACAAAGCAAGCAGCATGACAGGCTTATGAAATAACCATCACGGCTAATGTAATTAGTCTATAGTTATAAAAAGAAAGTCAGTAATGAATTGTATAATTCCGGGAGAGCAAGTAATCCCTTTTCCTGCTTAAAAAGACCCCATTATCTCGTCCTACAACGCTCCTGTCTCACGTCTCCTTGCTCACGCGGCAAACAGATGTTTGACACGGACCACATCTGTTGAGCAGAGGAAGAGCCACTGGCCCCCGCCACGCGAAAGCTCAGCTTAAACCCTGCCACACACGCGCACACGAGAAAGCACTCGCACACGTGCACTAAATGTACCTAGAAATCCACTTGCAGGGGCGCCATCATAACTCTCGGTCTCGTTGGCATCGCGGGAGACAGGAGAGCAGAACCCGGCCTGGGAGCCACCTGGGGGTCTTTTTTCACCCCAGGGCCGGCACGGACTCTGGTGTCCGCCGGAGGGTGAAATAAGCCCAGGTAGAGCATACTGAGCACAGGCTGGTGGAGCGTGACCGCAAAGAAGAAGCTACGCTCCATCCTCCCCCACCCACTTTAAGCCTTCCTCCTCCTGCATGTTTTTCCAGACGATAAACTGCATATCTGGTATGGGAGAGTGGTGCAAGGGGATGTGGTCTACGGTCAGGCTGTTAAGCTGTAGGGGACAGGCTGCTAGGGTCTGTGGGGATGCTAGCTCTGGTTAGGCCACTTGGTGGGGGCAGTGGTCAGAATCCAGAGATTGATTGGCCTCGGAGCTGATGTTTGCTTGGCTGACATAGATCGATCGATCAATCGATAATGGTAGGTGCATTCACGTAAAAAACGAAACAGTGACAACTAAACATAAGCTCTCCGATGTTTGAGCTTGTTGGGTTGACATAAGACTCACTGAAGGTGTTCTGCGCTATATACCAGACAGCACAGGGGAGCAGTGTAATATGTGCTTTACCACACTATATGTCACACTGGAACATTGTTATGTACCGAGGATGTTGGTGTAGGAGTGGAGTCTTCCCTTACATCTGGTACCCTGTAGATCCATCCCACTTCCATCACCGTTATCAAAGAGCAGAAACCCAGAAGAATCCATTGCATTGATTCTGGAAGCATGCATCATTGTCGCAAATGGGAGAAAATTCACACTTGTTTCCTATTTTCTTATTTCCTTTCCCCCTTCCTTCTGTTCACTGCTCTGCAAATTAAGTGGAGTGTTTGTGACAGCTTGACGCTGGCAGAAGCGACGGCAAGCAGAGCTTTGGATTGCAAATGTTCCCTGAGGGGGCCGGCCCTGGTTTGATATACTTAATAAACTTCAACTCCGACAGGCTGGCAACAGCAGCACAACTGCCTATTACTCTTCTGGCTCACTGTGAGATACGGGGAAAGTTTGCACACTTTGTCAGTGGGAGGGTATGTGTGTGTGTGTGTGTGTGTGTGTGTGTGTGTGTGTGTGTGTGTGTGTGTGTGTGTGTGTGTGTGTGTGTGTGTGTGTGTTGTGTGTGTGTGTGTGTGTGTGTGTGTGTTGTGTGTGCATACGTGAGGGAAGGAAGAGTGTTTATTCTTTGCTGGTGAGCGGGGCTATGTTCATCTCGGTGAACGTGAATTACTGCGTGAAACCACGTGTCAGACCTTTGGGTTCGGAACTATTTACAGATTTGATACATATACTGTATATTGTGCTTGTGATAGATAAGGAAGTATTTATCCGTATTTCCTTGTTTCCGTTGGGAATACAGGGGTTGATACCGTGTGATTCAATGTATCTGAAGGGCCCCTTGTGACCTTTGGGTCCGTGGGTCTGAAAGGGTAATTCTAGGACCCTGATCGTATGACCTGGATTCGATTTACAGAAGCCATCAGGGGATCCGCCCCGGGAAAGCGCCCGGGTGTTGACTCGTAAACGCGGACAAGGATTTCACAGCTCAAGATGGAAAAAAGCTACAACGAGCGGGGCAATGCTGTTACCATAATCCAGCAGTATCTCTCGCAGGAGTTCCCATTAATCTTCTGCGTGTAAATGAAAGTGAGAAATTGAATTAGAAGCCTTCCCCCGTCCAATAATACAGATTTAGAACAAAGTATGTGATAGAGAGCAAATATGGTAGTCTCCTCTATGCTGACATTTCCCTCAGAAGTCTAATCTCTCTTGCACACGCCGTGTTTGATGTCCAATTAAGTAGGATGCGCGCCGCTTAATATCCCCTGTTAAAGCCCATTATCTAGATGAAGCATGGGTTCACGGCTACCTCCGAGGTCCCTGTCAAAACCCTCACAATCAGCATGCAAGATGGCTGCACCTACATCCCAGAGTTTACCCAGATATCGCCGGGAGTACTTTCACACTGTCATGTGCAGTGTGGCTTATGAAGAAAGAAGTAAGCCCTGGAAAAATATTAATAATAACACGCTGAATGAAGGGTTTATTTCCACATTCGGAAAACCCTGTATATTTTAAAATGGGCTTAAATGCTATGATGTGTGAATTCAACGTATATCTTGTGTGATCCTTACTCGATCCCGCTATCGATGGCCCATGCGTCTGGTATGCCCACAGTCTGGAAGAATTTTTCGGCAAAAGAAATTCGGATCCTGCAGTCCAACTGTTCTATAGCATTACTTCTGGGGGGACAAAGCACATAGCCGTTGCCAGAAACCAAAAACTACAAGGGGCGGAGTCAGGCCTTGTTTTTTGTTTTATTACGGAGATACATTGTACCAAAGACACTCATTCCCGCAAGAGGATTCAGCTTTGAGTAGGGTATTTTAATAAGTGTAGCTATACAGCGGCCAGTCTACACCTTGTGGATTTGAAACCTTTGCATTGACTTTTATACAGTTTACTACTGCTGGCTGAGTTTGTGTTCGATAATTACGCGTTTTAGAGGATCACACAACATGACTGGTTGATACAAAAGAAAATGAAATGTCCCATTTACAAAGATTAGAGCTAGTCTGCCATCAGACATTAGATATGTATCTAAAGTCAGATTGGTGGGACTGACAGCAAACAAAACACATTATTCCAAGCAGGTGGACACCGGACCCCTGAAAATAGTCCCCACCACCCTTTATCTTATCATAACTCATAATCCTCAATGGCTGCGGCTCAAACCAACATGCTTGCAGCACTGCTGTGAAAACCTGTGTGACAATCTTCCACACAAGCCCACCCCACTCCCGCTAGCTGTGGGGCGAGGAGGGCACTAGGCGTGGGTTGCTAAGGTTGTGGAGGGGAGCCCTAGCCTCTAATAGGGCCCGATGGGACCTCCGCCACACTAGAATGTACACACACACTGCGGCCGCCTGCCAAGACATCGCTTCAGATCAAGAAGGGCCCTGACGCCTAACAAGATAGTATGAACACACATGGAACATGGCCTGTTGGAGTTAATGACCTCTTTACCACTGTGCTCCTCCTCTCCGGTGTGACGCGGCACTTGCATAGCACAGTGGAATTATATATGAGAACATGTCAGCTCTAACGACGGCCCCATTCCACAGCAAAGGGGAAGAGCTTGCAAGACAGCTGCAGCACGGTTGTGTGTGTGTGTGTGTGTGTGTGTGTGTGTGTGTGTGTGTGTGCCTGTGAGGGTGCGACCAGTGTTTTTAACGAACAAATTGTTATTATTCTGACATTGTACTTCCTCTGACTGACACCAGTTTCTCATTCAATTAACTGGGATTGATCTAGGTCTTCCATTGGAATGTATATGCCAATACAGGGTAATAGCTGTCGATTACAATTTGAAAAAATAAGGCCACCTAATAGATATGCATTGGGCAGAAACGGCCTCGCTGCTTTGACAGGAGAACCCTTCCAGGGTGTTTGCCATTCCCTCCACGCCATCGTTCCTCAGGGCTACTGCAGTGGGGTCCAAGGCCAAGATAAGTGACCGTCAGGAGGCGAAGGAAGCAGTGATGCTGGTAGGGTGGGTCGCCTCTGTGTAGAATTAGATTTTCTTGAACCTCCACCACAAAGCTCTGAAGCTGTGAGCCCTTCATTCCCAATCTGATGGGAGGATCTGCTGCCTTGAAGCCCTGTGGGTTTGCAATGAGGGTCTCCAGCTTTATCTGCAGCCCAAGTCTTATCTGCAACTTGTCCCCACACCCTGACTCAGGAAGATTAACTCTGCGCCGCTTGTCAGCAGCTGTTTTTCCCCTTTAGCCAAGACAGAAAGGGATTTTGCACCAGCGACGATTAAGCTAGCTTTATTTACGTGCAAAAGTTTTGAGGGTCCAAATGTCAATGTTGTCTGAATGCCTTCTTTATTGTGTTGGTTAAGGTCAAGGAATCTCACTTTTAGATATTCGTATAAGAAAACAGGTCTAATAACAAATATGAATTGGAATATCCATTGCTGTGACAGCATAATCTAGCTGGAAAGGATTGTCACTTAAACTGTAAACTACAAAGCCTTTGTCACATACAGTTAATTCTGAACGATTGTAATAACACAGCATCTGCAACCCTGTATGTTCATCACGTCCAACCTAGGGAAACAATGAACCTCTTCCTTACACTCCAACAGGGATTCCCACATTGACTGCAGATCAGTGAAATACACTTCAGGGCAGTGAATTATAGGCTGTTTAAGCTCAGGCAGCTGTGGTAATAATAGTCAGTCACTGGCTGTCAGAAAGACAAGTTGAAACTCATCTTTAGATGGCATGTTAACAGAACATTGTGGTATTTCGCTAGCTTGGCCAATTAGCCACTGAAAGGTTGCAGTTGAACTTTGACCCTGGCTGTTCTGCTCAGTAGTCTAACGAGAGATCTCACTTTTGTTCATTAAGACTTTCTCTGCTGTCCAACGAACACGTTGAAATAGTACATGTGTCAGAGTCGGGGCTATAGGCCAAAGAAATCCCAATTACAAATTCACACATCACATTAGACTCTGACGTTTAGAGGAACAAGGGAGGTACTCTGAGCTTGGCAGAGATTTCACAACACAACTGAAAAAAAAGTATAGGATAACATTGTCTCTAAGACCTGAACTTATGCGTCTGCTGCCTCAACTGGTCAACAAATGACTTCAATTCTTCTTGTATTGCATTAGCCTCCAATTTGCCACAGCATAAGCTGTGGCAAAGGGACAATAAATGAATGCTGCTTTGACTGCAGGTATACTAGACTGCTTTAAGTTATTACAGAGGTTTCAGTGTCAAAAAGATCTGGGAATTTGCCCTCAACTCCCTTTAACTTCAGAAATACCCGCAAATATAAATGACCAGCTAGCAATTTTAATGTTGATGACCAAACAGACGAAACCCTACCAATCTGTCTAACAACAAAAATCCAATCCTTCTTCCGTTATCTCATCATACATCACTGTATCTTTAATTAGACATTTTACAAACGTCATAGACCAATTATAAATACCTCTCTCTTGTGTGCGTGCAACACACGTGTGGCTAAGTGATGTGCGCGTTGTTCCTTGTTTACTCAGTTTACTCAGGCAAATTCCCGTCTTCGCATGCGTACGTATGAGGACCCGTCGAGGAGACTTGAGTCATCTCACAAATGTTTGACCATCTGCGGGCGTTCACTCCTCTCTCCGGTGTGGGGAGGAGGGGTGTGTGTGGGGGGGTGTATCTCCCATTCTCAGCCTGTTTTGTTTACTCAGGAGCAGTCTCCAATCTGGTCAGCCACGGCCTCTTGTTTGTGTTTGGGCACCGCAAACACCCGCGGTCTTAGCCCTGCTAGTCAAAATGAAACAAGTTGGCTTTCTCTTGATCAGGCGTACAATCAATCGCGCTGTGTCTATTTATTTGGAGGTCTGTCTTTAGATGGTACTGTTTCATTCCATCCAAAGTATAGAAAAGATGGATTTTTTTTTCGCAGGATGTCATTGCATACTGGCTATATAATGATAAGATCAAAGATTGGGGTTATTATATTTGTCTTCACTTATTCTATTCCCTGTTTTATGTATTTCCCCCTGATACTTATTCCATGGTAGTAGCCTTCTACTTAATCTCAGTGCTGGCATTGATATAATTGAAGAGCGAGGGTTAGGTTATTGGTGGTTTCCTCATAGTTTGAATAACATCCAATCCACCCTGAGGATAGAAAATGTAAAGGAATGATTGGATCCTTCACTGGATTCACAATAGAAAAAATACATAGATACTAGAAAAATGACATGTCTGATGTTGATTTGACTCACTCGACAATCTTGATGTATTTGATTTATCTTTTTTTTCAAAACAGCTTTCATCTTGCCAAGATTGAAAATATATACTAAGTTATCCATTGCAGATGTATAACCCCTGAGATAATCCTTGCGCAACCCTGGCGCTGTCTGCTACCCTAGCTGGTATCTTTACCTGACTTACTTAGTTCATATGCTGCCACTGGAATTTTAATTAGAACCAGAAAATTAGATCTTATTAGACCTCGCTCTCCCCCATCCCCCCCGCCCCCAGGCTTTCAATTGAATTTCCCAGTAGGGTTTAAGGTGCTTTGGATAACTTAGAGAAGCTTACATGGGTTAGCACCATTGCCAACCTACCTAGCCATCAGGTCACATGTTTGTACCTTTTTCTTGCCTTCTCCATCTTTAAAAGCTCTTATCATTTCTGAGACCTAAAATTAAATTAAGCAGACAAGTGGGACATTTTCATACAGAACCCTTCTCTTAAAAAAGCCTCAGTCCTCTCCTTGTCCTGGAACAGTGGATAATGGAACCGAACTTGACAGCATTTTGTAGAGTAGGGTTGATAGCTGCCATTATCTGTTATTTATTGTTATGTCTGATCTGTCTCGTTTGACTCCGGTTTGTGTCGCACACACGGACACAAACACATACACATGTATTATAATGTAAATTAATAGTACAAAACAATATTTTACAATGTCTTTCTTCTTCAAAATCCATGTCACTATGACCTTCCGCAAAATCCTGGGTTTAAAAATACAAAACGCACTCACAATGAGGGGGAAGGAGTGTTTGCGACCAATAATGTGTTTGCCTGCATGTGCAAATCATTACATGCTTATCCCTGTGAAGATACTCTAGTTTTGCATCGTAATTCTGAGAGAGAAGATTTACATTATTAATATACAACAAGAATTCTCAAAGCTCACATAATACTAATAATATCATTAATAGTAATATGATTATATAAACGACAATACATTTGATTGTATGCACCTTTCAAGAGATCCAAGGACACTGCACAGAGCTAAATCACAGGTTTTAAATACAACACTAAATACAACAAAGAACAAATAAACACAGGAGCCAGTGTACAAACATGGGTATTGGGCTTGTGCATCAGAATGTATCATGGGAATTTTTGTTTGCAATACTCCATATTCGCCATATTGAGTGGACTCAAGAGAGTTGTAGTGAGGTAAAATCCTAAATCAACATAAATATTCCTTAACCTAGGCTAATGAAAACTGTTTTTGCCATGTCTTGTAATAGCAACGCTGGGCTAGATATACATGGTCTTCCCTAAAGGACAAATAATTTAACGAAGACAAAGACCAAAAAACCTTACTACTAAAATAAAAAGTAATTCCAGTGCGCTCATGCTTCCAAAATCGAGGTGATCATTGCGATGTGACGTTGCAATACAAGCCTCAATGGCTTCTTTCTGTTAACAACAAGAAATATAGATCATCACTTCACCTGACAATCGCTTCACATTCAGCAGTAGCGTACAACATGACAAGAGTACAGGAATCTCTAATAGCGCCATGGCAACAGAAAGAAAATTGCTCACAAGACAGTGGACATGACTATTTCTGTGTCAATGTTAGCAGCAGAGACCCCTTAAAGAGACTGGAGAACGGATTCACTCTTCATAGAGGTGGTGAAAAAATGTGATGATAAAATCCTCTTCATGTCACAGTACGTGCCATACTCTCATGTCCCCATTGTGTCATTGCCTTTCCGCCCCAAGTGGCTGAATTAGAACGTCATCAAGTGCACCTGGAGATGAGCTCTCATCAGAATAGGAGTAGCTGTAAGGAAAACTCAGTGACACACATGTAGAGAAGCGTAGACCTTCAGCTGATGAACTGTTGAAGACCCCAGGGGAACAGACTCTGATTATAATCATTAATCACATGCCAAGTGGCGTTGAGCGATTGCGTTCCAGTCTTCAAATCTCAAACATCGCTCATGCTTCTGTGCGTTTTTTTTCCAAATGTAGTCCAAATTATTTATCTTCATTAAGGATTCCATTTGTTTAATAAAGTTAATTTTAAATGGCATGTATTTAGAGAGAGATATAGGGTGGAGTTAGATTTTCAATTGATACATTAGTTATTTCCAACCCCATCTGTTTCCTTAAACATGTGAAAGCAACAGACTATCTAGGGTCAGGATAGCATAGGGGCTGAGGTGTTTGACACCCACACAAAAGGTATTGGATTCCAACCCCAATCTGTACAACCTAACCTAACATCCTCAAGAAAGATGACCAACCTCTAGCCAATATCATTCACTGTTAGCCGTTCTGGATAAACCGGTCTATAATAATAGCAGTAGTAGCCTACTGTTTCCCATAGACATGATGTTATCCAAGTTAAGCTTACAATCAAGTTAATTTAAAAAAAAGCAACTCGATCTTCTAAAGCACTGTTCTAAATTTGATAGACATAAACACCAAAAAGTCCAGAGCCACTCCATTTCTCTGTAACATTTTCTCTCACCCACATCATTCCTCGCCATCAGCGGAGGTAGAATTATGGTGGGATGTGACCTGCATGATTGGATTTACTCTAGGCCGAATGCCTTCGCAAAATAGCGAGCACCAGAGAAGTTTCCATTGAGTTAAACTTGAGTTATAGGGGAATATTTCGCTATTTTCCTTCCCATCAATCAAATCCAACCTGAATCGCGAGGGGGGAAAGAGCACAGAGTGAGTGAAGCAAGCGGACAAGCTCAGTTATGCATTTGTAAGACCTGGAGGGTTCAGTTGCACATCCTTAGATACCTTAGCCGGTTCAATCTTCCTCGGATCTCAACTTGTTTTCCGAGTGTTCTTATTGTTCCTCCGTTTTTTTGGGGTTTCTGTCCAAAACCAAGGCGAGTAAAGTCTGTCAGAAAAATCCATGAGAGAAATTAGAGCCGCCACACATTCTCTTATTTCTCATTAACACTGCTTGCTTTGTTTTAATTAGCCAGCGTGACTGACACCTCTGTTACTGTGACTCTTTCTCTGTGTGCTGCGTTATCCTCCCTCCCAGCTGTTGCTTGTCAATCACTACAAAGAGAGGGGGGCCTATAGCATCTCAGAAGTTATCTCTCCCAGTAAAAAATAAATAAAAGATGACACGTAAAAGAAATTAATTACTCGGCCCTCCATAAATAGAGGTCTCGGAAAGTATGTTCAAAGTAAAAAGTTAGAGGTTCAGCCTGATGCTGGAAGTACGTGGGTTTCTTCTTTGTAGGTGGGCAATTTAATTTAGGACCTATACTCTCTGGTTTGGCATCAAGCGCAAGGTTTCCTTTCCTCCGATGGTGTCAAGCTAATATATGATATTTTTTACTTTACGTTACAAATCCATAATATGCTTTAATAGGACGAGGTTCTAATGAGATGAAAAACTTTCCAGATAATCTTCTTAAAGTCTTTAAGTAAGGCTGCGGAGTCAGAACAGGTCAGTTTCCTCCCCTTATGAATTGCCTGAGTTGGACAGGAGAGAAAATTAATTAGGATCTCCCAGTAAATTGGTCAGATCTGTGGAAACCTGACCGGCATCGCTGGCCATTTCATTTAAGAGCGCAGAGAAGTAACTTCTCTTCCTCCAGGAGCAACTACTTTTTATTCTATACCTCAAACCTTCTTCTTCTTTTATCTAGAAATAAGTTGTAGACACACGTAAACATCCAAAAGTGCTGTATTTTTCCACCCAAGTGATTGTCTAACAATATTTAGGCTGTAGGCTCTTACTGGTCCAAACAACAAGGAATAGGAAAAACAAAAGATGAGAAGAGAAAGATGTTGAAGAATATCGATACTAGTATACTACTGTATACTAGTATCGACATTCTCCAACATATTTCTTCTAATATACTACTATAGAGTACCGTATACTGTATAGTAGTATATTCTCCAACATCCTTCTCATTGCATTCCGGATGTAAAATGCCAATGGTAATATTCAAAGTGAAGAGGCCTATATTAGTCCCATTTTCAAATTGTAAAAATATTTTTTACTTGCTCCCCTAAAAAGACTGGCCGATTAGGAGAGTATCTTGAGACGGACATTTGAGAAGTAGCATGTTTAACTGACTGGGCGGTTACGGTTAGAGAAAATATGAAAATGTGAAGAGAAGAGCAAAGAAGATTAAGAAAATATAAATTATATTGCTTCTTAATAGCTTTCACCTGAGATACAGTCTTCCATTGTCCAAAGTGAAGCCATAATACAGCTTCTGACAATGTGTAACACTCATACTCACTAAAAGAAAAGGTTGGCTGTGCAGCACAATGGTGTTGGAATTTTAAAGTGATCGGCTGTCACGTCACGTGACCTCGTGATAAATTACAGGGTGCAACAGTGCATCCTGGTGGCCGTTAATAAAGTCACAACAAATACTTTATACTTCCTAATAAATAAACATGATAATGACAAATTTGTATTAGATAAACATTAATACGTACATTCTACAACGTTTTTGGTTTTCAAATTGAGTTTATAGTAGGCTGTTAAACTGTCTGGAACTCTGATCAAGGAAGTCCCCTAAAAAACTGTTATTATGTTGCAACATCTGGCATTGTCATATCTATAGGAAAACTGATATGTCTGCTGTGGTCAAAGCATAAAAGAATAAATAACAAGTGATAAGTGACAAAAAACAGACGATTGAAGATAAATAGGCAGTGATCACACGCAGCATTTAGGTGTAGAATATCCGATAGCTCTGCACAGAAGGATCCATTTTGGTAAGATAGACCGCAGAAATTGAATAATTGAGTGGTGAAGCGGTGAAATAGAAGGCTCCACAGACATACCTCTAGTGTCCTTCAGGTGCTATATCAGTATATGGTTTGGAAGATATGGGTGTATATGTTGCTTAGATATTTATAGCTGTGGCCAACGGTGTAGAAAAAAACAATCACAGAGTTACAGACTGAGGCGCCCACACACATACCTGTACATGGTTCCTGCACACACAAACACATACTGGAAAACTCTCTAAAACATACACTTAGACTTACACACACAAACACACACACACATACTGCCTATCTTGCACGATTCCATATCATGCACCTTTGCACACACATTCACATTGAATTACATGAATTTAGAGGCACTCATGCAGAGGCCCCACACAAACCATGAAAATAAGCTATTGTGTTGTTACGTGCACATGAACCATGGTTGTCTATGTGTGCGTGTGTGTACGTGCGTGTGTGTCTGCATGCATGTGTGCGTGTGTGGGATCTACCAAGCAAGACACCAATGTTTCCTCAGACAAGGCAACCTGTCACCTAAAATGTCCCTCATTGTTTTTGAGGCATTCAAAATGAAGAGCCCTGTCCTTCGGTTTTTTGATGGCCACCATTGCCATTAATGCAAGGCTGGGGAAATGAATTCCATATGAACCTACTCCCATATCCTCTCTGAAATATACAATACATTAAATTAAACCTTGACTTGGGGTTTCAATGTACTGCCCCATTTCTACTCTCCATAGAGCATCATTCAACTGCATCATTCAGATCTGGGCTCTACGCTGCCCTAAGTGACCGAAAATATCCTCTCCCCTTGATCTGATGAGAGGCTTGTGAGGGCCAGATGTGGCCCCCCTACCTCATGTTGATTCTCCACCAACACCCATCAGCGCCCGCCTCTCTCCCCTCATGAGGCCAGAGTTCCCGCTGCTCCCTGTGCAACAGCTGGAGATAAGCTAGAAAATAAACCAAGACACTTTGGCCGCAGCATTTATCCATCTGAATTGATCTGAATGTTTTCGATGGCAAGGCCAGAGGTTTTGGACTGGAAGAAAGAAAGAAAGAAGGAAGGAGGAGAACATGCAGAAGGGTAAAAGAGCAGACAGAGAATGTTTGCGTGTTGGACGGCAGCTGCACTGCAAATCTGTTTATTCTGCACAATTTGGCATCAAACACAACAGACTGCTGAGTGTCTGCTACCGCCACGGTGCCCCATTAAAATGAAATTGATTGCTGCCTTAAGAGCACACAGGAATCACATGTATCCACTCTGCTCAGATTCCTTCACATGCACTTTCCTTCCTCATCGGTAGAGGATGTTTCTCCCACCCCCCCCCCCCCCCTCCTCCTGCTGCTTCCCCCCTCCTGGCAGCCCACTGTCAGATGCTGCATCAGAAGCCACTCATTACGGGAGCGAATGGGCAGGCAGAGAACGCCACAGAGCCCGCCTCCCCTGGCCAAGCCTAACTGGCATGCAGGAGGGAAAAACGCCCCTAATGTCTAATTGAAAATTCTCTGCCACGCATGCTCTGCCAGTGCACTCTATCCCTCTCTGGTTGCCTTGGTGACATGTGATGCAGCCTTCATTCATGTTCTCTACTAGGAGGATAGACAGATAGACGGATGAACAGTCTGCATGCCCCAGTGCCCCATCAAGGGTTATGATATGGGCACAAACAAGTGTGGGCTGTTACGTTATGTTTATCTATTATGCATTTTGTGTGAGTAAGTGTGTGTGTGTGTGTGTGTGTGTGTGTGTGTGTGTGTGTGTGTGTGTGTGTGTGTGTGTGTGTGTGTGTGTGTGTGTGTGTGTGCGTGTGTGTGTGTTTGCGTGTAATCTACTCTGATATGCATAAAACAGACCCAGCTAGCCTGGCCCTGGCCTTTGAATGTATTTCATTGTCTTAATTAGCCCACTCTGCTGCATGGGAATCAAAAGGAAACTCTGATCAACACTTCAGATCCAAACCATTGTTAAATAGTCCTATCTTGCTATGGCTGTGAAACGTGGAAAGAACTGAAACTGATAACCTGGGATTCCAGTGTGTCAAACAGCCAAAGCGAGAGTTGAAGTGAGAGAAGGAGGGGAGAAAACATGAAGTCATGCCCTGGACTTGCTCCATAAATCTCCCCGGCTGATGCTAAATTCATATTTAATGGCCGTGGCGAGCGTCCAGGAGGGAGGGGCATTCTTTCATTATTGCCTTTTCCCCCTGTTGCTTTGGTCCAGATAATTGATTTCTCCGCGGTAACAAGGTATCGACCACGCGTGCTAGCAGGGTAAGACGGGGGGGGGGGGGGGGGGTTTGGTTCGATTCAAAGAAGGGGTGGAAAGAGAGTGGGGGGGGAGGTGGGAGAGAGCTTGAGAAGGGAAAGCATGTGGAGGAAGAGAGAACACTGAAGGCCAAGCAGCCCTATCTGTCGTAGGTAACCCTCTGGATTTATGTGGGTGTGTGGGTGATTGAAGGGAACTTTCATTTCGTGATAGCTTATTGTTAGGTTCTGAAGATCCACTTTGTTTGATATCAAGTCTTAAGTATTTAATTCCATAGATGAAAGGACATATTGATCGTTCTTCATCACATTATTCACTGGCAATGTGTCAGGGGGGAAAAAACGAAATCATTTTAGATGGTTTCACACCTGGCTTGTTTCCAAACCGATATGTCGAATGGTTTATGAGGAGGTGCAGGGATTATGCAACATAATCAATTGGTCTTTGTTATTTTTTTAAATGCTCTCAAAACAGGCTTTGTTTTGAGAGCATTTTAAAACATCAACAGCAATCAATAGCATGTGTCAATCTCCAAACAAGGTAGGCCTACCTCTATGTTTCACAGGGTGAACGTAATATTCTATGTTTGGCTTTTTGTGCCGATTTGGGAGTCAAGGTCAACTTCTTAGCACCTCTACCACAAGAGAATGCCTGAAGTTTATTCATGTACATTTTTACCCTTTACTAATGGTAACCTTGAATGGGAACAAAAGCATCCGTTCTCTCTGACCTAGTTCAGTAGGACTGAGTGCAATTATTAACCAGTAGAAGCCTATCCAGCCTCCAAACACATCATTCATATCATTTTTCACATGTAGTTGCATGAAATTCACGGCCTAAAAAAGCCACACTTAAATCACGTTATCGTGTGTTTACGAGTTTACACAGTAATTTATTTAACAGCTCCTAATTGGACGAGTTACTCATTTGGCCCTGGTATTCCCAAGGCACGGGGGTGCTCCATCACGGCACACAGAGAGACATTATGGGATGTAGAGCTACAGTTCTACACAGCTGTTTGATGTCTGGGGCTGCTGAACGTACGGCGCTCCGTCAGTAGTAAAGTATAAATAAACACATAATCCCCCCGGTGAGGGGCCAAATCCACACGCTAGGGGACGCTCTCTCAGGCTAATAAACTATTCATGTTGATTTGAAAGTCTTTTGATTGGCCCTTTTCCCGCTGCTGTACAAGTAGGTCTACACACAGCTGTGACGGGGAATATGAAAGAGAATATAGGCCTACTGTTTGGGGGGGGGGGGAAAGAAACTCTTGACAGCCAGGGTCACATCTGGGAAGCGCCTTGCCTTGCTTTGGTGTGATTTTTGTCAATGGGACTACTTACTCTTTTCTGGCTGTAGGAGGCCTAGAGTTCACCACTTTTCACAGCAGCAAAAGCCTTACCTTTGGAAACACAAGGCCTATAAATGATCAATGCTCCAATTCATAACCACGTTGAGTCCCAATAGATGAAGGAGATGGCTGTAGTAAGTGTTCGAACAAAGCGCCAAATTGCATTAGCATCCAGGGGTACGGACGTATTGGATTATCTGGCCACCCTTTCATATAGGGAATAACAATAACCAAAACACTCAATACACTCAGGGAAAATGAAGACTAATATTGGTCCACACGAATGACGCTTAGGGCCATGTGAAGACTGATACGCCATATACAATAGTTAATAGGGTAACACTTATTGATTCAATATGTTATAGACCTACTTGTGTTACTGTATAGTATTTGTAATCCCTGCTTCACAAGTGAAGCATGGTTCTTGCTACATGTCACCGTCTGGAAAGTGTAGAAACCCGCTGAGACAAAAGAGCAGGTCTTTGTTATGTCGTGCTTTGAGCTCCATGTGGCCCGTTGTCTGATCTTCCTTTGAGTTCAAGCAGGAATGCATCTTAATTGAGTCCACATGACGGAGGAAACGGCAATGGGGGAGCAAAGAGGGTCCTCCCACCAGAGGCATAGAACAAAACAGGATAAATATAACACTCCTTCAGTCATACCGTTATGGGCAATTCTAACCCTCTGTTTGAATAGAACATAACAGTGATGATATTAATAGTTAAATTGGGTTGTGTGCCATCATAAAAGGTAGTGCATTTGCTTTGGTAATCCTCTTAAATTCAGTGAATTTGTGAAATGAAACGCTCCCTCTACAAATTCCGACAGGCCTCAGGGGCCACAGACTCCATAGCGAGGAGGCTGAAGTGTGGAAAACCGCCATTTAGGAACTGTGAAAATAAGGTTTACCGTGCAATCTTTTGAATTTTTAGTACTGATTTTACAACGGCCCAGTCGCTTTACAACACCTTCAACATCTCAAGCAATCAAACCTCAGGGACTGAAATTTGGAAATAAAAGGTCCAGGTCTTTTGAATAACACTTCATTTTTTTATAGAGTGGCATGGCCCTTTGGTGGGACTTAACACACAGTAGACAGGTCATCAAGGGTATCACAGTAGCAGACTTAATTTCATATAAAAAAATGAAAAAGAAAGGAGGCGTCCTTCACAGAGAGGCTATACATGTAATTATAAAAGATGGTGCAATAGCATCCTCTTGTGGCACATTGTGAAGGAAAACATATATTTACACAGATTATTCTAGTGCCAAAAGGAAATCGTTCCCATTCAGTGTTAGTTTGCATGACAAAAACATTTTAAAAATCTAGTTTCATAATCTGTATGCGCAGAGGATGTGCAGAGGATTTAGGATGCACGTGACATAAATATAAAAGCAAACATAAGCTATAAAGAAAAGTCAGTTTTGAAGAAAATGATACGGCAACTGATTTCCATCACAAGCGACATGCAGACTGGGGAACAATACGTATTTGATTCTTCATTTAATCCTGCTGCATTTCTTTTTTAAACACCAACACGTCTTTGGTTCTGTGATGACAACCACATGGAACAAGATGCGCATACGGTACAGTTGCGTAATTTAAGACACATCGGGACCTACATTTGTATGACTTGATTGAAAGCTTATTCTCTCATTACAGAGGAGTAAATACAACCATCTGGATCAATAAAGCGTTGGCAATTAAAAAGCTTTTAAAAATACTGCAAGGCACACAAAGCATTATTTTCATAGAAAACGTCATATATAAAGAAGCTTGTTAAAAACATCAAACCGTAATAAACACATGGTCAAAAAATTTAGTTTTTTTTCTCCCAGGCGAGTATGCAAATAGAGAATAGTATATTGCGAGTAAATGCATGTGAAATAGAATAAAAAGACTGAATACTAAATACATTTTTTCTCCCTTTCACTTGAGTTGTGGGGAAGAAAAGAAGTTGACCTGCCGGTTGGAGGTAGCAGTGGCAGGTTTAGTCTTGGTCCCAAATCTAAGTCAACAAGAAAACATTCACAAAGTTACTTCTGAAGTAGAACGGAAAATATTATCTGTTGTGTGAAAATTAGAAAGTTGTATACACAATATGTTAACAGGTTTGGATTTGGTGTAGAAAAAAAATACATTGTTATAAAATGTATCATGGCGATGTACTATTTCTAAAACAAAGCCATTTTGTGTAGTATTTGTCATTTAGTTTCCTAGGATGCAGCGGTATTTTTAGCACTGCCTAAGCTAAAGTGAGCGAAGCTAGTCTGGCTCTTCCAGCGAGCCACCAGCTCTCTAATCCCCTGGCCGTTGTCACGAAGGGTCACGGTCTTGTACAGCAATAGACTTTATACGTCGATGTCACAGGGTATTATTTGATATGCAGGTGAATATTTACAAACCAGTAAAATAATAGTAAAAGAAAAAAATCTAAAATGTTGCCATAAAATCATTTTTTTGGACAGTTATCCATGGCTGTGTCGCTTTGTGAGCTGGCTTCCCTTATCTTAGATAGCCATACAGGGAGCTTTCTTTCTAGGTAACTACTTTACTTGAAAATGATTGAATAAAATAACATAGAACATTGAAATACGATGGCAGTCAAATAAATGTAATGTTGACTAATTCATGTAATTATTCTTTGTGCATGGTCCTTGTGTCTCACAGCCTTATGGGATAACCTACATGACCAAGGAACTATCTGATGATTACTTGAAAAGTTGCCAAATCGACCACAATCGTACCTAGTGTGATTGTTTCCTACTAAATAGTGACCTACAACATGGTAGTATGACCTATATTTGGCATTTAGGATGCATCCTCCTTCCTATGTCTATATCACAGCCTATATCTATTGATCGAGATTTTTTAAACGTCCCACAATATACATTGTCCTATCGCCCAGCCCTAATATCAAATGAACGAGTGAATGGATGACTTACATCGTGGTGCTGGAGAGGGTGTGCATCATGCGCTTGGACAGCGAGCCAGAAGAGGGCGTTTTGCTCATCATGTGATGCTCCGGTGTGTTGACAGGCCCCAAGATGCTCACTGATTGTTCAGATAAATAGACAGAATTACCCATCATGCATCAATCAATGATTACGTAGCCTCTTTAGAAAAAAAATATATATATATATTTATCGACAAGACGTTATAATAAAGACGTTGTAATTTCCTTCATAAATAATATAATTCAAATACCACCCAATTTCCCAGAGTCATGTTTTCAAGTGGCTTAATAGCATAAGACATTACCACTGTTGATGGACATATCCATTTGTGAGCCGTTGTCCATGGACATGTTCTCTTGAGGAACATACTGGGTCCAGTAGGAGGCTGGGATTTTCAGCAAGCGCTCCACCACCTGTAAAAGGTAATAGAAACAATGGCCCAGGGATCAGGTCAAAATCACTATCCACAACGCGTAAGGTTTACAATTAACTCAATGAGTAGACACTGATATACGTACTTTTTTGGTTACCACCTTACAAAAAAATTACATTATTTTGCCATTCATTATCATTAGTTAAGGCAGTAATAAGCATTAACTAACAACAAACTAACAGTTAACTAATGGTCTAGTAATCATTTACTATTGGCAGGGGTGCACATAACTTTTTTTAGTGAGTTACTCAGGTGAGTACCAGGAGATTGTGTTCGGTACGCACCCCACACACCTAACATCTGATCTTATGAAACTTACCCAGTTTCACAAAGGACTTCTTAAGCACAGCAGTGTTTTTTGCTCCACCTTTTTCTTTTTTATTAAAGGTTTTATCAAACTGCAGCAGCTTCACCACAGAGCATTTGAATATCTCACCAAAGGAACGTTGCGATCAGCTTATTTTGCATAGTTTTCCAGTGTGTGCGTGGTGCACAGCGCACATGAGCACACATTTCATGGCGCTTATCATCCATCGAGCCACGGCACATCTTGGCGCTACTTTAAAAAAAATAAAATGATTTTCTTCTGCTCTGGCTGCCTTTTCTTTGCAGGTGGCGAACGTCAAAGCACCTGCTCAATGTATCTCTTTTTTTTTTTGATCTCCTGTTAGTGACGCTAAAGCGTTGTAGTGACACAAGTGACGTTACGCATCCCTGACTATGGGCGCGCCTGCGTACTTGCATACCAGTTATGTGCACCCCTGACTATTGGTACTCATGTTAAAACATAATAATTTATACATTATTTAATAGGGATAGGGTTAACCTTAACGCCTAAGGGTTAATCCAAACCCTAACCCTATTCAATAATGCTAACAATAATACCTTAGATCAGCGTTTCTCAACTGGTGGGTCGCGACCCAAAAGTGGGTCGCGGACTCATTTTGAATGGGTCGCGGAGTGTAGGAGAAAAAATAAAATAGCTAAAAATATTACCAGTGATTAGGCCATCTGATTAGAGATGAGATTTTAGGTTATTTTTAGTGAGCCGGATAATTTGGATCAGCTCACCAACAAGAGCCGGCTCTTTCGGCTCCCAAACGGCTCTTCAAATGACCACTTATACCTTTTATAATTCAGCCAAATGTAGCCCGTTTTGACTTATGATTCCTATGTGTCGGCCTATATATCACTTTAATTACTAAGTTCAGCACTACCTATCTCTGCGAAAGTGGCTTCTCAACTTTGGTCCAGCTCAAGTCCAAGCAGAGGAACAGGTTGGACGCTGAACATGATCTGAGAGTAGCTCTGTCAACCATCACCCCAGACTTTGAAACAAAGCACAGGAGACAGGAAAAAAGCACATCCCCAACTATCTGAAAAGCTTCACTGAACACTTGTTGAGTAAAAACAATCCGTTTACTAAGCCAACTTGAAGATTATATTTGTGATTACAATTGTGTATGTGTGATTGTTTTAGAGAAATAAATTTGCTAGGTTTTAATAAAAATGGGTCGCGACATAATGACCATGAAAAATGTGGGTCCCAAGGCCAGATCAGTTGAGAACCACTGCCTTAGATGACATGAAAACCATTACCTTAGTAAACATGAAAATCAGAAGTAGAAAAAGCCCATAAGTAGTTACTAGACCATTAGCTAAATGTTAATTACCCGTTGCTTATTAGTTAATTATCATGCCTACTACTGTTAATTAATGGTTAATGACAGCATTGTACCCTTATTGTTAAGTGTATCCCTTTATTTATGTGTCATTAGATTAATGAGTCGGTAAGCTTCAGGCATCTTGCACAGTACGCCTGCAGACGTTTGAGGTGGAGCCAAACACCTTGACCACTAGCCTCTCCTGTTGACCTACATCTACAAGGGCTAGTATCTAGAGCGTCGTGTGGTGGAGCGTATCAGTCCGTACCCTGGGCTGCCGGCTGGTGTCCTGCAGGATGGTCATGGGGTCGGGGGCCGCCAGGGCATGGCCCACCAGGGTGGGGCCAAACACCCGAGATAGATTGTTCACGTCCATCTTGGTCTCCGGACACTGGGACACTCTGGGGGGAAGAAATGATATAAGAGACCAAGACTAGAAGGATAAGCCTAACTGATAGAATCTTAATATACTGTTAACACTGCAGCTGCCTTTAGGTGCATATAGATCGATACTGCCCCCACAGGTGACCCGAGCAAGCAGGAAAGGTGTAGGAGGATCCAATAGAGTGCCTGGATGTTGAGGCGCAGTTTTTCATACTTTTACTGGATTAGATGCATTTGATTTTAAAAGAGCTACATTTTGGTTTTACACCAACGTACGTGGTTGGATTGATTTAATTTGATAGAGAAGATCAAAATGGTTAAGTTTCAGGTTGGACTAGGAAAAGAGATTGGGTGAAGCAATGAACCATGGGAATATTGACAGAGAAAGGTACATAGCATCTTCACATGGCCCTGAGCAGAGGCCCTTACTTCTGCAGGTGGATCATCAGGCACGCCAGGGTGTCTCTGTTGGGGCTGGGAAGCTCACTGACGGCCTGGTACACCATAGCAAGGCTGTTGTCCTCATCCTGGATTTCTGGATGCAGAAACATTTACATTTTTTAATTAATAAATGAATGTTACTCTCACTTACCCTGCGCCATAGTATGACTCAACAGTGTACTTTTGCTCTTCTATGCATAATTGCTGTGGTATTCGTATTTTATTTTGGATTCTTTCTACACAGATGACCGAAGGAAACCCTTTTACTCTTCTATTTTTGAAATCCCTGATCCAAGAAAAAAGAACAACTAACTAAAAAAGTCACATTATCTTCATTTGAATGACTATTTACTACTACTTAGTCATTGAACAGAAGCTCGTATCCACCGCCATTTTGAGGATGCCTTCGGGTACCTTGTGGTTTGAACCCAGAACAACGGATGGCCTAGCGGTCGGACCACCAGACCACCGCGCCCTAGGGACTCACCTGCAGCCTCCATGAAGGCCTTGTTGAGGTGGAAGGTGAGCAGCGGCTGCGAGAGGTTCCTGAGGAAGTCCTTGAGGACGCCTGTGATCACGTTGATGTCCTCCACCTTACTAAGGGCCGGTAGGGTCTTGCCTCTCAGCAGCTTCTCCTTCAACTCCTTCACCTGGCGGTCGGAGCCGGAGAGACGGTACAGGCCCACCTGCACACAGAGGGGGAACCACAACGCTTAATGGTTGAATGATTCAAATGCCGTTTCACTAAATAAGGACCAGAAAAAAGACCTTCAAAACAAGGAGAAAACACAGTGAATAAAGCTGAAAAGAAACCTGCTCTTATTTGTAATAATAAAAGCCACCGACAATTTTTTTTTACTTTTCAGGATGCATTAGTGATACGGGTAACATTATTTAATCTTTTTATAAACATCTTTGTGCTTTAATGTCATTGACAGACTAAAATAAAGAGTCACCTCATTGAGTCCCCTGCGTTCGATCTCTTTGATGCAGTAGACCACCAGGACGGGCACCATGGGGGAGGTGCTGGGGGCAAAGTCAGCCAGTGTCACCTAAACAGAAAAACACACACACACAGACACACACGTGAAACCAATGACGAGTAATAAAGACTAACATCTAGTTCCTATAACGGCCTTGTTGAGTTTGGGTGTAAAAAGACCCACCACCATTCTAAGACATTGTGAATATGTTATTTCATTCACGTAATACAAAGGAGGACACAAGGTGCAGTACCTCTGTGGTCCTCAGGGGGGTGCTAAAGGCGATGGGGTTGCAGGGCAGGGGGCACTGCTCCCGACACTCTGGATGGGTGACCACCCTGCACTCTTGGCACCGGAGATAGACCTTCCCAAACTTGGTCCTTCTCCCACAAGGCTGGCAGAACTCTGACCTGATGACCTGTGAAGTACAGAAGGGGACATCATGGACTGTACTCCAACATGTGAGGCTAGCTGTAGTCTCACAAACCAGACTTTAGATACATTTCCAAAGCCTTATGGTAGACAAGCTCAAATCAGGGGTGAACAGAGAGTTCACCTCCCTTCGTTTATTTTTTGTTTTGACAAATCATGGCGCTGGAGGCTGGCAGCCCTGTTTCCTGTTTTGAAAAAAACAGGAAACAAGGCGTAACTCCACCCCCTGCAGTTTCTGGTTTCCGGCCCAGGCTCTCTGCCGGCTCCCACCAGAAGTCCTGCTATAAGTAGTATAGTATAGTACTGTATAGTATTGTAGTATGTAATATAGTTTATAAATAGTAGGACTGCGGGATCAGAGATCAGGTTTGCTGCGGTACATCTTATGTTACCGGTATGCTTGCATTATAAACACAGGACATGTCTGAGAGGGCATTACCGTTTTGGGAACAAAGTTATGTTTCTTCCCGGAAGCAGAGTTGTTCCTGGGGGTTCTTGGAGTGGGTGGGGCCTTGGTAAACGGCATACTGGGTGCATCGCTGGTGGTCTCGGATTGGTCGGTAGTGGTATCCGTCCATACTGGAGCAGCAGCTATAGACGCATCACGGTCAGACACCTAAACTGTACTCAACAAATCTCCAAAGTTGAACAGAGGATTCTGCTCTATTTAACTATGTTATTGAATGGAGACCCATGCAGACGTCCTCACCACTCTTCTGTCTGTTTCGGGTGTAGTAGGGCACCGTCTCAATGGTGGAGACGGCCTCCACGGGGCCACCTTTAGCAGAGACAGTGATGGTCGTCTTGGTTACCACCGACTCATTCACCTGATGAACAAACACATTCAATGTACAGGAACCACATTACATAGGAACCATTAGCAAGGAGCGTTTACTCTCTGTTGGATATAAACTAGGACGTTCTCCCAGACATGTTATAAAGGTTATGGAATCCTTTGATGCAGGTGTAGTAGAGCAGGTCCACCAGCAGAGGTCAGTATTTACCCTGTCTGGGTCTCTGCGCCCTGACGAGCGAGGTCTCTTCACAGGCTCTAGGAGTTGTCTGGAGGACCGCTGGGGATATGAAATCAAATGGGAGAATTATGAAGGCCACTTCCCCAGATGATGGGACTATTCCAAACTACACCCAAAATAAAGAGCTAAACCCCAGACAACAAGAAAGGCATTGATGAATTAAAGCTGCACTCACCCTTTTCTGGCGTTTCTTCAGCTTCACAGTCCTGATGACAGAGGAGTCCCAGTCCTGAGGGGTTGAACGAAGATAATAAAGGCTTGTGAAATTCTGATCCACAAATCAAAGTTGAACAACAACTTGCAGTTAGGCAAGGACACAAGCACCTGGACTTGGGTTTTCTAACAGAAAAGGTTCACTAACTTTTAAAGGTTTGAAAAACTGTATGAAGCTACAAAAAAGGCTGTTGTCTTGATATATGTCTGATTTCAGTTACAAAGGATTTATATTTATATTACACGTACAAATGAACCATGGTAATGATTACAAAAGTTTTTTCATACCAGAGAGTCATCCGTTTGGTCATAGCTAATGTCTGACAGCATGGAAGCCGATTCATCAATGGTGGTTAACCTGTAACGTGAGGGAAGGAAGGCCGCAAGGGAGTTAGAATCTATTGGACTATTAACAACCTAGGGGCTTTTTCTGTGACTGATTATTTGAATCATTTTTACTTTGAGATGTTATCTATTATCGTGGGGTTAGAGATACGCTTCAGTTTCAGAGTTGTATGGGTAAGAGTGCATTCTAGACACATTCTTATTGATATAAAGAAGCAGGATAGATTACCCTCAAATCACTTTATTGTAATTCACCAAAACGTATAAATAATATAAATCAAAAAGTTAATTACAATCTGTAAATGTACCTTTCTCTGTCTGTGGCCACTATAAGTATTACAAAAATGTAGCACCCCCTTCCCCATAGCTTGTGTGGCTGCATCAAAACAAGCCAGGCTGAACATGCTGTCCAGACCCAGGCCGGAGGCTCTGACCTGTGGCTGGTGTTGACGTTGCCCTTGGCGGACTGGGCCGCCTGGGAGTGGGCGCTGAGGAAGGCCAGGGCATTCCTCTGCTCCTCACTCAAGTGGACACTGCTGCTGTGGGTCTCCGAGATCAACAGGTCCCGAATCAGCTGCAGCTGACGCTCCTGTAGACGAGCAGAAGGCACGAAAGTGTGCAGGGCAAATGGTTTGAGTTATTGTCCTACCTGTTAGAAGCAACCTTCATCAAGAGATATAACACGGTCAGACTTAGTTGAGGCAAGGGAATAAACACAGTCTATAAGGCAGGGAGGTCTGGTGGTTAGGGTGTTTGATAAACGTTTGATTAAAGACTATCCTAAGCATTAAATAGCTGGAGTAACATATTGACATTAAACTACTTAACAATACAAACTAACTATTTAAATATACGACTAATCGCAGAGAAGTTCTCGGAAGAGAGGCCACCAGAAAGAGAAAGAACCCACCAGCTTTTCGTACTCGGCCTCAGCTTTCTGCCGCCTCCGGATCTCCACGTCCACCTGGTTGCGGGCGTGCTTCAGCTTGACCTCCAAAGACCCCCTGTCCGTCTCGGCTTTGGCCAGCACCTCCTTACAGGAGCCCAGCGCCTCGTCCGCTTGGAGCCACTTTTTACGGCACGCCTCGAAGCTGGTCGCCATCTGGATAAACTCTAAACAACATGGACAAAGTAGCAGTATAAAGGTTCGTTTTTTTACCAACTCTGTATGGTACCCCAATATAATTAATAGATACTAGTTTGTTTATTGACCTTTATAAAAAACAATGACAAATCTGCATTAGCATAGCAATAAAAAAAGACCTTTCCCAGATAGAAGGGAAGAAGAGTATTGTGAGCAGAGGAGGGAAGAGAAGAGAAACAAAAAGGCATTCTAATGGAAATGCTCTCCATTATGCCACCTTCTTGCAGATGGAAATTGTGGCCGTACCCCACAGACCATTTTGTCTTCAGCTTGCTTACATTACAGTCACACACAGAGATATTTTCCCGGTACATTCCATCTCGCACTTTTCTCTAGTGTAGCAATTTCACACAATGTTATCAGTCCAAACCAATTGTCAACATGTAGGTGCAGCAACTGGAACATTATTATCAAGTACTTTTGGCCATTATTTCAGAGCCAAACAGTGAAGACAATGCGAACCTTAATAGTGGTTAATGATTGGGTTTTCTGGTCCCTGAGGTGAAACATTCCAAAGTAAAAGCTGTGTAGACTTACGTGGTTCGACGCCTTCGCTGAGACTGTCCACATGACTCAGGAACTTGTCGTACAGGTTCACCACTGAGGTCTCCATCGTGTCTGGCTCTGAGGTTCATACGATCATAAGATAGTGATTTCAATTGTTCCAGACTACTTTAACACTCGAACGTAAGCGATATGTATACGATCATGCGTATGTAACAAGTAATTACTATCGTCTTTAAAGTAAATGTTTTAAAACTATCTATGTTACGATGATCGTCTAAATGTCCAAACAATAACGTAAAGGGTATTTCTAAAGGACGAAGTCATTATTCTGTCTTGGATCCAGATAATCCAAAAGACGCAGCCAATCCCTGTCTGGAATCACGGCTGCTATTGAAGATTAACATTACGTTACAAAATATTTTAAAAGATGTAAAATAGTTGTTACCTGTGAGATATCTTAAGGTCTTGATGCACGTAGCTTTAAACACATAAAATCTTAAAGTAACATTAAATTCAGCATTCCACCACGTTAGCACCAGGAACCGACGGAGCAGCCACACCTGTCAAAACTCCCCGAGATTTTGCCGAGTGCCTCTCAGTTTAAAAACAGCGCCTGTTTACTTCCTCGACGTGGAGAGAATATAAAACTGCACTCTTGCGACACCGCCGGGCGGGGGTTGTAACTACTCGACTATCCTTACTGTGATTAGTCTCAACCTTTTACCGTCTATCTTGTTACTAATATCACAAGTTCATAACTAATGTATTTTATTCTTCATAAATGTATATCTTGTGTTGTGCAATATATGCATATTAAATACAGTTGTTTCAGTTAAACTTTTTTAGATTAGCTGTGCATGATTAAGCAGAATAAATCCACCAAAACAACATGGGAGAATGTTAATCAATAATATGTGGAATGCTCTGTCATCAATTGTGTCAGGACATATAAGAGATAGATATACTTATATATATGTGTTGACTGTCGAAGCCCTAATAGACAGAGTGTTACGGTGTCCTCTTTAAGGACAAAGCACATGATGCATAACACCATAAATCATCCAAGGCTGGCATATCTGGGTTCCCAGCAACTAAGATTTGCAGGATTTAATGAAGAGAACCTGGAAACCACCACAGAGGTGTTTTCTCTCAAACACACACACACAGACACACACAAACACACACACACACGCACGCACACACACACACACACACACACACACACACACACACACACACACACACACACACAATAAGCTGTCTGATAATGTAGGGTATGTTCAGTATGTGTTTGGGAGCGATGGTGTAAACGTGCATGTTTGTCTTCTTTTTCACAGTGCCACAGGATCCATTAGAGATGCTTGTCCGTCAATAGGAGCTCTCTGCCGTTATCAATTATTCAACACCATTCGTACATTTTATCCTGTCAGAAATCATTTTACTGTTTACATTACTTCATTATAAAAGCTGTCTGGCTGCTGTATATTGGTCTGACTGGACAGCTAATTATATCAGGAAACAATGTTTGGCATGAACAAAAACACTGAAAAAACACAGGATGTCATTAATTTAGGAAAACAGAGCAGTTACAGTCAAAATAATATTGCCTTGTAGGCTAATGTATACTGAAGTGAGTGAAAGTTCAGCGTTCGAGTTTCCCAAAAAAAAAGAAATTATCTGTCATAGCAATAAATGTTTGAATACAGAACTTAATTCAGGTCATTATTTGTATCTAAATGATTCATTAGTAATGTGTGATAGTTTGTTTTGCATTATATGGCAGGGTAGGTTGAGTGGTGAGTTTCCGATTAGGCCCCCAACCCTACCTGCTTCTTTATGACTCTGGCCATCACAGTTACACACACACACACACACACACACACACACGCACACACACGCACGCACACGCACACACACACACACACACACACTCTCACACACACGCAAACACGCACACACGCACACACACACACACACACACACACTCACACACACACACAGACAGACTGTAAGTGCTTTTGAAAAGCTCTATAGAAATGAAGTATTATTATTGTTGTTATCAAAGCACCTGCTGAAAGTGGAAAAACTTTTTTTGAAGGGCTGAATGGTTCACCAACACAACCCAAAAACCTGAAAATTAGGCGCGGATTGATACACAAACCTTTTGGAGGCCACAAAGCGTTTTTATGGAGGTTCTAGAAGTATGCCAATCGCAAATTGTGCTGACCATGTGAGGAGTTTCCTCAGAGCAGCATCCTCTGTAATGGATCCATAAGGAGCCTCATGAGGATTAGTTTGCAGACAGCAAATGCGTATACTTAGCAGATGCATTGTGAAATTCCCATCTCCTGCACATCCTGTGTGCTCCTTTGAAAGTACAGCTATTTTACACAACAGCAGTGTGTTTTTAATATTACTTCCTCTCTAGTGCTTGAGATCCATACCTCTCGTTTTCTTCACCTGATTAGTTTATCTTATAATACTTATAATTACTATTACTTAGTATTACTTATAATACTCACATAATTCATCTCATAATTCAACTCATAATTCATAAGCAGGATTCCCACACATAATGTGACAATGCACTAATGAGGAAAACACTCACCTCATCATAAACATAAATTGAACTCATTATTATAGATTAAGCCAATGCAAAGATAAGAAATATGCTTGTGTGTTTATGAGTGTGCTTGAGTGCTTAAACGTCTAATTAATTTAATTACGCACAAGCCATTGAAGAGTGCTTCCTGGAGGAGGCTTTCTCTTACTAACAATGCCTGACAGAAAAACATAAACACATCCAACAAGGTGCACCATCTGAACCTCAATACAATTAAGTGAACTTTAGACCTGACAAGAACGCCTCTGTAAAATAATTTATTAGTTTATGCTTGCTTTAACGGTGTATCACATTACTTGATCGAGGTTCAGGAACATACATCAACTACAGCATATTTTCTGAAAAAGATGCATTATTTGGCATAATCTCGTACTGTTTGTAAATTGCTACTGTAAAACGTATCTTAGGTGATAAACAACTTATAAACAGTATTGAAATGGCCCTGTAGTTTCATAAAAGTGTTTCAAAGAGGCAGGCAGTGCTGAAAGTTGGTGCCGATAGACAATGCATTTGTAATGTTAAAGGGTAATTCCGGTGTAAAATGGATTTGGGATATGTTTAGTATGATAACGAGTTGAAACGCTCGTTTTGGAGCACAAAAACCGTATAAAGACGCTTTCTTCAGTTGGCTGTTTATAGCCGATTCTATCAAAACGCTATGAACTTAGAACGATGGGGGCACTGGTTATGGTAGATCACCCGTCGACGCCACTTTGTTTTTAAGACTCGATAGGTAGATTGACGAACACAGAGATTGTGACATCCAACAGCAACACGCAAGCTCTGTGTTCGCCAATCTACTTATCGAGTCTTAAAAACAAAATGGCGTCGACGGGTGATCTACTGATGGTATTGTGTGTATATAATGTCCTTTTTAATAAACAATCTGTACACTTACAAAGTCCTCAATGCCTCGTTTTATATGTTAAGACCCTTATTATACTACCAAAGAAGTGTCAGGCTACGTTTAGCCTTTTAAGTGGTTTAAAATAGCGATTTAGTTTTTACCATAACAAATGCCCCCATCGTTCCAAGTTTATAGCGTTTTGATAGAATCGGCTAAAAACAGCCAACTGAAGAAAGTGTCTATATTTTGTGCTCCAAAACGAACGTTTCAACTCGTTATCATACAAAACATATCCCAAATCCATTTTACACCGGAATTACCCTTTAAGAGGATGCAGACTAAATAAAAAACTTGGATTTGCTCAGTTAATCTAGTTTGAGTCTAAACTCTGAGATTTTTAAGTAATTGAGTAAATAACTTAAAACCTTAGCACCCCATTACCCTGTTCTAATGTGTAGCTTATTTTTTAAATGAAATGAAATAAAATGTAATAACTTAAATCAAATTCCATCAAATTAATAATGTAATGGGAGTAATGACTTTATGTAATGCAATTGTAAAATTAAGGATCAATGATTGTAAAACTAGGCTGCAATCCAATTCCTGCTATTTGTTCCAAAGTCATGCCTGATGCATGCAAAGCAGTGTAATGAAACATCTTGAAGATATTGACTACCAACTCCGTTATTAGCATCTTGCATCACAGTTTTCCGTTATTTCCCCTGAAGATTGCCACATTTTTCTTCTGATTAATGAGAACACATGTAAGGCAAGCAAACTATTCAACAAAAAAATAGAAAAATGGTCAACAATATATATATATTTATATACTTTTTCAAGACCTTTTTATGCCCATGGTGCAAACAGGAATAACAATAACCAGAATTACGATTATAGAGATGATAATCAGTGCCCCTAATTTACAGGCCCTGGCCCTGCGAAGGTGGGCCTCCTTGCGCCTGAGTAACGCATCATAGCCAGGAGTGTAGGTGTCCTCCATCCAGAAGTCCATGTTGGTGGGGTTCAGAGACTCCTGGCCCTGCGAAGAAGACAAATACTTCAAACAAGGTGCCAAGAGAGAGACTCCAAGTTATTAATTGTACCAAATGCTAGGCAAGAAATGTTTCAAGATTTTAAGATCTACTCAGAATTTACTTTCTGCCTCCAATTGCAAAACAAAAGTTGATTGCACCTTTGCTGTTTAGCACAGACCCTCTGGAACCATCTTCCCCAATCTGTCACATTTGCTGATTCCACATTTGCTGGAATGTTTAAAGAGATATATAGAAACCCTGGTATAGATAAGATAGAGTAGACTTCTCTTATGCAGAAGTCTGTCTGTTGATCCAATAGGCGGTGGGCCAACAGGAGACTTTTTGTATTTAGACGATCCCTGTCAAAGGAGGATCCAATATATTTTGACAACTTCTAGTTTTTAACAAATGAAAAAATTGATTGCCAACCGTACTTCTTGCACATATTTTCTTTATCTTTAAATTTGTTCGTTACGTTTTCTGGCAAAGAGAGCAGTCCGCTTTGGGTCTGACATGCATGACATATTTGTAGTTATCATCCAATGGGGTGCTTTAAATGCCTCAATCTCAGTTATTAAATCATGTCAATCATGTGGTTTGAATTATTGAAAATGTTCAAACGTACAACCACATATTGCTGTCAACGAAGCTAAAATAAAAAACGATTTTCGATGCAACCACACACTATAAAATGCAACATTTCGTATTCAACATTTATCGTTTTGCACATTAGCTACATTGTACTTGCTCGTCGTGACATCTAGATTGGGGATTTTAAAATCATATTCACTGAAATTTCTTCCACAAAAACAGCTAGAGGTTTAACCAAAGTTAACAGTCTCTCTAGCTCATAATTGATTGAACACAAATTTAAATATTTTAGAAATATTACTCAATACCATCCTTGCTTTTTAATGAAAGAACTTGTGTCTTCTGGCGTTAATTTACTGGTGTACTTAAAAGTTTCTTTGTGAGATTTTCACATATTTAACACATCTTATTTCACAAATTTGAGGTCTATTGTATTTCTTGGGAAATTCAAAATTTTGTCAAAATGAGGAGCATAACGTAATAAAAAAATTATCCAACCACTAGACTACTCTTGCACCCATCTTTTGTGTACATGTGTAGTGCAAAGATTAAACTTGGTGCTTGTTGCTATACCAGCTCACACAGGCTGTCACAGGGACTGTGGCAGCCATTTCACTAACCTCACAAAGATAAAACAAGTTTGGAAAAGAGAAAAGGCGGTTTTAATTCAAGAAGAGGCTGTAAAAGAAAGCTCATATCAAACATGCAATGACTAGGAGGGTGAATGTGGATCTTGAACTTCAACTTTGATTCTTAAACCTGTAGTGGAAAAAAATAATGGAAATAAGTAACAAGTCACATTGATATTTGACACATTTCATTTCAGAAGAACCAACGTTTCTTATGAAGTACACTTGCACCCTTGTTCAGTGAAAGACCAATTTGTAGGACTGAGAAGATGATTTATTTGATGAATCACATCCCAAACTCACCTGATTCAGTCACAGGAGAGAGGCATGTGGCCATCTAGCTACAGTGGACACTGTTGAAGAGAAGCACAACATAATCAAGCCCCTCACTCATTCCCATTACTTCTAAAGTCCATGTACATTGAAGTGCCCAGAAACATTAAAACCACATCCATTAAAAACAGGTTGGCTGTATTTCATCTCAAATGATCTACTCAATTGACACACAAAGAAGTCAATCCCAACCTTTTTACACACCTGCTACCATCCCCAAAGGTGGTGGGACAGTCAAAATGATCTGTAGGACTTATTATGAAAAACATTCAAGCATTAGTACCCCTTATGTCTGAGACGCAAGTACTTATTTTAAACACTTGATGATCTGTGATATTAATAACATAAAGGAAAAAATAGGAATAATGGTAGTGGGATAACTTCTGCGGTGCACAACGACCTCTGTGACAACTCATTTGACACAGCTCCATGATGAACAACTTGCATAGCTCGCATTTTCAAATAATATTAATACTTACCCTCACACATGGAGTGGTGCTGATGCTGTTATTACCATGTTCTACCGTTTTCCGTTATATCCATCCTTTGAATCCTCAGTTTAACAGCTGTGCTCAATGCAAATAAATCTGATAGGTTAATGACATCCCTCCGTCAGCATCTTAGCATGCTATTGGTTCGATATAGTAGGCCGCAGCGTTTGCCAGTTTAATGAACTTTAGACTATGGTTTTGGGAAGATGTGCAAGAATTTTGGGTCGCAACAAACAAAATTCGATCTACACTTTAGAAATCCAGGTTGTCCCTTAATGGTGATTATTATTTTCTAAAGCTAAAGCCGATACGCAACCTCAGCCCACTGCCTACAAGTCTCATCTTTTGGTTATGTTCTGGTTTTAGTTTGGTTTGTCTCTCAATGTGCTGTGATTATATATATTTTTTATTATTTACTTATATTTCTTGTGTGTGTGTGTGTGTGTGTGTGTGTGTGCGTGCGTGCGTGCGTGCGTGTGTGTGTGTGTGAAGCCCTTTGTAACTGCTTGTTTTAATAAGTGCTATATAAATAATGTATTACTTACTTACTTACTTATTGTTATTGATCGATGTTTCTCAACTGTACACTCCTATCTTTTATAAAAACTATCCTAAAAGCCTTTCTTCAGCTTTGTAAATTGGCAATATTTCAACATCAGAACAATGTACTCATAATACATTAACAACCAGCAAATCTTTGTTTTTTCCTCAAAGCCCCATGGATGTATTTCAGTCTTTTTATAGGTCAACAAAGGACAGATCATACCTGCATATTTAAAGGGGAGACGGGGGACTCTCTGTCATGGAGCGCCCAGATTGGTCTTCCCCTCCCCTCAGCCAATCTCGACTCCATGACCTTCCCAGAGCTCATCCCACCCATCAGACTGCTGTCCTTCTGCTTGAACAAGCCCGAGTTAAACACTTGCTCCACCAGGGTTGGGGGCTTCTGAGAAAGCAGGTTGGTTGTGCTGTTGTTGGTCTGATCCACCTGAATAGTGGAAATAGTGAAGAATCCTACAGCTTTAAGATGCCGGTGAAATATGTAATAAAAGAGTATGCCAGGGGCAGGCATTATGAGTATATTACCATCAATTACTTTTATAACTGTTACTACCTTATTATTACCAAGAAGCATTGGGTCACCATCACAAACAGCATTAAGGGTTTGTTTACCAACAGTATTATAGGCTGAAAACAGTTTGGGTGTAGAAATAAACATTTTTTAAATGTATAATGGAATATCATGCACAAACATGCATTGACAGATGCACACACACAACACTCTCCCATCCACACAAACACCCACACACAAATCATTTGCAATGGAATTTAAGATAAACAAAGATTTAAAATAAAAAGTTGATTTACCTGTCCACCTTTTTCATACGAAGAGGACTTGTGGTCTTTGCCTTTAGAGAACGCAACTGCCCATTCCCGTGCAGAGTGTGACACACTGGGACGCTTTGCATCTGAAATGGCCTTCTCCTCGGCATGGGCTCTGGAGGCCCGTCGAGAGGACGCCTCCTTCTTCCCCTCCTTGGAGCCCTTGGAAACCTCAGCCTGATCCTTGGCACTCTCCATCGGCCCCCCGGCGTTCCACCGGCTCCAGTCCAGGCTGCTGCTGCTCGTCCTCGGGTAGAGAAGCCCGGACACGGACAGAGGTTGGGGCTCTGACGTCTCAGAGCCAGGAGTCACCGGGTGGCTGCTGAAAGAGGACACACCGGCGCTGAGAGGCTCCAGCCACCGGCCGCCCCCGGTGCCCTGTCCGCCCCTGGCCACGGGCTGCTGGATCTTCTCGTCCAGCCGCTGCAGGGCAGAGAGGACCTGGGAGATCTCCGACTTGACCTCGGCAAGGCCCTCCAGCTGCCGCTCGATCTGGCTCATGCGCAGGAGCAACTTGCAGACACTGGCCTTGAGGCCACCGTCGTCGGTGCTCTCCAGGGAGTGGAAGAGTCTCTGTAGTTGACCCAGGCGACCCCTCCTCCCCTCGTGGGTGTCCGGGTTCGCGGCCGCCATACCCTCGCCGGGGTGCAGGACGCCCGTCGAGCCGCACATGCTCATGTCGTCCAGGAAACGGAATATGGCGCTGATGTCGTCCTCCCCGAACTCGGGGTCGTCCAGAGAGGTCATGAAGGAGAGGCGGTCGGCGTGGACCATGCTGCGGAGCCTTCTGTGGTCCGGGGCGTCGGTCTGGGTCCCCTGAGCCTTGGCCCCATCACCTCTGTCCACCATGAGGCTATTCCTAAACTCCCCTGCCAAAGAGGCCCCAAGAAGGCTGATCGCCGGGGAAGACCGCCGCGGGAACGGGGCCCCTGATGCTTCCAAGCCCAACCCCATGTTTCCTGCGCCGACCCGGTCCTCCAAACTATGGCTCTTGTTGGTCCACATGGACTTCTGGGTCCTGGGGGGTTGGAGGTGACGTGGGGACCACTCGGCCTTTGACCTCGGCCCAAAGTAGGTGGAGTCCTGCAGGTCATCCAAGCTCTCATGCTTCACCTGTTGCTCCGGTAAATGCTGAACAGCTGTGGGTGACGGGTAAGGGTTGTTCAGCATCTCAAAGCTAAGGTTATCAAAGGATTTCGGCACTTGACCAGGACTAGGAGACTCACTGCTAATAGTCACCTGGGGTATTAGCGGTGGCTGGTTGTGGAAATCCTTCTTGAAGATGTTTCTCTTCTGGTCGACAGCGGATTCCTGCTCCTCTTCGAACACCTCTGGAGGGACAGACTCTCCGCTAGACTCGCTGTCGGTCTCCAGGGGCAGGTACATGTTCTGCATGTCCTGGCTTGTGAACTGATCCCCCGAAAATAAAGGGGAGTTGTGCGGCAGGCTGAAAGACACAGCCCTTGCTCTGGCCGGAGGAGAGGACACAAGTGAGATGGGATCCGGCGGGAGGCTTCCGCGCTTGTAGGCTGAATAATTCGATTTGGGGAAGAGTAAGTGCTGATCTATGGGCTTGCTTCCAATGTCAGAGTGGGAACGTGCTCTTTCCCTTCCAGTAAAGCTCAGCAGCTCAGAGGGTCCCAGGGATTGGTCGATGGGGATAGCCGCCTCGCTCCTCGTCGATTGGTTGCCATCATAAGCACCACTTGTCATCTGAATGAGATTGAAGATTGTAACGATATCCGCAGCCACGCCTATCGGGGAAAGCCCCAGATTTCGGACTGCAACGCGGTCCCTGAAGAGGGTAGCAGGGAAGCACGGGTCTTGACTGGCCGCCGCAAACAGCAGGCTTCGGAGCTCAACGAGGTGCTCCAGATCGAACCGGGTGCTGACCATGCGACAGAGGTCCTGGAAAGAGAGCCAGTGGCGCATGTTGGCCAGCTCCTCCAGTATCCCCAGCAGTACCAAGGGGTACTCCTGCTGTAGGTTCGCCATGACTGCTCACCTCGAGGGGATTTTTGTGGCCGGGATGTTAAACTGAAAAAGAAAATGGAGGGATGGGATCAGTGATGATAGTAGCACATATTGTCTTGTTCTGAATAATTCGATAATTAACCAGGCCTATATTAACGATTTAACAAACCACTAACGATTCAAAAAAGTACAAATATATATTTTTATCTATGGGCTTACAATATATATTTTTAAGAAATCCAACTTTATTTGGGCGATTGAGAAGCAATTGTTGTTTTCAGGTAGACACCCACAATAGCCAGGGGTTTTGAGTCGCTCAGATTAAATCTGGTAGGGTCTGACTCCGAACTGAAGCAGCGACCTTGTTTTAGCGCCTTAAAATAACTGACCATCTGATGCGGTGACGATCACACGCTGTGCACATCACCAACACACAGCAGTCCAAATTGAAGCTTATTCTGCAATAGTCAGCGATTGACCAATCATCAATTTGCATTTGTCAACAAGCCAATAACAGTGTATACAAGTAAACAATCGCTTAATGAGCAAAGGACAATTAAAACATTGAATAACAAATAAATAGGATACGTGTTTGGTTTTCCAAAAGAAAGATCTTGTTCGACACGGTTTTATTTAAAACGACATAGCCAAGCTTTAGCCTTGCTTTAAACCTATAGTGAGGAGAAGAGGACGTAGCCTATATCGACGGTTACCTCAACTCACCCATATCAACTGAGAGAATGGATGTCATCTGCCGAACTGGCGCCCGCTAGGTAGACAAATGAGTGCCCAAAACTAGAGTCGAACAAGATCACAATCCACCCGGTAAATCCAGCCTCGATCATATCGGCTTCCTTGGTGGTCTACTTTATTTGAAACGGCGACTATAGCCTGCACCTCAGGCAGAGAGAGGAGAAATTTAGAAATCAGGTCATCTTCCCACAAGTCCCTGCAGTCCCCTGAGGGACCTGGATGCTCAGATCCAAACGGCTTCCCCTGAAGATCACTGCCAACACCAGCAAAGTCCTGACAGCTCAGAAGTCACACCGTGCATTGATAAATCAGACGATGTGCTTGGCAAGAGATCCGTCCGTCCGTTACTATGAGTGGGTAGGGCTAAAGTCCAACGCTAAGCATATTTTTCACAGATTGCCTGAGAACCCAATTGTTAACCTTTCAAGTGTTTTCACGAATTTGAGATTAATAATGCAAAACAATCGGTTTTCTGCTGCAAATCGAGGCTCCAAAAAACACCGTAGGCCTACTGGCAGTTACTCATCAATTCAGAAGTGAACTTCAAGAAGTGGACAGAGAGCATGCCAGTCAGTCCTTCTAGGCTGTTGAGTATTACCCTACATTATCATCCATAAAGGGCTGTACTTAAAACGCCATTAGAGGAGAGGGAGAGGCTTTCAACCCTGAGTAGTAGTGCGTTGCTACAATCACACTAGACATCTCCTATTCACCTAGGAACTCATCCATCAGCCTCCTGTACTCAGGATCCATGGGAATCGATAGAGTGAAACGTTGATGATGACATGGAGGAAGTGTATTGTGAACCGTAATTGAGTCCAATCGCATGATAATTCGATCCAACAGGTGGTGTGTACACGGCTGGAAAATGCATGCTTTATTTATGCATTATTTACTTGGCGGCAGGGTATTCCCAAAAGTAACACGGAACACTTGCCTTTGGATTTCAAGTGGTACAAAGATTGCTCACTTAGATTAAAAACAACAAATTCTGCAATGTTTTTTAAAAGGCTCTGTATTTTCTACATTTATATACAAATATCTGAATAATTGTAAACATTATAGATGCAGTGGTTATACGTAAAATACAAAAATCATTTTACAATATAGTTTCAAAATTAAATGAACAAAAATACATATCCCATTGCTGTACAAACAGTTTTGAAAAAAAAAAGCATGTTGATGTCAGATGAGTTGAGATTCCCGCTCCCTGTTCTTCTTCTGAGGTGCTTTAGGAGCGGTCGCTACGACTGTTGGAGTCAGAGAGGGATTCTTAGCAGGATCCAGATCTGGATTCAGGGCCAGCAGATTCCTGATGTCGTGACTCACAACACCTGTGGAAATTTTCCATTATCAACAACGATAAGATATTGATCTAATTAGAGGTGTAGAAAAACATTATACATTATGCATGTTTAATTTATCTTCAACCCATTACTAATCTACTATGTTCTAATAAGTTAAATTATAATTATAAAAGGTCTCATAACAAGGCAAAGCTACCACTATATGTCCGTCCATCCAGCACTTTAGAGGTCTTAGTCTCAAGGTGTGGTATATAATTTCTCCTAAGGGGGATTAATAAAGTTGTATCTAATCTAATATTGCAAGACTGTGAAGCGTTTGGATCCGTCACTGTGATCAAGGGCAATACAAATACAATTGTCTTGATTCCTATGGATTGATCATTCTTGTTGTAACCCTAGATCAATATTTGCTACTTAATCATAGAAAGAGTCCTGACCAGAGTTCTCCTCCTGGATAGTGGGGTCCAGACGGGTGTTTTGGAGAGACACTTGGGCCAGGGCAGCCACCTCCGTAATAAAGGCTTCCTCTGCTTCCTAATGGACCCAACAGTGCATTACTTACAACAACCTTTTTCTTCAGATAACGATTAAAACCAAGATATCTGAAATGATTCTCCAAATAAGACTGAAGATACTGTATGACTACGAATGGCAAGGAACATGGAAGTGCAGCACTTACCAGCAACTGTGCTTTGACCTTTTCCATGGCCTGGTCCTCGGAAACCCTTTGCTGCCTCAGAGTCTCAAACAGGACCTCCTGTCCGAGGTCGTAGTGCTCCAGCAACTTCCTTTTGTGTTGTTCGACCCTTTAAGCCCAAAAACAAAAACATACAGAAAAAGGTCAGGTGAGACGTGACAGTGGTATGAAAATGGATCATCTAGGGGTTGGATGTACCTCTTTTGAAACTCTTTAGAAGTCAGGTTTCTCTCCCAGTTGGCCAGCTCTCTCAGCAAGCCCTGGTGGAAGAGATGGCTGCTCTCTCGCCTCGCATTCTCTTCTGCAGAGATTTAGAATAACCCACCCGTCACACAGGGAAAAATCCTCTATGACTTAGATGCTTGTCACCATAGCGCTGCAGCCAGGTTTCAAAATGAACACCTGGCACTAGCCAATAGTGGATAGATTTAAACATTTGGCAGGTAAAACAATTCCTGTTATATATCAAAACAATTGCTGGGCTGCCTTCCACTCTGGCATGTTTAATAGACATTATTCTAAAAGTTAATCTTGGTCCATGGCTGCACTCCCAAGTCCTTTCAACTAAACCTCCTTCGAACATTTGACTAAATAAAGAACTTGAACTTGAATAACGCTATCTCTCTTTTGTTTTTGTTTTTGAAAAGACTACCTCACCACTTCCGTAAAATTTCGTTGTCTTGAGACCTACACTAAACAATACTAACTGTAAGATATAATGGACAGCATAGCGAGTGTGTGTGTGTTACTTCTTCCACCTCACCTCTGACTGACTGCCGTGCGCTTGACTGTTCCTCCTGCAGTCTGGTGGTGACGTCTTCCATGTGAGAGTAGTAACCCTGAACCAGGGCACTGAGGGAGTCCTTGGTCAGGTACACGCTCTCCGAGGCAGCCTCGGCCAGGTGATGCTGCAGCAGACGGGAACACCGGGCCGGGAAAGAGTTTGTGTTGAAAGAAAAAGGCAAAGAGTCATTTAGCAGATTTGTATTATCCAAAGCTACATACTGTGAATTTATTTCGATGCATCTTGTTAAAAGTGACATATTATACCACCAGGTGCAAGTGTGATTAGCTGTTGCAAGCCGTTTTGAAAATCTGCCTCTTCTGACATCAAAAGTGGGCGTGTCCACCTAGATGTATGACGTTGCTACATTCCACTGGGTAGGCTGGTGGACTGATCTATCAAGCATTCATCTAGGTGACACGCCCACTTGTGATGTCAGAGGAGGCAGATTTTCAAAACGGCTTGTAACGGCTAATCACACTCACACCTTGTGGTATAATATGTCACCTTTAGTGATCAGCGTCTTGCTCAGGGTTGGGTACAGATTCACTGCGGATAGTGGGCTTCAAACCCTCTGGCTGGGCGTCAAACACCCCACCACCACAGTACTGTACTGCCCTCCCACTTTAGTTTCTACTTTATTTAATTCATTAAGCCACCTTAAAAAAACATGATTGTACCAAAGTGCAAAGTACAGATGCATGTTTTATACATTTAGCCTTAAGTGCATTTGCATCCCCACAGTAATTATGTGGAACAGATAAATTGAGGCACATTGAAAGAACCACTCTTCTGCATTGTGAACCACTCTTCTGCATTGTGAACCACTCTTCTACATTGTGAACCACTCTTCTGCATCACGTGGAAGCACATTTAGCTGTTTTACAATCAGATCATCTCAAAACTATGACCACTAGACAGGATGAAAACACGAGTCAGCATACCTTCAGTCCGTCAGTGTGCTGTGGACGGGACGGCCAGTCAAGCGGTGGCGTGGCCTCCATCCGCCTCCAGACCCTGAGGCTGAGGGCGTTGCCCACCAGCAGCTGGGCGTGGCTCTGCAGGAGCTCGGTGCCAGTCTCCAGCTCCGAGAGGAGCTCCTGCTGGAAGCTGTGGTCCACGAGCTGGCTCTCGGCCCCCAGGTGTCTCTCTGCCAGGCTGGCCCCGCTGTCCTGCGTTGGCAAGGAGCAAACATTGGCTCGCGGCTCCCCTGGGAAGGGGGACTAATTGCGTTCCATTATTAAACGAGATGAGGGGCCGGACTGCGGTGTTTGTTGTTTTCGACAGAGAAAAGCGAGACGGGTTTTGTATGCACTTTCATAGCAAACTGTCTCTGTCTGCACCATAGAAGAGGAAGATATCACCGTTGAGACATGCTTCAGATGATTAATGAGCTAATTGTTATCGTTCCCAGTTATAAAAAAAAAAACAAGTTTTGCAAACCTTGCGTTGATCTTTCGTGGCTGAATTGTCGTTTTCCTGGCTTTGGTTGGGGTCTTCTCTCAGCAGGTATCTGAAGTCTGTTTGAGCCAGAGCTTTCAGCTTGGACAGCCTCATTTCCCTTAGCACATGTAGACAGAAGTGCCTGGACACAAAGTGTGTCTGCACTGCCACCAGGAGGCGCTCCTGTTTCTTTTCCAGCAGCATCCCCACCGGTCTGGAAAACAGTGTATGCTACTTTTATAATGCTAAAAACACTAATTTAATATATTTGTTGTATAAACATTCAATAAGAGCCACTCAATAAAACTCAACAAAACAGTTAGTATCCCAGAGATAATATGTCTCTTTTAGCAATAAGGGCATCGTGTATCATCTTAGATAATGCACGGGCGGTTGTTTCCTTCGACTTTAGTTAATTCAAACTGAGGTTTGATCCTGTTTTGACCTCACCTGTCCAGCATGTAGCTCTGCCTGACAACTGTTGTCTGGAGCATTTTCATCTGCTGCTCTGTCAGATGCTTGAGGCAAGCCAGCACCACAGCAGTCTCTTCACACCAGAGCTGGAGCAGCACAAGCACATCACAGAATTGGGCTTGAGAGGCCGAATCATGTTGCATTGGCTTCTTGAAAACATGCTCACTCACATTTAAGTGTGATAAAATACAATTTCATGTTTTCAAAATTGCATTCAAAGCCTTCTTGCATAGTAGTATATGGATATTTAAGTATGAGACTAAAACCACATTTCCCTTCAATATGATTATTAAGGGTTTAAAAATGGGTTAACAGTCTAAAAATCAACATCATTGATTAAACTATAAAAGTGTGAATCGCACTAAGTCTGTATTCTTGGAAGATAAACCACTTGAAAGACCATCGACTATGATAGTGGCTTATTTCCCGGCTCTAAACTGAACCTTGAAAGGTTGTAGCGCTTCATGGGCTCAGATTTTATTGAAATGTCCACTGCAAGCAATTCCCGAAACACATTTAAAGCACACAACCAGCTTAAGGTGTACAGCTGTGCCCATCCCCGATGTGACTACCTGTCTATCCTGATCCATCTGAGCCCTCATGTCCTCCAGTTGCATCTTGGTCCCAACCTCCGCCTGCTGCCGCTGTGTGGCCAGCTTATCCTCTAGATCCAACCACAGCTTGCTGCAGTGCTCAACAGAGAGCTGTGGCCTGGGAGCAAGAGTGCCGAGGAAGACCTTCTTGACCTCCTCGCCCACTCTCCTCGACCACGAAGAGTGAAGTTTCTAGAGAAGTAAAAACGGAATGGCCGGAAAATTCAATATAAATCTATTTATATATTCTCATTAAATGCTTAGAATAATAGTGTGGATGTGGACACAGAATACACAGACACACTAACACCCACCCTCCATAGATCACAAAGAGCTTCGACCACTCTGTCATCCTGTTTCAACTCCAGGTTGACGCTCTGCTGCCTGTGTTTGGCCTGCAGCTCCTGGTACACCTGACAGGGTCATCAAGATCACACATGAAAAAACGCTGAAACCTGGGTAACTAAAGCAGATGACAAAGGTGTTAATACAATAGTATATCCTGGGGATATACATTTGCATGATCCTAAAAGGAACTGGATAGAGAGATACAGCCTTCCGTAGCCGCCATGTCTGTTTAATTCATTGTTGTACAGCTCAGTGTTTGGTGCCCCGAGCTTGTTTTGATTGGTTAAAGCAAAGCAGAGCAGTTGAAAGGGATTGAATGCTGTTTTGTGAGGCAGAAAAAAAGATCACAAGATTTATTCAATTTTAAATGATAACCTGTTTCAAAGCCAATTTGTCAAGTTGTCCAAGAGGGGATCAAGTAAGACTTACCTGCCTGCTTGGTTCGTCTATAGTACATGCTGCTTGGTATAGCATGTGAGCAAGAATAGCCAACAGCAAGGGCAATACGACATCCCTATTGGTTAGCGGTATGAAGTCATGGTTCTGACCTTGATGAAGTGATGTAGGTCACCGTGGGCTTGTGCTGAATCCAGCGCTTGGCTTCTCTCCCGGGCCTGGCTGCTCTGCAGCTTCTGACTCTTGCTCTCGGTCCTCCTCCACTTCTCACTCGCTAGCTCCTTGGCTTTCTTCACACAGTCTGGAACACACCGACAGGTTGGCTGACTGTGGATACCAATATTCTGCACCTCATTTTGTACATTATGTATCCAATACTTGGTCTTCTGTAGTGTGAACAATCTAGGTCAAGCTGGAGCTTCCTGTCTAGTGGGTATAAACGTGTGCTAGTTATAGGAATTTGATGAATCTATGTTTATTTACATTTTTAACTATGAATGGAATTCATAGTTTAAAACAATGGAATTGTAAGAAAAATAAATGTAATAAAAAGTTTATTTTCCCAAAAATGTACATAGCAGCAATAGCGGTCATAGTATTGGTCACATAATGTCAAAATTATGGCTCTCTGAATGTTTAAATAAAAAACTTCTCGCAACCTGCTTGAAATAACAGGTACCACATTCAGTGAAATGGTGCAGGAGCCTGACCTTAATTAAGAAGACAAGAAGGTTCCTGGAAAAAAAAATCTATTTTCAGAGAGGATCTTGAAATATGAAAAGTAGGACACATAGGTAAGTTCCATCGGTTTAGGGATGAGAATAATTTGTGTGTTGTCTTGGAAACCCAATTGATGACAATTTCTTTGTAGATACATAAAATCAAGTGATCTTTGTCACCTAACACCTAATTGTACAAACACTGTCAGCCTGTACTACAGCATTACTCCTACCCTCGATGCACAGTTCAAGGCACTCTTTCAGACTGCACTGCATTTCCGACAGCATCTTCTCCATCAGGTCAAAGGTCAAGGTGTCTTCTCCGGTGAGCTGCTCCAGTGCCGTGGCAACCAGGGCTTGCCTCAGAGACACTTCCTGTCTGAGTAAGGCGGGTTTGGCCTGAAAAAGATACATCAACTCCTCCCACCACAGCAGCCTCTGCTGGATGCTCTATAGAGAAGGATCAATAAAAAATAAGCAGTTCTAAAATGCATGTATGGAGAATATGTTTCTCTGTAAATAATTACTTTTAATTAATAATAACAATAAAAGCTGTTGTGTGTTCAATAATTAAATAGTTATTTGCCCAACATATAAGCATACAGCGTTTGGAACAACAAGCTATTGTATCCTCCTGAACCATATTCATTATAATATTTTCCATACAGTTTATTTACTTTTTTGAAGAAGACCTGCGTTCTTAAAACAATTTATAGAAGCATGGTGGTAATTGTGAATGACTTTTCTCTGTTGCAAAAAGAGCTGGGCAAAATTTTGAAGAATAAATACTGAAATGATGGATGCGTTCTCCTCCTCTCACCTTAAGGCCTGCTTCCTGAGCAGCCATCCAGTGGTTCTCTAGCAGTACCAGAGTGTGGATGAGAGAGCTGATGATGGCCTGGGCTTCCTCTGTTGGCAGAATGCTGTCCTTACCCAACAGATGCTGGCACAAGTGCTCCACCTGCTGGCCAAATACTTCAGTCTGTTGATGAGAAGAAGTGGATGTCATAGGTCAGCCTTTCTTAAACTTTTTAAAACCAGGGACCCAGAATAGCTTAATCCTCAGCTTCTTGGACCCACTAAGCCATACATATACAGAACTTTAGATGGCCAATTAACATTAATGTCAAAATTAAGCGTGTTTGTTTTTCAATCAGTGGTTGGTTCAATCATTTTTCAAAGTGATTCTTTGACTGCAAATTCTGTGTTCTGATGGATTAATGAGTATGTGGTTCACTTTTCAACTAACGTGAAGCCCAGGTTTATAATCTAATGTAATTCGGTTTACTGTGGCCCACACTGGTCCATGACCCGGTGCTTGGCCTGACCCATGATTTGAGAAACCCAGTCACAGGTTCTAATGCTAATTCCCCCTTACTTCTTGTGGCATAACATCCAGGTAGACCACAAGAGGGCGGTAAGCGGTCTAGAGAGCCGCTTGTTGTCATTTCTCCTTTTAGTTACCATTTGAAGCCCGTGCTCCAGAAGGTCTTTATGGGTCCTCTCTATCTCCTCCAGAGTACAGGGAGAATCTGTCTCAGCGTTCTTTTCAGAGGCCGTCTTGGCGGTTAACCGTTTCCTCAGTGTATCCACTTCCTGACATAAACAAAGAAAACAAATCCAGTTAAACTAAGAACACCTTCCTACAGTTATATACACTATTATAAGCACAGTGTTGACAATTCAGCAATGCTGATGCATGAATGCATCAGTACATACACAAAAGTACATACAAGTATGAATAGAAAGTAATTTAAGAATTTGTATCTACCTTTTCCTGCATTACAATGAGGTTCTTGAAGAAGTCTGCCTCATTTTTATTCTTTGGAAACCGCTGACTGAATATCATTTTCACCATTCGGAGAAAGATCTACAAGTAGAAACAAGTTAAGAGATTAAACTGAAAGAAACAGTGCTATATATCAGGGCTGTAGTGGAACATTGTGCTCACCCACCTGACACTTCTCCTCCTGGAGGCCACAACACTGTTGCTGCACGTCCTGCAAGGCAAGACAGTAGAGAGCAATCCGTCCCTCAAACCTGGGGAGACAGCACCAGCAAACCTGCTCTCATTGGCCACACCACATTGAATTCATCGTCAATTAATCTCTCGATCATAAATGAATGAAAATGCACACAAGTTAGACAACCACTAGCGCCTATAACACTTGTCTTACAAGTAATCTAGAACAAAACAAAAAAACAACTAAAGTATTAATTTTTTAAGAAAAGAGAAAATCAACCAAATGACTGTCTATAATCAACAAACATATACAAATTGTAATAAATATAATCTCCTGCTCATCCATTCTGACTCAACTAAGTAAATCATGCCAAGCCAGGACATGCATAGCAAAGCGAGGGCTCAACAGTATTAGTCGAGCACCAGAGATCGAGAGTAGCATCGAGAGACTTATACCCAGTTTGAGTGAGTGTGTGTGGGTAGTGGGGGGCCCTGGAGAAGCTCTGGTTCTGGAGGCTCCTGGGGACCAGAGAGGAGGAGATGAACTGGCTGCTGTCATCATTGTCCTGCTCCTGGCTCAGGGACTCTCCGGTGGAGGAGTCCTCGTTGGAGCCAGCGGGAAGCTTTAAGCGCTCGTGTACCGAGGGATTGGACGCTCCGTCTGCTAACGGCTAACAGTGTCAAGCAAAAACATAAAGTTAAGTTATAAAGATAATGATATAAATTATAAAGTCGTATGTAACTTTTGATGCCTAATACCAAGATTTTCAATGGCGTTCTACGAAGCATTTTGGTGGTTAGACTGACTGTTACAAAACGTTTTAATCCGATCATTGCCATGGTGAATAGTGTAAGTGCTAGTGGGCATTTTCTTCAATAAGTAAATAGTTCTGTCCATAAGTGTAGGGCTATGATGAGTGAGCGTGTGTGTTTGGGTGGTCTTACCCTGTATTTCTGGTTGATGGGGTAAACCACTTTTGCTCTCGATGCAAACGCAGCCACATCACTGTTGATGGGTGGCATCTTTTTTTCCTGGACAATGTGGGTGAGAAGAGTAAATGTTTAGATGGTGATCTCATTCACATCAAACATGACCATATGAATTGTATGTTTTGATGACATGCTCTGTGATAAATAATCGATATCAATAGTGATGGTGGAGCATCATCCTACAACTTTTGCCACCGAGGAACTTGTCACATCCTTTCGGTTGTTGCTGATGTGGTCACTTTGATGGTTGTCCACGTTTTCTTCGACTGGCTCAAGTAACCTTCTAGCATTGTTGCCCTATTTGAAAGAGAAAAAAGGTTTACGTTCCTGTTGCGGTGTGTGTGTGTGTGTGTGTGTGTGTGTGTGTGTGTGTGTGTGTGTGTGTGTGTGTGTGTGTGTGTGTGTGTCTAACCTGTCTCGTTAAAAGCATGGGCTTCAGACAGAACACATACAACAGAGCAGCGGTAACAATGCCCAACAGACCCCCAGAGACAGTCAATGCTGTGAGCAGTCCTGTAAATATCTGCAGCGATTCGGGGAAAGTGACCAACACATCAATGGCGCATTCTGCCACCGCATTCTGGTTTGTCATTATTGAGAATCACATCAAGAGAGCTGAAGTAAACGCAAACGATTCGTAAGTTCTTCATGAAAGTCGTTGCTCTGATGATGTTTGGAAAGCCCGCTTATACATGCTTCAGCAGTCAAACTGCAAAATACGCAAAGGAAAGGGTAAAAGCAGAGGCGTGAGAAATAACTTCGAGCGACAACAACAAAGTACATGGAACAGCGATACCAGTCCGCGGACGCAGATTTGATGATGCCATTCCCGTTAAATCCAAGGAGGAGCCTTTTTTCCCTAACTTTTTGCAGTGATAAGTCCGCTGAAATCACGTTAAACACGTTTCCTGTTGTCCCTTCAAAATAAAATGCTTTTCCTATACCAACTAATTAAATTGGAAATTTGTTGTAACATATATTTGGAAATGCATCTACGGCCTGGATGATGAGTAAATGCACACATTAAATAGCAGACACACAAGATAACACATTTATGCATGGCCTTCAACATTACATCGGCAGCGACCTTGCGTCCACGCAACTATTTAAAGGTGTTTGGTCCATCTGAAGCCTTCCCTCCTCATTAGTGGTAAAATCCTGCATTTAAAGAAAAAAAAACTAGAAAACAACGCGATAACACGCCACACACCTTCCAGAAGATGAAAATGTACCATTTCCATTGCATAAATAACCTGAGGTGACAATCTATGCTGGTAAAATTATAATTTTAATGTCCAGATATAGTTATATAAAATGAAGTATAGAATACAAAGTAGCTATTAACAATTTGTATGCATCAACATTAGTTGTCCATCAATCATAACGGTCCAGACAACACGGAACTCGGCTTTAATCGGCTACAATCGGCTATAATTGGCTATGTGGCAAATTTCAAGAGTATTTAAGAGAAGGGGACGCAGATGGAAGCGCACATGCGCATGTAGAGCAAGTATGTAATTAGATTTTTATAATGTCTTGGTGGCGTAATGCTGGTAAGAAACTTTTTTTTTTATCGTAGATCAGTTGTTTGAATCGGATGCTTTAAACGCCATTTAAGTTTTGAGTATTGGGTATTGAGAGAGACAAAAGGGATGATACTTGTCTTTAAAGAAGGTAGACGTTTACTACAGCGGGGTCTGTGTGCGCATGTGCGTTGCCGGATATGTCCCTTTCGACCATCCCCCTGTCCCATTATTTTGGAAACTTATTTTGAAGTTGAATAGTTTTGCTGCTTTACTATTTGTTGCGTTAGTTTGTCCACAATATAGCTACCAACGCTTTCGAAGTCTGCCACCTAATCTATGGCGTTTTGGAAATAAAATGACGTTTTGGGTCGGGTTACTGTGAAAACGTGTACTTCTTTGGGATTTTTTTTGCAATGTTTTCCAGGTTAATGAAACAATGTAGCCAACTAGTAGCTAGCGACTCTCAGTTGTGAGAGTTGCACATTGAAACGAATGCGTCAGTTACACTTCAATGCGACGGTGGTAACAATATACTTCATATTTATTCTCAATCTGCAACTGTCGCTTTCCTTTCGACTCATCTCACGTTGTTTCTCAGCAAATGAAACCGGGGATGGATTTATTTTACACTCCGCTACTTCGGAAGACACGGCTAGACAACAACACTGTGAGGGTGGTCAGGGTCTCTCAAGCTCTGGGGCTTTCTTATCCCCTTTCTCTGGAGAACAAGAGGTAGGCCTACGTAACGAGTATTATACTCAGTCACATTTAGACCTAATACAGTTTATGATTTCCTCAAAACCAATCTCTGCCTATTTGTATGCCATTGTTTTTTTTTATGGTTCAGGCTCTGGTCAGTGGAGTCCAACGTGATACCAATGGGGATTCATCGATTGCGGTGAATTTACAGATATTTGATGGTTCGTTTGTTCCCCCTTTAATTTATTCGCATGTTATTTATGTCTGTAGCATGGGGTGGTGTGTGGTTACACTGTAATTACAAAGTCTTACTGAGTAGCAGTGCATGAGCATGCCAATACCCAATCATGATCATGAAGTCTGTTGTTCAACAAGAAAGACCAAAAGCTTTGGAAACTAACTTCTAGGCCAACATGATTTATAACTTCACAGGCGATACTTCAAGGGGACACATATACGAGGACATGGAACTTTCTGGAGAAGAAGAACCCATTCCCTCAATGGCTCCTTCTGGGCCGTGGGGACACTCGATTTACAGTTCATTAAGTTATATATCAAACACCATACTACACAGAGGACCGAGAAGTACCCTCACCAGACACAGCCTTGGCCCTACCTTGCCTCAAGTACAGTATTCACTTAATTTTAGTCCTTTACTGCAATGTTATCTCCTATTCAGTAGTTTATCCAAAGCAACTGTGTTGCTCAAGGATGCTTATAGGTAGGCGGCAGGCGTTGGGGATCAAGCCCAGTACCTTTCAGTTGGGATTCCAACACTCAAATGTACCTTGCTTGCCCTATCTTTACAACCATGGTCATGATACTGTACTGACCAATAGATTATTGGTATTGAGTGTCATGGATGCTGCCTTATTAAGTATTCAAAATGATGTAGGCCATCAGATACTTCTTACGATTCTGTTTTCTAGTAAGTAATATGCCCGTATTTCCTCCCCAGGTTGAGAGTGTGCTAAACCCATCAGCGTTTGGAGTCAAATTTAGAAAATGTGCTCAGGTAAGCAATGCCTTTATTCAATGAAAATTGACCTAACCTTATTCAACTGACGTGCAGATTTATAATTGAATAGCTGACATGTTATTTCGCTTTTCTTCTATTTGCTCATGAGCAGGTTATACTCGGCACAGACCCCCCCCAGCTGGCGATCTACCTGCTGATCCACAACCTGGACCAAGTGGGAGCCGGGGACCTGTCCCAGGTGGCCATCCGGGACTCCATCTCTGGGATCATTCCCCTCAAGTCTCAAGGAAAGGTGGTGGAGACAGACTTCCAGACCTTTGCCCTGGACTCACTGCCTGGTGGGTCTTATGATTCTTGTGAGACCATCCAGATATGTGTTTCCTAGTGAATATCAGTCTGGCCTTTGCTGGGGCATTTTATTTTTACCAGACATGGCTTGTTGTTGGTCTTTTAACATCATTTTTCAGTCTTGGTTGGATAGTTTTGTTGTCTGCCTCTTGGCTTTGAAACTCACTCCCCCTAGCCCTGATTGGTCATTTTTTCATTTTGAGAAAGGCTTTCAATGGGATTGAGGCAAGACGGATTGGCAGAGTGAAACAGACGTAAACTTGTGAGATCAGGGTGGCCTGAAGAGTGCTTAATGAAATAGGCTAAAATATAATGCGCTACTTCTTAAATACAAATGATTTTTCTTTCAGCTGGATCCCAGCATTTTCTTAACTATACTGCAAAGATTAGAAATCCGAAGAGTGAAGTGCTGTACCTGCCTGCTTTTCTCAGCTTCTCTAATGCCTCTCAGGTAGAAACACACACACACACACACACACACACACACAGACACACACACACATCACAGTATCTCCTCTTACAATATCTGATAAATATGTTATATATAGTATGTTTGTATAAATTAGGTGTAGATATTTTGATGGCTTAATTATGATCATTAAATGTTTATATTATTATTAGATTGATATGTTAAGGTATTTCAAGTGTCATGTTATTTATTTCTCTTTTGGTCTCCTACAGAATGATGTTCAAATGTTTGGACCACTAAGGACTAACTTAACCTTAAGAGTAAACAATACAGACAGGGTGAGTAGTACTGAGTAGTTGGATCTCCTTCACTGTTTCCTTCATCTCTAGTTAACCAATGAATATTACAGCTGTATGCAAATCTAGCTACTGCTGTTATTTGCACATGCTGTTGGTGCCGATAATAAAATTATCAGTTTTTAAATGAAAAACAGGTGGCATTAAATAAAGCATTTTTATTTTGTAACGTGTAGTGTTATCAGGGAATTGATTGGGCTGGTTGCTTTGTTTCTAGATTCAGCCCAGTCATGGACTTCCTTTAGCTGGATTTGTCTGTGGGTTCCTGGTGGCTCTGGTGATGCTGTCCCTGGGCTTCCTAGCCATGAACCTCATCTGTGCCTGGACCCGATTCAGTTTAATACATAAAAGGGTACAATTCAATCCAATTTGTATATCTTCTATTTACTAATATAACAATTAATTAACAGTTACCAAATACTGCAGTCTAATCGGTTCTGTTGTTAATAATAAAGGAAATTGGTTTGCTTTAGAAAAACAGGGATGAGTCAGACCCAGAGTATGCAGACTGGAGTATGAGTGAAACCCTGAAGGATGAAGCCGCATTTGAAGACAAGATGGTGGACATCATGGGTCTGGAAGACCCTCAGAATATGTATCAAGCTCTGGAGAGGTATCTAAATACTATTAAATAAATAAGTTTCCGCTTATATATCCCAGCATCCATTAATGTAATTGTAATTGTAATGTGATTCATGCCAAATCATTGTATTTTGTAATTCCTAAAATAACTCATGACCGACCATGTAAATAACAATGGATGTTTATTGCTATTGCAATACATTCAAATAGCTTACATAGACAACACAGATCCCCAGAATACATAAGGGTAATCAAACGAAACGCACGGCATATTCACCTCCGAAACAGGTAACCAAACGAACCACAGGCATCCCACCACCACACACCTTTTCTTTTTGCCCCACGTAGCCTGGAGATGTCGAGCCTGCTGCGCGCCACCACCCACCTGGAGTCCACCCGGGTCCAGGTGTACAAGGACCTGACGGTGTCCCTGCTGGGAGGCCTGGGCTCTCTGGGCGAGGCCAGCAGCCACACCCAGCAGAGGCTGCTCAACGTGCTCCACGGCCAGCTGCTGGGCATGGAGGGCCGGCTGAAGGAGGAGCAGGTGGCCCGCATGGCCACCCTGGCCGGCCAGTGCAACCAGGAGACCCGCGAGGAGATGGAGGCTGAGCACCGCAGGGAGGCGGCCGAGAAGGCCAGCGCTGAGCTGCTGTGTCAGCATGCAGACCCACAGGTAACCGGGGGGGGGTTACAGGGATCAGGCAAGGGTTTAACCTGGATTAAAGGGAGGCAACGGCAGTGGTTGAATTAAGATAGAAGTCGTTTGAAAAGTTTGAAAAGTTTAAGTGGTGGGATGAGGTTAATGCTTTATGCTTTTTTACATATGTATTTTGAGATACTCTACACCTTTTATTGAACATGATCAGTTAGAATTTGCATGCAGGAAAAGCTCTAGGTCAGTGGCCGTCCAGCCAAACATGACAGGGTAATTCCAGGTCCAGTAGGAAAAGTTACCTTTCATCCACCATCTGGGTTTGATCATTAGTACAACCAAGGGGAACAACTAATAAATTCAGCTGGCTCAGTGAATCACTTCAGCAAAGACATGGCCAGGCTTTTACCATTTGAACATGCAATAACAATTTTCTTTTTTGTTATTTAGCAGATGCTTTATCCAAGCTTACTTTGGAAACAACATTCAGATACATGCCATTCAAGGATTTGGCTGGTTTACTAAGACCCCAGGATTGTTATTGACATTGTCTATGTCAAGATGTCAGTCAGCCATGATTTTTGTTAGTTGTTGAGCCATTGAAATTCATTTTATTCCAAACGATTGTGAAGCGGCTCCCATGGTTGTATCTTTGTTTTGGTCAACACAAGCGCATATGAACTGCTTTGGCTAGATGGTTTTCACTCATTAGTGCCCACAAACGAACAAATCCACAGCTTTTGATTCTGTGTTCACAAGCCACTGTGCGTTCTCAATTAGGCCGAGAGGCGTGTAGCTAGAACTCAAGAGTGCAGATGGTTGTTGCATTTGAGTTACTGTGATTAGTCTGAATCATGAGGTTAGAGCAATGTTTCAACGAGTTGCAAGGGAAACTGTAGGAGGGGGTGTTTTCTTAACACCCCGCAACGCAGGCTTGTGGAAACTTACGGCTTTGTTTGTTTGCGGGCCATATTGGAGCAAACCAACTCTTTACTCAAGGATCCCTAATGGGTGAGGCCGCGGAATCGAGCCTGCTAACCATTCCCCTCTCCTGCGTCACGCCCTCCAGGAGGCCCTGCGCTGCAGTGTCCTGCTGGAGAAGCTGCACGAGCTGACCCGGGGGAGGCTCCAGCGGACCCTGCTGGTCCGGCACGAGGAGGCGTCGGCCAGGGTGCAGCGACGGCTCACCGAGTGGCGGCGGGTGGAGCTCCACAAGATCTTCTGTGAGGAGCTGGAGGAGGCCACCCGGATGGGCGAGCTGGAGAAGAGCACGGCGAAGAGCCTGCAGCACGACTACTTTGCCTGCCAGGTAATGGTGATGTGTCATCTGCTCAGGGCTACTAAGAATACGACTGCAGACTAGCCTGGAGCACTCCTATTCCTATGGAGCAGTCCTATTACATCTATAAATATACATACAAGTTACATTTTTGGTCAAATGGTTCGATCATTTGCCGTATGTTTCTAATGTACTACGCTTTAAATACCAGAACTATTTACAGTTAATAAAACAAAAGACCCAGGGCAACATTTCACAGCAGTACTGAAAGCAAGTCTTGCACCATATGGAAAAATATGAAGGAAAGTAAAAATATCGGGACTTATTTGTCGTTATGTGAATTTCCACAACCAAGGACCGACTGGAGGAAGTGCTGGACGTGGTGGTGGCCAACCAGCGCTACATGCTGGCAGAGCGTCACGCTCAGAGGAGGTTCCTGGTCCACAGCCTCCACAGCCTCAAGAGCCTCATATCGGACACCTTCTCCAGCACCTCCAGCAACCTGGGTGGCTGGTTCAACCAAATCAGGAGGTACCAGGCTTCCCACTTTGCAACCACCCAAAGCGCCTTTTAGTCAGTTAAAAGCAGACCAAGGCTATAGAAGAGCCCGGATGACCGACCTGTTGTGCTTTCCATCAGAGGGAGTACTCTGCCTGCAGAGCAGCTGGCCCAGCTCCAGGACAAGGCCCAGCAGGAGCTGCTCATGGTCAGACAGAGGCTGGAAGACAAGCTGAGCCAAGAGAGGAGAGCCATGCACTCTGTGTTGATCAAGAAGAGGAGGGAGCTCATCTCCGATATGGTGAGGAGACCACCTTGAGACTCTATGCCCTGTGCAGTTAGAATCTGTTTGGTTGGCTCTGGAAACATTAGAGGAGCACTCGGCACTTACTCACGGCTAACTATGGGGGCTTAATCCAACCCATTTCCCTTCTCCAGTGGCAGATCCACAACCAGAGGCGGCGTGAGCTGTCAGACATGTCCAAGGAAGGTCTGGTGGGGAGGGCTGAGGTGGCCCAGCACATGCTCTGCTGGCAGAACCTGCTGACTGCCCAGAGCCTGGAGCTCGCTGACCTCATCAACAGCCTGGATGAGGAGGCCGCCGCCGAAATACGCAAGGTGGCGCTAACCTGCGCACCACACACGCAAACACACAAGGGACAGAAACCAGCAGGGACCTCACGATTGTGCAGAATCACGTTTCAATTCTGTGAAAATTGCGATCCATTCGTCTGTTTCTGTGGGCGGTTTGATCTTTTGTGTGGTTTAACGTCGGGTTCGGGTTCTTCAGGTTTGTCAGTGTCCGCCATTGTCTTTCATATGAATGTGTCTGACCATAGAAAAACAAAGCCGATGTGAATCAAATAGAGCCAAATGCACTATGGCGCCTTCTGCAGGATAGTAACATAAATATGTTTCCACGTCCGACCAAATAGTGTAGAAGAGATCGTCTGTCATTTACTGAGCTGCTGAGGCGCGCGCCCCCCCCCCCCTCTGACCACCTGCTGGGCCAACAGGTGACCATGCGTGTGATCCAGAGCTCCATGGCGGAGGTGAAGGCCATCCAGCCATCCGTGGTCCAGGCCCTGCTTAACATCTTGCCCCCGGGGGCCCCGAGCTCCTCCCTGCTCCAGAGGGACCCGGAGCTGGGCGCGGGGCAGGAGGCCAGCGCCCTCCACCAGGCCCAGGAGAAGCTGCACCAGGAGGGCCAGGCGGCGGTGCGCACCCTGCGCTGCACCCGGGAGGCCCTGCAGGACGCCATGGACCGGGAGCTCAGAGAGCAGAAGGAGAGCCGCGCCCACAGCCGCGCCTTCTTCAGGTCCCTAACTCCATACCTCGTCATGAAACAACGATCATACTGATGATGGGTTATATATGTTGAAACATTTTGATAGCTTTTCAAATCTCTGCTTTTCATCTATTTTATTGCCCATGTTGTTCTTCGTCCTTTTTATCATCTTTTCTGTTACCGAGTCTCTTTTCGTTCTTCCCTCCCAGGTGTCTGTGCTCGTGCCAGCTGACGCTGTCGGAGGACGACACGCTGAAGATGAAGCTGGAGTTCCACAAGTGTCTGTCGGTGATGGACCGATGCCTGGTGCTGCCTCACGCCGGCCTCAGAGCCAAGCTCAACGCCGCCCTGGCCACCTGGAGGAAGGAGGCGGAACTGCAGGCGGAGAACATACATTCAGAGGTGGGTAGTTACTAGATTTTCACTGATTTTAGAAAGGACTGTCAAGTTCTGGTTGGTTGGTGCACTTGTTTGTCATTGATCGGGCAATCGCTGGAGTTAATAATATTCAAGGCGCCATTGAATATTATTATTATTAATATATAAGTAGGTCAAAAAACCCTGTTTCTCACAACTTTGAGCTTGCCAAACTTAACAATGGCCGATAGTACACTAGCTCAATATTTACTCTGCTACAAACTAATTAATACCTTGTCAAATAAGTTGTTTTTGTGGCAGCACAAGGACGACAAAAAGTGTGTTGGCATTCAAATATTCAATATTTAATATTCGTCTGCCATGCTCTGTTAACTTTCGTGTTTAACGTCTGATAGGCTTTGAATATGAACCTATCAGACTTGGCACGCATCGCAGCGTCATCCATTGGAACCCATTATATAAAATTCAGAACATAACCTAAAATCGAATCTCCGACGTCTGGTGGTAGGTGATGTGACCCACTTTACATAGAAACTCTCAGTCAGACTCGGACCATGAGTGGATCTGAAACCCACCGACTTCCTCCAAACAGCACTCGAGTGATATTTTGACCAGGTAGAGTAGAGAGCACTCTGGCCGATTCAATTAATCTAGAAATAACATGCAGACATTACCTAGGGAGGGAGGGGGGAGAAATAGTGTTTCCGAGAAGGAGGGGGAGAGACAGAGCGGGCTGCGCTCTGTCTCTCCCCCTCCGGGTGATGGGACCGGGTGATGCGCATGGCCGCCATCCACTACCAGTAGGCAGAGAAGAGGACCAGGATCTTCCTTGGTTGACTACAGCCCTAGATTGGAAAAGATGCATGTTATGGACCTCTGTCCTTAACTGTATCCCCCATGTATTGCTTTACCTTGTATGTCTTGCATGACTTAATATATGTGGATGTACGACCGCCTCAGGCGATTCCTAAACCACTCTAAACTAACCGCAATCGGCCATAATAGCAGGGGCAGATACTTAACTCATGACGCGTTCAAAAAGCAATAACCACCAGTTTAGCAGGCCTGCATGATACCGCACATCTGTAATGAGGCTGTTGGTGAGCATTGTTATGCGCAAGTAATAATGGCTTCTACAAATTGGTTGTATCACATGACAAGCCAACGTGCTGCGCAGTGAGCCGTTTCCACGACCACTTCAAAGACATCATGTCTTTGGCAGAGTAAGCCTCGGACCAAGGGGAAGGCGGCTCAACACAAAGCAGACCCAGGGGCCGCAATGCTGCTCCACCAGAGGAGGCTGGAGGAGAGGGTCCAAGTGTTGGAGCAGGAGAAGGGAATGCAGGGCCGCGTCATGGACAAGGTACGTCGGAGAGACGGACGTGTTTCCACTGTGACCCTGTTGAGTAATAAATAAAGATTGTTGGTTTTTTTTTACAAGGTGCAGCCAAGGAGAAGGTCATGACTTATTGTATCACAACTTTAGATGAATATCCAAAGATAGATTTGTGTCTAAAGTCTAAGGGAAGACTAACTCAAATCTGGGTGAACGGAGCATTTATCGCTTCATAATCATATCATTATGCATAGGTGCCATATTTCATACTAGGGCTGGGTATTGCCAGGTACCTCACAATTCAATTCAATTAGATTCTTTAGGTCTTGATTCGATTCGATATCGATTCGATATTGATCCAATTGCTTCGATTTCAATTCAATAATACGTGCAGATGACAAAAATACGTAAATATTATTTAGAATTAGCCATTTCAAAATGAATTAACCATTTCGTTGTGCTTTAACTAGCAAAAAGGGAATACACCATTGTATAGTATTGTTCCTGAGCTAAACTTGCAGCATAAAAGTAATAATCATAACATGGATAAATGTTAAAGGGCATGTACATTTAGGCATACTCACTTCTAGATTACAATGACTGAGTATGCTTCTTCTTTTTTTTTATTGGAAATAATCGATTTCAAAAAGATTCTGAATCGAAATTGAATCGAGAACAAATAAATTGCAGTGCATTGATGAGTCGATATTTTGACCCAGCCCTATTTCATACAAAACCATGAAGGCACTCTCCTCCTTCATCCCACCAGGTCCGAGAGGAGACGGAGAGGGAGAGACGGAGCGAGCTGCGCTCTCAGGCAGGCGACCTGGCGAAGCAGATGGCCGCCATCCACTACCACAAGGCGGAGAAGAGGACCAGGGTGCTGGAGACGTCCAGGGCCATGCTCACCCTGCAGAGCCAGCTCACCCGCCAGCTCAGGGGGAGACGCAGCCTGGAGAAAGGGGAAATGGCCCAGAGCATACACCACCACTGCTCGGTGGGACATGGTTTCTTATTCCTTTTTGCGGCGGACTGATTGTGTTACAGCCCTCTCACCTCAGACACGATACCACTGAACGAGGCGGCGAGCAAGGCGAAAAATCAAACGTGGCTTATTTGAGGTTGTAGTGAAATGGATAGACGTAGTGGTAGGAATGGTTTTCGCGCCAGGGAAAATTGTCTGTGAAGCTGTTTCTTGCAAAACACTGTTTGGTCGGTTCAATGTTTTGTTTTGTTGTTTTTTAAACAGTCTTGGGAATACAATCCCTAACTAAATTGTGCCTGATGTAACAGGAACTGTAGCTTAGCGATTCTTTTTTATAAAGCCCTTCATTATAAACAGTCTCCCATTACAACAGCCTCAAGCCCTTATAGGGAAAGGCGAAAAGCCAAGTGGGGGAAAGGTAGAAAAAATACAAGGCTGCATTGGATAGATTTTTTTCTTTGACAGATGACAGTGCAGTACATAGCCCAATAGCTTCCGCTATTGAAATACTAAATCAGAGCTGCCGAGTTATGCGTCTGCTGGTGCATTAAAAGCCTACCTTTGTGTTTTAAGCCTGTTTGTGTTTACAGATTGACTTGTTTTATCAAACTTGTTAATATATTTAATATATTTGTTGCGCTATTTATCCATTGTTGCAAAGTGACTAACCATCATCAAGATCGTTGGATGAAAAAGAAGATTTATATCAGAGGATATAAATCTTGATTTAGTTTACTGTCACCACAGAGTCTGGAGGAGGCGGAGAAGCAGCTCCAGGAGGAGAGGGCCGGGCTGGGCTGCTTGGAAAGCGCCCAGCCTGGAGACAGGCCGGCCAGAATCCCAGAGGACTCCCAGGGAGAAGAAGACGACGACGAGGTGGAGGAGGAGGAGGATGAGAGCGACAGGAAGAGGCTGTTTGAGGTCCGGCGAGACTTCCGGATGTCCATCATCCTCCAGGAGGCGCTGTGCAAGTGCGACGGCGTCTTCGCCACGCTGACCGAGAGGTGTGTGTGTAGCCTCAGAAGTGTCCGTCGGGGATGTAATGTCCTGGGCGTGGTGGAAGGCCGCAGTGTCTTATCATCTGTCCGTCCTGTCTCCTATCCAGGCTGCAGGAGGCGAGCGCCAGGGGCCAGGTCATGGAGGATTTAAAGGAGCAGCTGGAGCTCAAGAGATTATACGCACAATGTGACCAGGTGTCAACTGCCCACCTTTAAACACACACACACACACACACCCCATCATCCTTACTCTGGTGAAAACAGTAGCGTTCATACGTTCAACGTATCTTATTCAGTCCACAGTGACCCAAGACCATATCATGACATGAATAGCAGGGTCTCTCTCGACAACATGAGATTAGTTTGAGTGAGTTATATTACATTTAGTCATGTAGCAGATGTTTTTTTTTATACCCAAAGCGACTTAAGACTGATTTCGTTCGGATCAACTCTGGGTAGGGTGTCCTCCTGTAGTGAGCCATGCTGACACCGGGGACAGAACGCAGAAACGATCAAACACCCGCACCCTTCGAGGTCTCATGGCTTCCCTCCCCAGGAGCTGGAGTTTGCGTCTCGGCTGGTCAAGCAGAGCCAGGTGTCCACGGAGGTGCTGCTGGAGGCCCTGCGTCTGCTGATCCCGACGCTGCCCGAGTCTGAGCTGCTCTCTGTGGTCGACGCCCTGTGCCGCCCCAAACACAGCCTGCCCTCCGCCTCCACGGAGCAGGCCCGCCCCGGGTACGCCTCTGTGTTAACAGTCCTTGTCAAAGAGCCAGTGAACCCAAAACCGTTTACTTTAAAGGTGGTCACGTTTGTTATACGATCGTCAACAACGTTATCTATGCCATTTTGTCGCTGGAATAAAATTGAGACGGTAATTGAGAGAAAACAGGAGTAAAATCCTAGTCTTGGGCCAATCCCTGCAAAACTGTTTCTGAGTTTTCCACTAGAGTTATTTTTGTGACTTCACGCTGCCTCTTAGTATACCCGATGTCAGATTAGAGTTGTTCAGAGAGAGAGACGAAAAAAAGCGTAATAGAGCAAGATCTTTAAACAAAACAACCCAAAATACAACGGCCCCACCTTCTCTGCTCCCTCCCTCCCTATACTTCTCCAACTCTTAAGATATAAATTGTCTCATACAGAGGCTGGTGCAGTCAAACAGCAGGTATTCCCAGAACACATTTCACTCACTAATAGCTGAAATAATACAGCACCAGAATTTCTCATCTTCTTCCATTTTGAAACCACAATTGTTCAACTGCCAAGATTAGATTTGATGGTCAAATAGCAACCAGGTGAATCATTTGGTTCCCTGTCAAGGTATTGACAGGGATAGGTATATTTATTGCTATGCGCTATTATCACATTGTGAGGATGGCCGTGGCCCAAACCCTTATTTGCACATCAGTAGTGTTAGTGTCTTGCACAACTGTCCCGGCTCACAGGTTTATCACTGTGGTGTGGCTGTGTTTTGCTGACATAGTACGTTATACTGCACTATTCTGAAACATCCTGGCATTCCAAGCCTAACTCCAAAGAGACTTGAGGCATTTTGCAACTTTGAACATATGTTTGACAACTTCGGTCAGCAAGAGAACGACAAATAAGATTTATATATAGTGTGGGTCCTCTTTCACAGCAATCCCACCAGTATGAATTTCTTTTGAATATACAATAGGAAAGTGTGCATTATTGCCTCAAAAGATAACTTTGACAGTTTGTTATTACAATGGTTGATCTTAGAGGTGCCTAGGACACCTAAGAATCAGATTGTTTTCACAAACTGTGCCATGTTTTCTTTCTGGGAAATATACTTTCCAGATTTTAAATCTAAAACATTCAACTGGTCTTCCTTTGAGAAAATCCCCAGGGTCTTGAGAAAAGCACCTGGGAATTTCCACATCAGATATTTTAGAAAGAAAACAATGTTTAAAAATAGAGGTATTGAAGGCATATGTTTACTACAACAATGTCCTGCCCAGTTGATCTTGCTGGACAGTGTCACTACAGCAATCTGTTAACTCAATCGGATATTTGCTTCCCACAACTGTCCCTTTCCCCAACAACAAATTATTTCACACATGTTGGTCCCGTTTTCATCTCTCCGCTCCTGACTTCTTGGCCGGGCCTGTGGAACACTTCCCGTCACAGCCTGGCCTGCACTCTGGATGACGCTGTGAATGAATAATGCACGACAGAGTTGGGCCCCACCGAACAGAACTGTCCAGCCAAAAAAACAACTAAACAAATAACCTCACCTAATTGGAAAAATAAGCCAGTTCTGTGGGCATATGGCTCATTGATTCTGTTCTACTTGGTCTCATAGAGTATGGACCTCAAATAGAGACAGAAGTCTTGAAACTGTTTGACTCAGCCGGTGATTAAATTTACATTACTCTTGTAATATATTTTTTTTTATCGATGTGCAGGGAAATGCTTTTTCCTGAATAGGATTCTATGCAGTTGTTGGATAAAATAACAAAAAAGAATGCCAGACGGATTCCAAATCAGTAACAGCTGTGATGTGGAAATTTTACCCGAATATATCAATCATCTTTATCATAAAATGTAAACTAGCCAATCATCAACCAACAGCTATTAATTTATTCTTCACAGATCGAAGATTATCTTTAAATAGTTTTTTGTAGTTATCTAAAGCCACTGAATGATTATTATGAGTGTATTTTTGTTCTCACTCACACGCAACATGTTTTGTTGGGAGCTTTTTTGGCTTTCATTGTGTTTCAAAGATCCAGTCAGCGTTTTGACACTGACATTCTCACTAACATCTTTTTAGGTTTTCGCATACACTTACCAGTCTGACTCATTCCTAATTCCTTCCAGGTCTCCCAGGGAACCAGACCGAAGTCTTCTGGTCAAATTAAGGGAAGTTATGAGGTGTGCTGAGGGGACAAATCTCCATCTGGTCGGAGGCCGGTAGGTGCAAATTACAAACATCTTCTGAGTATCTCCTATTTGTTTCGAACTCTTTTAACCATCCATGCTAAGCATGTATTCACTCAATGTACTTTGGATAAAGGTGGCCACAAAGTGACATATATATTTACATTTTTCAATATTTATACAAACGCAATAATCCTTTCTCATTACGTTTCCCTAGACTTCAAGTAAAAAGGCAAGATATCTGGGAAAAACTGTTCAATCCCCCGGCACAACCCAGAGCCTCTAAACACCTTCCACCAATGCTGGTGGAGGAGAACCGCCCGGAGGTGGCTGCTCTGGACCAATCGTCTGTGGCTGAAAACACACCGTCACAGCAGCCTCCACTTTCTACACAAGCAGCAGACCCAGAGTCTGAAGCCCCGTGCATCTCCCCTCCTCCACCCATCAACGCCACCCACGGGCCCCCCAGTCCCACCCCCTCCACCGGGGAAAGGCTGTTTGTGTTTCGTGCTCCACCCGAGTCATATGACGCCGTGGATTTTCCCAGAAGAAAGAAGAAGAGGAATTTCCTCAACCTGAAGAAGGGCTCTGTGGCTCCTACCGTCCAACCCTGAGACAGATATGTCAGCACATGTCAGGTGTTTACGATGCAATGACTTCATGCCCTCATGCCCTGATGACATTCATGCTGTTTGTCAAAAGGTTTTGAAAATACTTTTTGTTTTTACTTAAAATGTGTATTTTATATTATATATGAATATTAAATTGTTATTAAGTTGTATTGTCTCGTTATAAGGCAGCTGTTTCATTAATTAAACCACACAAGCAGGGCTGCAAGGTCCACGAAAGATTTGAAGTGAGATTACGTGTGTTGGGGCGGAGCAATTCATAATTTGGCAAAACGCGGTGACTATTCACCCCACAGTTATTTTGAAATAAAAGTTTCCAGCAATTTTAAATATTATTCATAAATGATTATTAAAAATTATAACAGTTTGCTGATCTGATAACACAAGCCAAATTCAAACAAATCAAGTTGTATAAATCGTTGTATTCATGCATTTGAATTCATGCAATGAACAGAAAGGGATATTGAATTCAGTTCAATTCAAGAACAGTTGGCCCTATTAACAGGGCATGGGGGCACAGAGAGGACGTCCTTTTATCACGCCCAATGCTTGAGAGTTGGCAGCTCTTAACTACACTTGCATTTACGTACAAAACGATTGCTGTTGTTCATGAACATGCTCCTCTAGCTCTTTTTCTGTTTAAATCCAGTGACTGACAACTATAGTCCACAAAGTCGTAAGAAACTTGGTCGCCATTGCCTCCCATCGTTGGAATAGTTCCCTGAATTACATCAAGAAGGAGAATGTGTATTATATGTGTAGCCAGGCTGTTTCAAACTGTCAAATAAGAACAAAGGATTTTGCAATGCTCAGTCCATGGTAAGCTGACTTCAAAAATGCCGAACTGTTTCGCTCAACAGTCTCGACGTCAGTGTAGCCTACCCCCACCCCCATCACTCTGTCTTAAAAACGCCACAGAACCACCAGCTCCACATACTTTCAAGGCTCACAGACCCCAGTAACATCTCGTCTGGACAGAGCAACACAATGAAGCTTGGACTTGCCACCGTGGTGTGTTTCCTCAGCTGTGTGTGGTGGTCTGATGGTGCGCCACCAACCTGCTATTCCAGAGCGCTGGGTTTGGGCAAAGAAACCATGTCCTTGCTGAATAAGATCCATACCTATCATCGCACGGTAAGACGATTCATTTTGACCTCCTCGAACTACACAGCTGGCTGTGTCGTGAACACGTCTTTCATCGCAATCCCTGTGTTTGATTTCAGAAAGCCTGTGCGGAAGTTTTGCCAACGATCTTCATTGATATTCACGTGAGTTGTGTGTTACACCTTGACGTGACGTGATGGAATCTGTCCAGTTTGAATCAGATTCATGGTTCATAACATTACCGGTAATCGTGTAGCTGAAAGTTAGTTACTGAAATTATTGCAAAAAGAAAACTAATTGACCTAACACTACCAAAAAAAAAAAAAAATATATATATATATATATATATATATATATATATATATATATATATATCCTCGACTTTTTACTTAAATCAACTTGTCCCCCTCGAAGCTATCCTTTTACTAAAATGAAGTGAGCCCTTTTTTTTGTCTTAATCCAAACTGTTAGGCGGTTTGGATCCTCCCAGAAAACCGAGTCTGGGAGGATTGGCAGGAGCAAATATAAAGTATCCCATGTATATTAAGAAATAACACACAAACTGAAGATCCCCATTGCAGGTGTAGCTACGTCTTACTTGGGGCTGCCCCTCCCCTAAAGGTTAAATCATATAATCGCCCCTGCTACACGATGGTCAATACATTGTTGTTAGTTATTCTGTATATAGAATGCATACATCAGTTGTTTTCCCTATCACTCCAGAATGCCTGCATCACAGCAAAGCTCCGTGATATCCTCTATGTGGTGTTAAACCACCCAGATCAGCAATGCAAAGAGCGCCCCCGGATCGTCCTTCTCAAACGCAAACTGGAGAACCTGTACTCCATCATCAGCAGGATTTGTTATCGGGTGAGACAAGCTTATTGACCACCTTGTATTGGACA
>NC_136945.1:13141089-13163589 GCF_949987615.1 Pollachius pollachius | reverse complement strand
AGCGGGGGATTAACTTTCACTTTTTTGTATCCACTTGCTGTCCTATTTCAGGGATCATCCTCGGTGGCCTATTTGTCTTCATTGGTTATTTTGAATCAATTTGATACCTATTTTTGTTTGTGCTTCTTTTGTTTAGCTTTACAATCAACCATATTATAGGCCTACCGCCCAATGTAGGGCTGAGTCAAATAGAAAATCCAAGACACAATGATATTGTAGAATTATATACATATACTAACGTTGGATATCTGGACTAAAGTCTAGGCCTACATATTCTGTGTATTCGCGTGCAAGATATTGTATGGTAGCCAGTGTATACAATAGGTCAAGGTCTACTGAAGTCTATACAATAGCCTACAGTAGTATACAATTGGATACAATAGTCTACCCAATTATGTCCAACGATATTTTGCACGCATTTGTCCATAGCATAGCCTATGTATAGGAACAACAGTTAACTCGTACTGTGAGACTGACACGGGAGACAAACTGCTGCACGCCTCCGTCCCCCGTTGACATTTGAGGAATGATAGTATTATCCAAGAGTCCGAACGTACATTGGGCGATATCTCAAGTGTTACCCGCCAATCACTGATCCAAACTCGGCGAGAGGTACCACCCACGGTACGCTCTTGGATCTAGCTGCTTCGTTTTAGGAATGATAAAAAGTCCCGCCTTGCCCCGGGCTATAGCCTCACTGGAGCCGGCGTGCGTCTGCGGCAGATTGCCTTTGCTCATTATAGCAATTATTTTACTCCAATTCAACCCCTGCTTGAATAGAAGAGACGTCAAAGGAAAGCCTTTAAAGGGGTCACGGGGTAGCCTATAATTTTCCTCATAATCTCTCATTTTGTTTAGGAGGCTATTTGCAGCAATTTACATAGATACTTAAGGCTATTTATTACAAGTGTTCACCTCTTCCGTACATGTGTATTCAAGAATGTCCACTAGATTTGTGATGGCTATACTTTGCCGTGGTGACACCTGGTATAGTATTACGATAAATCTACACGATAATGACACTCGCCCCTTAAAATGTACAAGTGGTATTTTACTTCTAAAAGACTGCTTCTAGGCCAGTTTGAAGTTGTCGATATTGGTCATCACCGCCCCCTAATAAATTCTGCTGGCGCCAGCAAAATCAGAGTTAGTGATTTCAAAGCTATGGGTTACAGACAGCCTCAGAAATATGTAGTCCCCCAACCTTTTTAACTCAGTCTAATGACATTTTACAGGTTTTTAGACTTCCCCAAAAAACCCACATAGCGCAAAGTAGCCTATGTGTGTGCCGATACAAATAACAGTGTGAGTATTTGATCGCCCGGCCAAATACGTCACATGATCCAATATTAATGTTATATGGCTTTAGGCCTTCAATTAGGGGGCTCTTACAGCTTCCTTAAGGTGTTTCGTAGACCTGCTTCGTCTAAATGTGTGTTTGTGTGTGTGTAGACGTAGGCCTATATCCACGATACGACATTCTCATAATTAAAGCTCAGTTCTAGTCTCATCTGGTTTTGGCCAATTTGTTATTTTGTTATAAATCCAAAAAAAAATGTAGCCTATAATTCACTCCCATAATGAACAGGTATACAGCCTTTAAAGTGAAATATTCGATTGTTGTGGTATTGTCTGCATATGATTTGTTTGCTGGTTTGGTTGGTTGATTGTTTATTTTTGTTTATAATTTTTGGAAGCGATTAAGATTTTATTTGCACGCAAGAAGTAGGCCTACTTAAATAAATATAACTAGCAGGCCTACGCCTAAACATTCTATTTACCTAATTAGATTAACGAACTGTGCCAGTCAAGACGAACATCTACTTCATGAAAAGAATAAACAATTTATTGTTAATTTATGTCACAAATATAGTCATAATATAAATGAGGGTATTCTTCAAATATACATATTTTACAGTACACAAATCCCTTTCGAAGGGAATCATTCCGACAAACAGACAGTGCTGTTGTACAATGCTGTGGTTCTCTAATTTAGCAAAAAAAAAAGAGCATTTGATGACAGTTAGTGACCCACTATATGTGTGCATCCTCATGTCTATGAAGGCAACGTGAACGGGGTTGGGGTGTGTCACCAACCCAGCCTCAGAGCCCGACCTACCTGGGGATTGGTATTTTGTAGGTGCAAAACGACACACACTGTTCGCCACCGTCGCCCATTGTTTGTATAGCCCTTTAAATCTGGCTGAAGTCCAAGCCCACCACGAATTGACAAGACAGAAGGGGGGGGGGGCTATCTTTGACACAAACTCTGTGGAATACGCTGTCCTGTTGTCCAACATTTTACTATCAGGTCATCATGAGCATGAAGGCCCTACAGCAGTCACGGTGCAAGCGCCTACAGCCCTTACACCCGTGATTCTGCTGATGGGGCCCGGTGGTGCCCATAAGATCAGCCGGACAGCGCGCTTCGGTCCGTGGTCCCCACTCAAGCGAGATGGTACATACTGTATCCGACGTGAGCAGCGTAGAGTCCTACGGGTGACACAGGCAGGGAGTGCCTATGGAACGGATGGGAGCCACCGTAAGACCCCGGGACGTGCGCACCGAGAGGAAAGGAAATTCCGAAAGCTGGGGGAAGCATAGGCTTGGCTGCCATTTTCAGTTTTTCCAATTCCGCCTCCTGGAGTCGCTTGGCTTTCGCCCGTCTGTTCTGGAACCATATTTTCACTTGTGTCTCTGTCAGGTTGAGGGAGCTGGAGAACTCTGCGCGCTCGGCGATGGAGAGGTATTGCTTCTGGCGGAACTTCCTCTCCAGGGCCAGGAGTTGGGACGTGGTGAACGGGGTCCGGGGCTTTCGGTTGGTTTTGTGCTTCCTCAGGGGACAGGCAGGAGGACTCAGCCGTCCTGTGAAAAAAAACAGCGGATGTTTGTCAGATTCCCAGATTGTAAGATCGGAGGCGCAGCTTGAGGCATTGGCATATTATTATACAAGAAGCCAATAGCATTAAATGTAGGAGGAAATAGGCTGCATTGAGAGCACAGTGACTTCGCTGAACATCGAGAAACAACGCAACATGTATAGGCTTATAAGTAGGCTACTAGTCGGGAGGTAAAATAAAACGGGAACTTACGTGGAGGCGTGGGAGAAAAACGAGGATTCTGTAACCAGGAATTCCTGTCCTTGCTGTCCGGACTCTCGGGTTTGATCTGCACGTCGTCCTGCATGTTCATGATGTCGCCCACAGAAAACGAGGAGCCCATGGACAGAGAAGAAACCGAACTATCCAAATTGGAGAGGGAGCCCATCCGTACGCCCAGCGCGTGGGACGTCCCGGCGACGGACGAGTGGTCGTGGGATGACAAATCCCGACTGGGTTTTCTGTCAGCCATCAGCGCCTCGACGCTGAAGGGGAGAATGGCCACTTTGGGCTTCACCGTCTCCTCCGGTGGACTGAGGCTCGTCTGCTGCATGTCGCTCCGGCTGACGAGGAGAGAGCGCGAGGGGACGTCTTCGGTCTTCAAACCAACTGTTAGAGTGGACATGGCGGCAGATGGGGCCATACAGGTCCGACCGATATCGGTTGTGGGCAAAACTTGGGAGTGGAAATAAATGGCAAAAAGTTTCCTTCGGTGTATGTGTTCTTATGGTATCCTCATGTTTTTATGAGGGTAAAGTGAAGTGCACTGCTTTAAGGCAGGCGCTGGGGACGCGTTGGCCAATCAGGGACGAGATGGGCTGGCCGTGTTTCACCCCCAGAAACAAACTCCAAGGCAATGCAAGTGGCAAAGTCAACCATAAAGTTGCTCTGTTGAAAGATAAACATAGGCCGTCGGGGTTTTTTGGGGGTCAGTTGTAGGACTATAAAATGGTTGTAATCCCACAAAAACAAACGGTCAAATCGGAATTGCAACACGATGCTGAATAACTGTGGGGACATATATTATCACCGGCGGAGATTGAATGTGCAGTTGCCATTTTAATAGATATCGGTTAAAATGTTATGCGTAAAGTCGTTTGGTTTACGCGCTGAAACATCCACGATGGTGGCTTGGTGGAGTATTGCGCAACAGTTGAGTCCCTAACGTGACGGGCCTTTTGTAGAGCGCTGCTTATTGATGGCTGCGGGGCTCTAATCAGATTGAAACACACAAGCCTTCGAAGTCATTTAGGGGTAATTATCGGGCTTGGGGAGGGATCATGGGGATATTTACCCTTTGACTACATCCCTGGAAGTAAAAAGTCGACGTAGGAGGAGGAGGAGGAGGAGGAGGGCGTAGTGTGTAGCCAACTAGAGATTGAAGCGGTTTACCTGCCTATTTAAACCGATGCAATTATTTGCAGACTTTTTGCCCATTAAAGAAGATCGGCCCTCTCATTGTGTAAGAAAATACTTGTATCTCCATATCACACGAATAATTAGTCAAAAACCTTATCTAAGTTGGAACACAAATGACATGAACCGAATTACTTTTGGTGTCATTAAATGTTATTTTTCAATCCAACTACTTTACTCATCAACATTTACAAAAAAGTAAAACCACTTTTTGCGGTGTCAGTTCTCAGGGAAGCGGCTCCGTCGCTAATTGTTAGGCATAAACAATCTGTCACGATTCGTCAGTCACCTTAATAGGCAGACAAGTTATGTTGTTTTTAGGCGCCAGCAGCGGCGGGATCAAAGCGTTCGACTCTAGGCAGACTATTGAATACTTTAACCCGCATCGAGGACGCTGCCCGCCTCCTCCCTGCTCGCCTTAGCCCTGGGACATTAGGCCATTCAGCTTGAAAAATTAGCTTTCTCAGCCGATCGCATGCCATTTCCAACTATTCAAATGAGTACCATAGAAGTAGGCTAAGTGTGTAAAAGAAAGCTACTCATAAGAAAAGGTCAACTCTTCCCTCTAGCTGTTTTTTAAGAGAGTCCCATAGTGACTTGTATTCTTTTAGAAATCCCTTCCAGAGACGTGGTCAAACTTTGGTATGAATCACGCGCTATGGGGTATATTAGAAAATGTATTAATGTCATGAATGCATTCACGTTACAATTACGAGGTAAATGTCAAAGTATCGATGCCAAACTTTAGTTTTCCCTGGCGGACATAAGAACGTGCATTTTGCATTATGAAGCATTTCCCTTCGTATCCGTTTTTTTTTGCTACATGTGCATGTTTGGAAACATTTAAGCCCATAACCTGGAATGAGCAGTGCGCGTCTCACCGCGCCGCACCTTTGAAGTGCGCGGCGTCTCGAGCGCTCCCACGTCCGTTTGAAGTGGAGCCGCGCTCCGTGCGGCTCTGCGGGCCTGCTCATTCTGCGCCACAAACTCGTCCGAATCGGTCCGTGTAAACATAAATAGGGACCACGTGGAACACATTAACATGTCGGCTCCAACCACCGTATCACTTCTTCAACATCACATCTCATCGATATTGAAACTTTTTTTTATTTTTTTTTATCGGGAAGTCAGAATAAGAGGCTCGTGACTGTAACTTCCCATATAAATGCGTCCTGCCGAGAATCGAGTATACTCGAGTTTATTTGCCTTGTGAACAGAGGGGTAGTGGTAGTGCTGCAAAACAATGGTCGATGGCAATTAGCATCCCAAACACTGGCCTTTCAGAAGACTGATGTGCCGTGGAGAAGACGATTACCATACCGTTTCATTTAAATCCTCAGGCAACAAATGAGGGTTGAGTAGAGATACAAAACCACTGTAAGCCTCGTCGGGGCTTTGTTTAACTTTATAAACTACCTTTGATTTCGAGTCAAGAGGCAGGGAACCCAGACAAAGGACCATTGTTGCCCCCTCTGAAAATTGTCTTAACCCTTTTCATGCGAGGTCTGTCAATTTGGACTTAAAAGACATAAAAGACTCGGTGGATGTCAAAAGGCATTTCAGGCAAAATATTTGCACTTGGTGAAAGTAAATGACTTTCGTCTGGGAACAATGACAGCGTATGTGAGTAGTACCTACTACATCTTGGTTGGGTTTTAGACTAGAAAGCCTATTCACGAATCACAACAAAGTTTTTGGAGGTTAAGCGAATTCATAGTTTGAATTTGTTCTTAAGTTAACCTTTCAAATTGTTGAAGTTTATGAAACTTTATAGACAACATTTGAATGGCTTTGGAATCATTATGTGCCGGTATTATGATGTTCTTCACGAGAGATGAAAGAAAGTCGACTGGAGACCCCACCCCAAGATCTCCATAATTATAGATAATATCCTGTTCCAAGTAATTAGCGCAATCAGTGGGAGCGGGCCACTTTACTGGCGGTAAGGAACAAAGCCTCGTTTAAGCCTCCAAACCCATTTACACTCCAGGTCGACCCCTTTAGCAGGTGTAGGGTCAATCGGGACTGTGCAAAAGTCAAAATGTAGACCTCTAAAGAAAGTAGTCAAATGCCTATTAACCTATAGCTTTTTTTAATAAAAATAAAACAATTGAAATGATAATGATGTTGTTGATGATGAGAACAATAATTAACTGTAGGCCTATGCTATTATAATAATAGGCTCCATGTCCACAGTTAATGATTGAATCAGTTTTAACTATTTTTAAAAGCTATTTAAACTCATATAATGTAAAGGCCCGAACAGATTTGAGCAGCAATAGATTAGGCTACTTGAATAAATACAAAAATAAAGACAGGAAGAAATCCAAGAATAGTCAACATGAAAAATAGAAACGAAGCCAGCGAAACCCAAACATTAGGCTTCCTAATTGCTTGTCTGTAATCGATGATGAATCTACAGATATGTGAATGGTTTTCTTTACATAGCCTACGTTTTGAGTTACTCGAAATATTATATTTTTTAACCAGATCTATACTGCCACTGCCGAATGGCACCTTATAGATACGGTTAAAATGTATCAGTATTCCCTCACCTTTAAACCGTTGACAGTGGAGTATAAATGCATCCCACGTTGATGGCAGAACCCTCTTGCGGTGCAGAAAGGGCTTTTCAGGCTCAGCGTTCGCCAAGTGCGTCTTTAAGATCAATATTTGCGTGACGTCGCCTTCCAAATATCAGGACACGCTCATAATGTAGGAACGTCTTCCATTGCATGTAGGTCATGTGATAGGGGAACCTTTGGGTTTATTGTAGGGGAATGCATGTATTTGAGTGTTTTGGGAAATATAAATAACCTAATTGTCCCGTGCCTCAATGGCGGCAACAAAGTACTTTAATCTCAAGGAAAATATAATATAATATAATATAATATAATATAATATAATATAATATAATATAATATAATATAATATATAGTAGACCAATACATTTGCATCGTTATAAAAAAGGCAAATGATAGGTAGGCCTTATATTATAAAACGTATAATAATACGAAAATAATACGTATTATTATTGTTGTTGTTATTATTAATAATAATAATAATTAAATAAAAATAATAAAAATAATAAAAAATAATGAAAAATAATGACAATATTAATAATAATATTATTAATAATAATATTTGCGGTTGTTTGGTTTGTTTTAAATAAATTCGGACACACACACGCACTGACACATTTTTATAGGCCTGCATAATTCTACAGTACACAGAAACCCGCGGACTTCTGGAAGCACAGGGAGATAGAAACCTACACATGAGTCAATTGTATCGTGTTCCTCTAAGCCTGACCTCTGAATGACTTGAAAATCAAAATAATGTCGTCGCGTGAGCGGCAGAATCCGACGCGTGATCGTTTAACGACCGGCGCGCCGTCCTCTGCTATCGCGAGATAAAATTGCAGCTTTTAAAATTTATAACCTGCCGTCTTTCAATCAAAGACATCTCAATTACCCGAGGTATTGCTGTGAAATTGAATTATCACCACTTTATTACTTTCGCGACATTGAACAGGAATCATCCTGAACATTATTTGCAAATCACTGGCTCGGCTAATATGATAGGCTTATAGGTTATCTCAATAGATTGATTAGCAAATGACAAATCATTTAATTTACTCAGATCCCTCGTCCATTCACAGTCATTTTTAAAGTCTCGCGTGTGCTTGTTGATTAGAAAAAAAAATAGATGAAAAAAGAAATGCTTAATAAGCGTATAACAAGCCATAGAACTATATCTTTGACAAGTGATTTTCAATTAATAATCGGGTGAATATTGAAAACGTAATTGTTAAAATAATAAAGCGGCTAATTAAACTGTGATCTATAGACCTTTTGCCAAGGGATTAAGACAAATTGTAAATAACGGGGAAATAGATTTGTCTTCTGATACAATGAGACTCTTAAAAAAGTACAAAATGCAACATTAATTATTATTCATTATTATCATCATCATCATTATTACTATTGTTAGCCCTCTTCTTATTTTTATTATTAATTGTGGTGTAGGATTCAATTTTTCAAATTTTCTTTTTGTTGGTAGACCATAAATAGAATCCACAGTCCGCAATCTTTGTGCGCTGTGTATGCTAAATACTTGGATATTTATAATTTGGACACATTGTTGATAATGATAATTAATGCTGTAATATTGCAATCAATATTATAAATATAATATGTAAAATGGTCTTCATTATAATTGTACCACTCCGTCAGAGCCATTTCAAACATTATTGAAAAACCTTACATTTTTTTACAAAGATCTACAAAATACACATTGATAGTGAAGGACACAATTCTATTGCAGTAAATATATTCCCTTCTCCTTCAAATATTAAATCTCTCAAGGACACAAAAGAATGGCTTCACTTTCATCTAATTGTCGCAAATTAGAAAACCGATGTAAGCTCTTAAAAGCCTTGTGTAATTATTCAATCTGCAAATGCAATCATATGAATCCATACATCAGGGCTCTGTTTTGCTGCGGAGATAAAGCTTCCATTTCATTTCGCTCTGCCCTTCCAGTGACACCATGTACATAAGCACCCCGAAACAAAGACGTTAAGTCCATCATTTTGGGCTGGTCCCGTCCTCTTCTGATCTGACCAGGGGAAAAGCAGACCAGTAATAACAGCGGGCCAGAGCGGGAGGGAAGGGAACGGGTTGGGTGGTGGGGTGGAAGGAGGTGCTACAGACGTGGAGTCACATCCATGTGCCCTGCAACGCTGATCGCAGCCGGGCAACCTTGGCTCCATCCTAATCTCACAAGACTCAACAGTCTGCATCCCCGGTTTATCCATAGTGGACTGGGCCTCTCTCTCTCTCTCTCTCTCTCTCTCTCTCTCTCTCTCTCTCTCTCCCTCTCCTGCGCTCTCTCTCTCTTCATAGCTCCCATGGCCATCTCCCCCTCTGCCCTTCCCACTGTTCCGATACACCCCACCCAGGGGGAAACTCTCCCTCCTCAGCCAGTGACCCCTCACTGACTCCAGCCACTTAATCCTTTAAATGTGGGCAAAAGCCTAAAATGATGAGGAGTGGGTTCTCGCTACAGGTGATGTCCCTCCCTCTCTCCCCCCTCTCTCTCTCTGTCTCCCTCCATGGGCAGCAGGATCAGCTTTAAGACACTGCAGATCCTCTGGATGTCTAATAGAGGGAAGGCCAGACACACACACACACACACACACACATACACATCCACGCAGAAGAGGTTGCTGGCCCTCTCAGTAAATCTGTAATCAGAACAGTGTGAATAACCGAAACTCTTTAAAAGAGCCGAACTGTGTTGATTGTAAAATATATGAAACATAGGAGAGCTAGGAACAGAAAAATGGAGATCAGAAAGTTGGACGAATGGGAGCAGCGAGTGATAGTGAGCTTTAGATTGTTCATGAAGGACGAGCGAACACCAATGCATTTTGCAGTTTGTATTGGAGTTTGATTTGTCTAACAAACATTTCAGTTGTACTGTTTGTACATAATCTACAATATTTTCTCTAGCGTGCATATTCTTGAAGGGGTAGAACACTATGCTACCAGAGCCCGATTGTGGAGGGTAAGAACCAACAACAAGATGTATACACTGATTTTTTTCTTAAGCCAAACAAGTGTTCAGTGTCCTCCAAATGAGGAACAATTTGCTGACTTCAATGTTTTATGAGGTATCAGATTCTGCAGGCAGTCATGTGGTGTGCCATCAGAAGAGATCTTGCATATCAAATGTCCCTGTGGTGTAAAAGGACACATTTAGTGAAGTTGACCACACCGGGTGTTCCACGGCGGAGCTTGTGAATAGTGATTTACTTACTGCCACAACTCTGGGGACTTTGAGGCCACTGGGGATGGCTGCCAAGTTGGGCGCGTTTCGTCTGTCATGATGTTACACAGACAAATTTGACCAACCTCACGCTTTTTGTCTTTGAAAGCATCTCTTCCGTTTAAGTAAATTTTTTTAGCCTTAGCCCTATATTAGCCTTATAGTGATATCATGACCTCTAGAGCGATACATCAGTAACTACCATAAAATACCCACACAAATTATAGTAAAGTGAATATTAAAAGGTATACTAAAGATGTATTAAGACTACTTATCATAAGAAATCAGAGTATGGACGGAGGAAGACTATTTGAATAAAAGCAAAGTATTAAAGTAAACGATACACTTATTCATATGCAACAGCAATCCTTTACATGGACTGTCCCGCGCGTGAACCGAGCCAAACCGAAAACACAGAACTTGCACTTCCACTAGTCACCGCAGCCCAGCTCTCCTGGGCCCTGTGATCCCTCAGGCAGCGGGAGGTGTGTGTGTGTGTGTGTGTGTGTATGTGTGTGTGTGTGTGTGCGCATAGCCTCTCTAACTCTCTCCCACAGCCCGTTCCCCCCGGCCTCCCCTCATCCTGGGGGAGAGACATATTTAATTTAATTAAGGCCTGTCAGCACTATTGATTTTGGCACTTTCAATTATGGGCCCCGGCCGTTTATGGGGACCCACTGGTCTGCGTGGATCTGCTGATCTGTGATGAGGGGCCCCTATCAGCCCCCGACCACATGGGCCGGGGGTCTCTTTGTCTTCCTTATGGCCCATCGCTGTCTGCAACGGACACTGACGCATGGCACCCCCCCGCCCCCGTACCCCCCTGCACACCCGCTACCCATAATTAATCCCTCATTAGACAGCTCTTTATTGTTTAATTTGTGCAGTTCATAATCAAATTGGGCAGATTAATTGCTACAGAATCTCGGTGCCGGGGTGAAAAATAACCCATTTTAATTGCCTGTGGGTTTTGACGACGCCCCCTGGACACCGAGGAGTCGGGCTCTGAATTGGGTGAAATATCTCAGAGCTTCATGAATTCTTCCCGGATCCGTCTTTGAGCTATGCATTGTTGTTGGGATGCTTTGCACAGACAGTGTCACTGCCTAGGAGTGGCCTATTAAAGTGCTTCTGAGCAATATATTTCCCCTCGCACTCACTAATTGCAAAAGTCAACCCTACAAATTTGCATGTTTATTTACGGCTATGACCTTTTGCCTGTGTGCTGTTAAAGATGTCTGAGTTCCGGCGGGGCCAATAATAGTGAGAGAGAGAGACAGTGAGAGAGATAGAGATAGAGAGAGAAAGAGGGAGAAAGTTTGGTGTGTGGGTCCGTAGGAAGTAGCCAGTAAGAGCACAAGAGTGCTACTTGTGAGTAGTTGCTTAGCAAAGGGTGAGACCTTTGTGACGTTTTGTTATTAAATTCAAGATAAATCAATGCTGGCCTTGTGGTCATGCCGCCCTATCAATGAAAATGTAACAGGTTATTTGCTTGACACATTTTTATAGCAGATTTAATTGGTGACTGAAAAACCGGTGGCCTTTAACACTTAATAAAGGAATACTAGAGTACGCTTTGCAAAGGCACCTTGTTAACTCTGTCCTAAGTAGTATGTAAGTGAAAACAGAGACAGAATATTCCAGTTTCTCTTTGCAATGGTTATGATTGATATATATGGATAGTAAAGCAAAGGCAGATTTCCATCTTTTTTAACAGCAAATATATGAAAACAAAAATATCTGATATTAAATGTTATTAAATGAAATGTTCCTGGTTAATTTTGATCTTTTAATATTAACATAGCCAGTAGTAGTCATTCTCAAACAAACAAATTAGAGACTTTTACATGAACTCCTATACAATGGGTGCCTTTTCATCCAAGTGAAAGAATATGTGTCTGAGTATGTGCATGTGTGTTTGTGTGTGTGTGGTGAGTGTATATGAAGCACAGCCAATCAATGGCGGTTACATATGTACGTGTGTGTGTGTGCGTTTGTGTGTGTGTGTACAAGCGCACAACCAACAAATGGCGGGTGTGTGTGTGTGCGTGTCTGGTTACGTGTTTACATTTGTGTGTATGTGGTGCATCACCTTTCAATGACATCATTTAATGAGAGCATTGATGTCAAAAGAGGGCTAATTGCATCAGTTTGCTGCGCCACTATACACCTTGGCAATTATCACGTCACTCAGCCATTATGCTTCATTATCTCCCTGAGAGGCCAGCAAGCAAAACAAAGGCGTCGCACAAGACCTACAAGCTAATTGCTAGCAGACACTGCTAAATCTGTGGAGCACGTTGAAGTGGTATATATATTTAGCTTCTGTGGATGGAGCCGTAATACTGAGGTTGAGTTGCACGAATATGATGAGTTAATTTAGCTTGATGGACAGAAGGGCATAGCGAACGTTACAAGTGTGTTATTAAGGGATGGGTTCAACCCCCAAAACTATAGTGTAGATGGAAATCATTGGATGGCTTCATGGAAAAGCGCTTGAAAAACTGAAGTGAACCCTGTCTGGGAGACTACACTCACTTTATCCACCCGTGACGTAGAAAAAGCTAAAGAAAAGTCGGAGGGTTTTTGCCTCGAGTTCTTAGTTATGAAAATTGGAAGCATGTCACACACTCTACACCCAATTACTTTTTTTTGGTGATTCATGTAAGTCCTTTGAGAAAAATATTGTGTCTGAGTGTAAAATAGTGACTGAGGTTTCTCATGAATTAGCTCCCCATCGTTTTTGCATCCCTTCCAAACCCCTTGGTCTCTGTGTAACACTCCAAGCCTTTTAAGGCAGCACAGATTCCTCTGGTTTCCACACTTCGTTTAATCCTCACATCCCTCTATACCGTATCTCTCATTATTGTATTTGTTGAACTTGAGGGCGAGAGCCAGGAAACACCAGTACTTTTATGCCCAACTGGATCTGGGTTTGTGTGTTCAGGGTTATACTGCTAGAGTAATTGGTTTCTCCCCCAGCAGATGTTTATCTACTGTGAATATGCACATGGATGAACAAAACTTCAGACCAAGAAAGCTTTATATCACAATTCTTACCAGATGCATTTACTATGAATAGACTTGTGTGTTTTTCACTACACACCATGTTTTCAGAGTCTTTTCACAAAACTGAAAGTGTGAAAGTCACGGAGGAAGAAGGGATGCCCCCATTAGACATACTGGCCACCGCAGAAAGAGTCCCCCTACATCTGACCTTATTTTCTTACTACTTATCCCCAGTCTATATCATAACTTCACTGTAATCCCCCCTCTTCCATCAGTCACACACAACATGCACACAAGCACAAATAAACACACATAAAAGAAAAACACAGGCGCATACATAAGCTACATACAGGGGTTGGTTTTCGGGGGGGGGGGGGGGTGGTGGGATGTCCATTATGTGTCGGGGAGTGGGGACGGGGGGAGTTAGGGGGGGCGTAGCTAATTATAGCCGCGCCGGCTGCCCCCCGCCCCTCCGCTCCGTGCTGTGTGGTGGAGCCACGGAGGCTGCACAAACATCTCCTCGGAGACTCCACTCTTGTTTAATGAAACATTGCAGGGGGGTGGGGGCTGGGGGAGGGAGGGGGTGTCTCCCACGCACACAGGGGAGGCACAGCTCAATTTGACGGACAGTGTCAAGCGAGCCACGGCAATTATACTTTCACCCACAACCCACCTCAAATCCCTCTCTTTCTTTTTCTCTCTCTCCTCCCACCTACCCCCCCCCCCCCCCCCCCCCCCCCCCCCCCCCCAGCTCCCTCGTATAATAACACTGTGAAGATACGCTTACGACCCGCCAAACTCCACCTTCCACCTTCCCCCCCCCCCCCCCAGCAAGAAAGCAAAAAACCCTAAAACATCGAGATTTATTTGCTCTGTCATCAAGAAGTGTTTCAAAAGTGGCGAGAAGCAGGGGTGGGCTCGAGGTCAGGGGGTCACGGCTCCGGCTGTTTGCTTTTCGCTTCGATCGCACGAAGGCTTGAAGCTTCGGCGCGCCGCAAAGTGGCCGCCAGCGTGATTACGCTTTTTAATAGCAGCAATTTGTTGGGTGTACAACACCCAGGTGTCAAACGTGTGAGATTGTACACAGAATTACATATGTAAGGGGGAATTCTACACCACTCATCACTTACTAGGTGCTTCGGAACTCGTTTCAGACTCGTCATCTTAAAAAGCGAAATGTCTTTCTTAAACATCATGTTTCCGTCTGGTCTCTTTGGCCCCAATCGACTCACTTTTCCTCTCTCTCCACCTTCTTCTTGCGGCTAAGTTCTACGGCGGTACTTCTCCAGGGCTGTTGTCTACAGCAGTGACCGCCGCCGTTTCCCTCCTCCACACAGGGAGACGATAAAGTGCCTCAGTGTTTCTGGCAGAAGTATGACACCGGTCTGTCAGTGAGGAACAGTGTAGCCATCGCTCAGCTCAGCCATACCACACAAGGAAGTGACGACCGCAAGCGATGGTCCCCCCGGAGGAACAGACGAAACCCAAACAGCGGAGCGATGTCTCCTCGTTTATCAAGGTACGGGGGGCGGTGTCTGAAAGTGATGGAGCATCCGCTGCGGGTGTGAATGTGCCGGGAAGAAAAGGTGACGAGATACATTGTGTGGGAGAATATGTCCCGGGTCTCTGTCACCTCGAAGGCCTAATGATTAGCCGGGTCGTCATTAGTCTGGCATTCATATGCTAATGACACAAACAGGTCGCCATATTCGACGTGGTGATTACTATATGTTCCGTCGTTGGAAATTTGGACCTCAAATAAATCAAATCATCCAAATATCTTTAAAATTAAGAAAATGCAAAAAGCGGAAGCCATTTTGCTGTACGTTTTAAATTCAGTGTCCTCAAGATGTGATAATTTCCTGGAATCAAATACCACATTAGTTTTATGAAGGCATAGAATCGCATTTAATCTATCAAAATTATTCAATTAATTTCAGGAAACTGAATGAAATGTGTCCAGTTCCCTTTGAGCTTTGGTAAGAGGGGTAGGTTTAAAACTGCAAAGCCCCTTCACTTGCAACAATAGACATTTGTCACCCTATACAAAACCGCACCAGTCCACAAAATGAGCAATGGGTGGCAATTACAAGTGGTTACAACTTTATTTTCAGTGTAACAGGATTTATCAAACCCGTGAAAGGAGCAGCAACACAAATTTAGGAGATTAAGGATCATGTTGGCCCCTACAGTCTGAAGTGTCCCCCGCCATCGCCCCCCTCCCTGAAGCCACAGATTGAAAGCTCAGTGGAATTCTGCCCCAAAGGCAAGACCTCCCTCCATCGACGGAAACCTGTCGCGCCCAGCGTCGAGAAGGCCTCTCCCACTCCCCCGCCCCTCTGTAAACCACAGCTCATTGGGCATAAGAAACACAATTAAATTCAGCTAAAGCAGGACCACTGGCTGTTCGGCTGTGGCCTAATAGGCTTAACAGGGGAAAATAAATCTAATTGCGTGTTATTGGCCTGAAGTTAATCCCCTGTAACTTGACAGCCGAGGGGAGGGCGGTGCTCCACCCGTTTCTGAAGCCTGCTCGACATACAACCCTTTATGACTGGAGCCGCTGAGGGTTTCTGCTGCTCACTAAGCAAGGCCGCGCGGGGCCTGCACACTTGACTTGTGACAGGGGGCTGAAGCCCAGAAGAGTCCTCTGAAGTGGGCCGGCCGCCTTATCAAGAGCAGGAGGCGCGTAGCCGTGGAGAATCGCGGCGTCCGTGTGTTTATGACGTGAGGAGGATCACACAGCCACAAAAAAATGACACCGATTGAATTTCACTTCGGGGAGGGGGAGGAGTAAGGAGGGGGTCGGTGAAGGGCCGATTAGGAGGGCCGTTGGATGGAGGTCCCCCAGCGGGGCCGCACTAGTGTCGGAGCATAGAGATGCCCGCTGTGAATAAAGTGTTTCATGGTGCGCCCTTTGAGATGTATTGAATGAGATTAATGTGCAATTTCTCTGTCTGCCGTCGCCATGTGATCTGATTCCCAACAGCTCTCCTAATTGAAAAGGGCCAATATAAAATACTTAGCACGCTATTTGGTTTCCAAAATGGTTTCCAGTCTCGATGCGAGGTGCTGTGTGAACAGCTTGTAACGCGTCCGCCCCCTCCTACCCCAACCACTACCTCCACACCCCCCGCAGCATAATTGGCGCACCAATTTTGACTCTTTTGTACACATTATTAAGTTGTTGAATCTATCAAGTTAGAGGTTAGCATTTCACCGCGCAGCCACATGCATTGTTAATCATTATGTGTTATTCCAAACCGTTGTGATTTTTATCCCTCTCAAGGTTTCTTGCTCGGCGAGTGTGCAATGTGTTTCAGCTGGGCCGGTAGTTAAGTGTGTGCTAGCGGAGACGGGTAAATAGCTCAGGGTGTAAATACGACCCAGACAATTGAGCAACAAAGTGGATGGAAACAGTTTTCTAACTTATTTACCTTGGAACGGATCAGGAAAACCACCTATTTACTTCTAAACTGTTCCTTTTCTTTTTTCTTTTTTTCGTTTTTTAAAATGCAGGTCTGCCTTTAATTTAGCCAGCACTTCAGCAACTTCCACTACATCAAATACCCCAGAAGGAGATACTCGCCATAGTTGCAGCTACTCTGACACACGCACGCATGCACACACACACACACACACACACACACACACACACACACACACACACACACACACACACACACACACACACAAACATACACAAACACACACACACACCCAAACACACACACGCACACACACCCAAACACACGCACACACACACACACACACACACACACACACACACACACACACACACACACACACACACACACACACACACACACACACAACCCACACACATTTGGAGTAAACGACACCCGGGTTCAGTTCCTTGCCACAGGCCTGGACTCACTAACCCAGCTTAGACACAATAGGTGGCCGCTGGATCAACTGACAACTGGTTTCATGTATAATCTAATGCTAATGTTAATGTAAAGGATCCCTTAGTGGCAGTGTGTGTGTTTTTTCTATTGGAGTGAGCAATGACTTTGCACTGGCTTATCTAACTGGAGGCTTAAAACCGACGCTCAAGTATATTCTAAGAGAACACATTCAGGAAGAGCTTCTATTTTGTGTGATTGACCGCTACACTGCATCCCTGATACATGATAAAACCCTGCAGGAGAATTCCCCTTATGAGGATCCAGTGTAGTGTGTAAAGCAGGTCACACGCAAACACAATCCAGGATCAACATATTGTTTTTCTCTAACCTCCGATACTATACAGCAAGATATGTTTCTGAACTTGAATCAAAACTTCCGGTTTTAAAACATTTAGATAAAATAATATAATCAGATTTATAATAAAACAGTCTTCATGTCTGCATTGTATTTAGTTTATCAATTTAAAATAATAAAGTTATATATTTTTCGTCATGACAACGACTGTAGGACTATTATTGACATTTATTTCATTATTTCAGCAATGCATATGTTGAACAAAATATTTCTTAGTGCATACTTTTAGGGCATAAGATATCATACAGATATTTTACTGCAGTCACAATCGTTTAGAGAATTCCTAGCGGCTAAAGAGCTGGAACGGGACTCCAGAACAAGAAGGGCGAAACCGAGAAGCTATGCGGCGGTTAAATGGGAGTTGGCAGTTGGTAATTAGCGCAATCAGTTAAAAGGAGGTCTCCTTGGATGTTGAGCCTGTGATCAAAGCGCGATCACCTGTCTAGTTATCTTACAGAGGAGCCCTCTGTTTAGCGTCGAGATAGCGCCTGGCGCTAGCCGTATGGGGGTCCGCCTCTGTGTGACCATGCATGCGGCAGATGAGAGTGTTTAGCGAGGAGAGATGTGCAGACGCTTAAATAGAGGCTGAATCCACTAAGAATCAGTAAAGCTTCAAGAGGGTGCTGGGATACTCCACGGCAAAAATGAGAAAGCCCGAGCCCAGGCCTCGTAAAAATGAAAGAAATGTCTGCTCCTTAGCTAGTTTTTGGTCGGCTAGTTTATCTTAAGGGCCATTGCATGAGGGCTATTTCCTGTTTAATGGCTTAATGGATAATTTCTGCTAATAGTATGCTACAGAAATGCATTCGGTGTAGTATATTTATACATTTAGGCAGCTAATAGCCCTAGCTATGCAAGGGAAAAGTGTAATATTTGGATTATCCAGTTCATAAGAGACGTTTCCACTCCCATGGGCCGGTAAGAAAAGTCCTTTCACATGCGATTTAACTCAAAGTTCATATCCGGATTCATCATATAAATTACCTCAATATAGGCCTTTCGAGTAACCATTAATTCCATTTACTTTTGAAATATGCTTGCTATGAAACTTTACTTTTCATACTTTTCATGCAACTCAGATAATTCTATGCTGAGAAAGCTGTCTTTACGCACTTACAGATATGTTTTCATATTTAAATTCAAAGATAGTCTTCAGTATTTCTAAATGCTGTCTGTTGCTGCAATCACCATTTTTCGTTAAAAAATAAAATAATAATAAAAATAAATAATTTCTAAAAGATATCTATATCACAATATAATGTCCATATATAATTGAATCCCATTATTAGAATGGATAAAATCTATATTTTTTCCTTTATTACTCTCTTTGCAAATCACTCATTGTAGAGCTATCTGTCCAGCAGTGTAGAGGGGAGGTGTATGTGGTTATGAGTCTGTGGTTATGAGTTCTGCCTGAAGCCCAACTTCACAACCATTAGAAGTGAAAGTAAAAAGTCAGCACAAACATACACACACACACACACACACACACACACACACACACACACACACACACACACACACACAGACACGTGCACGCATACGCACACCTACACAGGCACACACACACACACACACACACACACACACACGCACACATACATGCACGCAAACATACAGACACACACACACATTCGCACAAACACACACACACAGAATCCAAACAGAGTTAATGAAGATAATTACTGCTTTCATCCAGCCCCTGTCAGGGACATGAAGATGTCTTTACCTGTCTACAACTGCTCCGTGATGAAACCACCACCTGTCACTCTCTCCTTGATTATTTATTGATCTGTCTTCTCCCTCGATCCGTCTCATACTTCTTAAGTCTTTCTATCTTTTATCCTTGCCGTCATAGGACAGGAACAGGCGATCGTCGGCCTGTGTTTTGGGCCCTGGAACATAGCTGCGAAGGGGTTAGAGCACAGAGGAGAGAGCAGAAGCAGATCTGCATGAACAGCATGTGCTAATATTTACATGTACATGCGCAAACTGCCAAGGGGATAAGCGGGAATGTATGCCAGCATTTGTGTGTGTTTTTCTATGTGTGTGTATGTGTGCATGTGTATGTGTGTTTGTGTGTGTGGGGGTGTTAGTGTGTGTGCGTGTGTGTGTGTTTTTGTGTGTGTGTGCATTGTGCATGTGTGTGTATGTGTGCTGGTGTGTGTGTGTATGTGTGCATGGTGTGTGCGTGTGTGTGTGTGTGTGTGTGTGTGTGTGTGAGTGTCTGTGTGTGATTGTGTGTGCATGCGTGCATGCTTGCGTGCGTGTGTGTGTGTGTGTGTGTGTGTGTGTGTGTGTGTGTGGGGACACATTTGCTCCAGTCCATGTTTGTGTCAAGCTGAAAGATGAAGACGAGGGAGGAACTGGAGAGAGCGGGGGAGTGAGATGGGGGAAAGACAGATAGTGAGATGGAGAAAGAGGTAGAGAGGGAGAGAGAGGGAGAGCGTGACCGAGTGAAAGAAAGCAGGAACCTACTCTGTCTATCTGAATGACTACAATGAGTCTCTTTCAAGCTGGCTGCTCACTGCTGTGACTTGATATGATTTTTATCAGATGCTGAAATGCTACATTACCAAGTGGGCAGTAAATTATGTCTAAACCAATTACAGTGGGACCCTGAGCAGGACAGCGGACACACAGGGGCGGAGTGAATGTGTGTGTGTGTGTGTGTGTGTGTGGGGGGGGGGGGGATAGGGGGTGTTAGGCAAGGGGATGGAGGGTCGGGGGGGGTAGGGGTAGAGGGCAGGAATGGGAGACTGAGACGGATACGATAGACTGGGTTCGTTGGGAGGTATGGGGTGTAAGGGTAGGATGTGTGGGGACGGAGTTTGTGCTGATTAGGGAGAAGTCTGGGGGTGCACAGGAGTCTGGTGATAAGGGATGCATACTGAGAGGGGTGTGTGTGTGTGTGTGTGTGGGGGAGGTGTGCGTGTATGTGTATGTGTAAATGTACGTGTTTGGGTATGTGTGCATTTATATGTGCGAGTGTGTGTGTGTGTGTGTGTTAGCCTTTGCACACACTCATGTTTTTGAATTAAAGTGTGTGTGAGTATGTTGGTAACAGACAACATGCACCGTGTGCACTGCATGCAAGGCGGGGTTGTGTGTCTGTCAGAGATCAAGCGGTCCGTTGCCCGCTATAAAAGGGAAAAGGAGAGATTTTCCTCAGGTATATTACGCTTGTCGAGTGGGCGAGCTGAATTGGATTTGTATCTTTGTCGTACAAATTGTTTTGTATTCCCTCACACACAGAACTGCAGCCATGTTTTATTGTCCCAACAGCATTAATGAAGTCTATCCAGATATGGGAGTGTAAAAGGCAATAAACCTAGTTTTTTTTGCCAGCCTTTTTTTCTCGATCCAAGAATATATTTGCTGTCCTTTGTAGTTTGAATGGAAGACTAAATAATAGCCAGAGATTGTGAATGAGCAGTTAAAATAATAATCACAAAATAAATGGTTCCATTTCACGCAATCTCAATATTTACTCTTGACAATGAAAGCTATTAAGTCTTTGATGCTGCGCCATGCGATTCCTCTGAGGGTCGGTTGAGATTTAGAGTTGTTATGTGTGTGTGTGTGTGTGTGTGTGTGTGTCAGTGTGTGTGTGTGTGTGTGTGTGTCAGTGTGTGTGTGTGTGTGTGTGTGTGTGTTGTGTGTGTTGTTGTGTGTGTGTGTGTGTGTGTGTATACGCGTACAATTCACTATGCTTCTCATTGCTTATCTCAGCCGACGGTCATAAACACCATTCAGGGCAAATAGGTGAATACAGAGTGGAGTAGCTCCCCTCCCATCAAAACAAACAATTAAGATAAGGTGGAAAGATTGAATCATAAGCCTCAGAGCATCTTATTTCTGGACCGGACTGTAGACAACAACACAGCTTATCCCTTTGTAAACCTTATTTTCCCTAAGCGGCATTGTTAAATTCTGTCATAATATTTACAGTATTGTTTGCTTATCACACCTTAAATTATTTTTTGTATTGTGCTGTGGAATAGATAGGTGGAACAGGAGCCAATATTTGTGTTAAAATATTGGTTGTGAAAGAGCCGATGAACCAATTGTCTGTATCATCCTTCTATTTTCAATAGCCCTTTAATTTGACCCTATGTCTCTCTCTTTATTCACACTCTGACATGGGCTATTAGAAATCCTATACTTAAAAAGGTTTCTATTACGGCGTTGTTTATCCCCGAAGAACATCCTGTTGTGAGGCACGGTCTCCCGTCTAACTGTGGTGGTTTTTCTGAATGTTGTTAGAGAGACTATGAAATCAGCGAGAGAAAAAGGGAACTTTCTGAAATGTTTACTTTGTCCATTCCCATATCCGCCCTCACTCTACAAAGCCTCCTCCTCCTCCTCTTCCTCCTCCTCCTCCTTCTCCTCCTCCTCCTCCTCCTCCTCCTCCTCCACCAGCACCACCCTCCCCTCCTCTCCTCCTCTCCTCCTCTCCTCCTCTCCTCCTCTACTGCTAGACTGTACAGTCCCGGATGTGATGGACAGCAGATGAAAGGCACAGGAAAAAGGGGGAGGATGGTAATGAAGCAAGAGGGGGGGGACCCCAAGGGTTCCTGGGGGGACGGTGGACCTCCTCGCGGGGCTCGTTCTGCTGTCAAAGCTACCCCCCCACCCCCCGTCCCCTCGTGGAGGAGATGATAAGTGGGCTTTCCGTGGGTGTGGCGTGTCAGAGGGGGGTTAGAGGGGGGGGTGGGAAGCGGCCATGTCTGCACAGATAAGCCCCTTCCACCCGGGTGATCAGCGACGACGTGGGGGCCGGGCCGAAGTGGAAACGGATTATTGTTGTTTGGTTGATTGTTGGTGTAGGGGTGGGGGCGGGTGGGGAGGAGAGGGAATTCAACCACTTTCTTTGTACACACACACACACATACAGAGAAAAACACAGTTTAGAGGTCTCTGTACAGCACTGCATGGAATAACTGCACACGGCGGAGCAGGAATTCCAATGCTAACTTCACCTGCCATTTATCTGCCCCTGCCCCCCCCCCCCCCCTTCCACACACACACACACACACACACACACATACAAACAACCCCCACTGAGTAACCCCCCCCC
>NC_136945.1:13123589-13136089 GCF_949987615.1 Pollachius pollachius | reverse complement strand
CTGCCTCTGCGGATGACAGTTGCATAGTGACAAAGTTCAATTGGCACTGGTGCAGGGGGGGAGGGCCAGATCAAAGCGGGTCCATTGTAATGGTTTTGTTCCGTGGAAAATTGCTTTTTGTCCCTGGCCTTTTCAAGCTAAACTCCTGGCTCCAGTCGGGGTAAATGGGAATTTTAACTCCCTTGTGTGGGTGGAAGGGTGAAGGGTGGGCTGGAGGGAGGGGAGATTCTTAGCCCCAGGGTAAGGAACTCTAGCCTCCCCCCCTTCCCTGAATCGCCCCTATCCCCCCCCCCCCACATGCACACACACACAAACACACACCCCACAAACCCAAACACACACACACACACACACACACGCACACACAAACACACACCCCCTACCCGCCCACTGACAATGCAAGGCCAACTATGTTGATGTTATTGGGTGCCTTTCATCTAGACCCCTGCATCATAATCTTCACAGGGAAGAGAGAGATAGGGAGAGAAAGGACAAGAGAGAGAGAGAGAGAGAGAGAGAGAGAGAGAGAGAGAGAGAGAGAGAGAAGAGACGAGAGCAAGAGCAAGAGAAGGGACAAGAGAGAGGGAGAGAGAAGGGAAGACAGTGAGAGTGAGGGAGAAGGGACGAGAGGGAGAGGGAGAGAGAAGGGGCGAGAGAGAGAGGAGGAAAGCGAGAGAGGGAGAGAAAGAAGGGAGAGAAGGGAAGACAGAGAGAGAGTTAGAAGATAGAGACAGGAAGTGAGAGAGCGGGAGAGATGGGAAGAGAGTAAAGAGTTTAATCAGAGCGATCACACAATTACGATTACGTTGCAATTACCCAAATGGGATGAGCCGATGAATTAGGGACGCATTTCCATTACGTCTTTGAACTGGCCGCCTTTTGCATGCACTCGCGACAAGTCAAACACTCATCCTTAATCTCTTCCACAATTTTAAAACCTCAAAATCTCTTTTCTCCCTCAAACACACACACACACACACACACACACACACTTATACTCTACAAATCACATATACAAATCATATATATATAGATATGATTTCTATATAAATCATATATAGAGCGGGAGAGGTGGGAAGAGAGTGAAAAGTTTAATCTGAGCGATCACACAATTACGATTACGTTGCAATGACTTATATAAAACTCATATATATATATATACAGGATTTTTATACGTGATTATAAATAAATCATTATCTATTAATCATACATTCAAAGTCACTGATATTTAACTTTGTATAAAATTAAACAGACCCTGTGTAAGTGTAGCCTGCTTCAGCTCCAAAGTCACTCACCGTTTGTGTTCTGGAGAGGTGTTAATCCCCATGGTAACGGCCCAAGCCAACCTTTTGAAACAGTTTTTTACTTGGGTCATTGTGTATGAGCGTTGCACACAATGCACTGGGTGGTGGTACATGAAAGGGGGCACACACCGCTGCATTTTGCTGTAAACGTCAGAGGGGCCTAACCGTCCCTCGGACGCGGCCCATCAACATCAACCGCTACGGACGGAGCACCACAAATGCGTGGCCAGGCGCCCGTCCCGGGGACGGAGCCGTGGCCTCCAAGTGTCTCTGAGAAGCCAGTTTGACGTGAAGAAAAAGAGCGGGACTCTCATTCGGAGCAGAGTGGAACATTCACAAACTCGTTGTCGGAAAACTGGCCAAGGCAATATCATTTTAGGCCTGTTTTTTCTAAATGAATATGTTATTTTAGTAACAGTGACAAAATGTACTTGGATGTATGTGTGCCTGCAAATCGACATGCGTGCATGTGGGTATTGTATTGTGTGTCTGTGCATGCACTGTGTGTGTATTGTGTGATTGTGTATATTGTATGCCTAAGTATGTGTGTGTGTGTGTGTGTGTGTGTGCATGCATGTGTGTGCGTGTGTGTGTGTGTGTATGTTTGTGTGTGTGCATGCGTGCGTCTGTTTATGTGTGTGTGTGTGAGTGTTTGCCTGCGTGTGTGTGTGTGTGTGTGTGTGTGTGTGTTTGCCTGCGTGTGTGTGTGTGTGTGTGCGTTTGCGTGCTTGCGTGCATGCGTGCGATTGTTGGTTTGTGTGTGGCGCGTGTGTGTGCGTGTGTGTGCGTGTGTGTGTGTGTTTGTGGCCAGGCGCTCACACCTCCTCAAGAGGCGGAGGATATTTCAGTGGCCGTGTGCGTCAGACCTGTATGATTGACTGTGTGATCAATGGGGCCAAATGTCTCAGTTTCTCCCCCCGCACCGGGGGAGAAAAGTGTTATTTCTTCAAAAGCCCCATTTGAGAAACCCTGCAAGCCTGTAATTGCTGGGGAAAAGGAGGGTCAACCTGCCAAGCCAAACACTTGAGAGGGAATTTGAAATATTGTAAACAGCAAAAGTAACCCGCTCAACGCTGAGACCGAGAGCAGAGACAGAGCAGGGGCAAGAAATAGAGCACATGAAAGGGGAGCGAGAGAGAGGGAGAGGGGGAGAGAGGGAGGGAGAGAGAGAGAGAGAGAGAGAGAGAGAGAGAGAGAGAGAGAGAGCGAGAGCGAGAGCGAGAAACAGGGTTTACAGATGTACAGTGAAACCACGACGATGTCTACAAACACCTTCTTGTCAGTTTGGTTGTTTTCAACGTCAGGCGTTCCTGCACACCGTGGGCTGGGCTGGTGTGGAGTGGGAACGTCTTGTGCTTCCAGGTTTCACTGGAAACAATGAGAGATGAACACCTTCTTCCACCCCCAACCTCACCTCATGTTCCCTGCTTGGTCATCAAGACACCTCTCTCGGCCCACTCACACATTCACACATACTTAAACACAAAGTCTCACTGCACTCCCCCCCCAAACAACCCTCATGATTGGCAGTAACCGTTTGTTTCTTTCACGTGTCGACACAATATTTTTCTTGGGCTGTCTAATAAAGGCTAGGGATTATTATTCCAGCGTGACCCCCCCCCCCCCCCTCTCCTTCCCATCTTAATGACCCAAGGAAGGGGGTGAGGGGTGAGGTGGTTGGGTGGGGGTGTGGGGGGGGGGAGTCTGTTGAAGCAGGACCCATTAGAGCACGGGTTTCGGTTCGGTGCAACCCAGAGAGCAGTTCTGTGAGTTTACGCCGACTCCCCCCCCCCCCCCCCACACACACACACCTCTCCATCCCCTCCTCCCACTGCAGTCTATCTCCCCCCCCCCCCCCCCCCTAGTAAAAACCCAAATCCCCAGACACCAATTACGTCAAAGGCAGAAACCGGAAATCTCCGGCCAAACATGACATTTACGGGCCAGAACCTCAAGAGTTTAAGCAACAGCAGCAGCAGCAGCCTTGCCGTCCCCATCGACTCTCTCTGACACATGCATAATGCAGACACACGCACGTACTCTAAACACATACACACACACACACACACGACTCTTTACTGTTTTAGCCGCTTCGGGAGAGGCTTGATCCGAAGTGACTTACAGGACACACAGATACAGGTCGTTAAGGCGCTGGTGTTAGGGGTGAGGCACTTGGCTCAATGTGCTTACACACACCACAGGCTGTGGACGTTTTGGGATCAAAACCCATTGCTTTGTAGGCTGGGGGCGTCAAACCCACTCGTCTCTGGTGTTTGGAAAACATGCAAGAAGTAAGAAGTCTTGGCGTGAATGTACTTTTTAAAACTTTTTTTCTGTACTTACACACACGCCTACAAACTTAAATGCACACACAGAGCGTGCGTGCCCTTTCAAGACTAAACGCACCAAACGATAGGATGTGGTTTCATGTTGATTCAAGTCCCTGTTGTCTGTATGCATGCAGGGTGGTGTGGGTGAAGGGAGCTGAATCATGTCCACCGGAGGCAGCAGCGCCCCCAGAGGTCCCCTCGTGCCACCCCGAGTGCGGGCTTGTGTCAGTCTGTGAGCGAGTTGCATCTCTACGTCTGTATCATTCGGCCCTAACTAGCCCGAACCACAGCGTTAATTACGATGGAAACACATCGTTAGCTTGTCTAACCCCCCCCTCAGACCTAAGACTCCAGAATCGACAGTAAAAAATTTGGGTAATTACCGCTAATTAAATCAATTAGAGGCAACCCTTGCTCTGCCAGCTCTCCCCTAAGCGGGCTTGCCTTTGGGGCACTCATAATATTTGAACAGCAGACGGCAAAAAAACCCACTTACTTCTTTGAGCTGTTTTAGTTTTCAGACCGAATCAGCCCCTCCCCCCCCTCCCTCCCTCCCTCCCTCCCCCCCTCCCTCCCCCCCTCCCTCCTTCCCTCAACCTCCTCACCCCCAGCCCCAATCCGCTTCTTTGGTGCCGCCGTAAATGCCGTGCCAACATACTGCGGGATGCCCCCCCCACACCATCTCCTCCACCTCCTCCTCCTCCACCTCCTCCTCCTCCTCCACCCCCTCCGCCTCCTCCACCTCCTCCTCCGTCTCCTCCACCTCCTCCTCCTCCACCTCCTCCTCCTCCTCCTCCGTCTCCTCCTCCTCCTCCTCCTCCTCCTCCGTCTCCTCCTCCTCCTCCTCCTCCACCTTCTCCTCCTCCTCCTTCCTCCTTCTCCTCCTCCTCCTCCTCCTCCGTCTCCTCCTTCTCCTCCTCCTCCTTCCTCCTTCTCCTGCACCTTCTCCTCCTCCTCCTCCTCCTCCGTCTCCTCGTCCTCCTCCGTCTCCTCCTCCTCCTCCTCCGTCTCCTCCTCCACCTTCTCCCACTCCCCCGCCACGCTAACATCTTGGTGATTAGTCAGGTTTTTCTACTTCCTTCCAAACAGTCTCAGCGATTTTTATCCCGATCATAGTTTGAGCTTTGAAATGTTTCGGAACAACTGTAAAAAAAAAAAAAGTACAAAAAGTACCAGCGAGGCGGCTCGCTTTATTGGTTTTTATTCCTTTCTTTCTTGTCCTTCTCCCCAGCAGATTGCTATCTGGCGTTGCTTTCGGCCATGGTTGACAGAGAAGAGATAAAATGGATCATTTAGTGCCTCCGCTGGGGGTGGGCCTGGAGCCGGGGTCCGGGCACGGGGAACTGGGGGGGGGAGGGGGGGTGCGTTACCGGGGGAAACGTTCTGGTTCCACGGTCCACCCTGCATTCCTCCCCCCGGTCCCACCGCTTACAGTCAGCAGGATTATTCTAACTTCCCTTTCCTGGCGGAAAAAAATAGAAAGGGTAATCCTGCGAGGAAACTAAAACGGCTATTAAAGATAAACGAAGGAGCGACGAGATGTAAAACTTTATTCGCATTGTTTCTGTGGTCGACGGGGGGTTCTCACTCTCTTTAATCAGAGGTGGTTCCTCCACAGGTTTGGGTTCGGCGATTGGGCTGGCATCACCGATGGGACGGGGACGGGGGGGGGGGACTTTATCAGATGCAGATTGGCCGGGTGAGGGCTGGGAGTGGCCCCTGACGGCTCTGTTCCTGTGGGGCTTTGATAAAGACCGACTGAGTTATGGTCCCTCTGCAACCAGGGGCCACAGCCGACGGCAGCCATGCCTGCTAAGACCTCGTCGCCACGTCTGTCTGGACGAGATGAGAGACGGATATCGCTTACTGCTCTCTTTTATTTGAACACCGCCGGGGGGGTCACAGCCCCCGTTTCATGGCGCAGGGGGACATGTCTTCCCCTTGCGAAGGCAATCATAAACACAACCAGTACTGTAACTACAACCACAACCACAACAACAACAACAACAACAACAACAACAACAACAACAGCAACAACGACTGCAACACCAAGACAAGCAGCCAGCGCCGCGCTGCAGTCGTGGAACGACCAGAGCGGAGCTCACGTTGGATCGTGTTGGCTCAGAGTCGGAGGCGTGTTGTTCCGTCGGAGGCCGACATATGTTGTGGATAGTCCACAGAGCCAGGGCCAGGGCACAGAGGGCAGGGGGGAGGAGGGGAGGGGGGATGGAAGAGGGGCCGGGAGGGGGGGGCGGATCGCGCACCGCTGTGCTTGTCCCCTCTGGCTTATTGAATTACCTAAATGAGCTGAGGAGAGCGGGCTGGGGCTCCCAGCCGTTTGAAGTTTACAAATCATTCTGACTGCTCTGGGCTGAGCTGGACCGGTGGGACCGAGGGGCGGGGCGCTGGGTGTGTGTGTGTGTGTGTGTGTGTGTGTGTGTGTGTGTGTGTGTGTGTGTGTGTGTGTGTGTGCGTGTGTGTGTGTGTTTGTGTGTTTGTGTGTATTGGGGGTGTGGATTTTGTGCGGGAAGGAAACAGGGGCGTGTGTGTGTGTGTGTTTGTGTGTGTTCATGTGCATTTGGGTGTGTGTTAGGGGGTGTCTTTTGATGCTTTAAATAACAAAAACATTGGGGGGAAATAAACAAATAAGGGAGAGAGAGAGAAAAAAGAGAGAGAGACAGAGATAGAGACAGCGAGAGAGAGACAGAGAGAGAGAGAGAGAGAAGGAGAGAGAAGAGAGAAAGAGAGGGAGGGAGGGAGGGAGGGAGGGAGGGAGAGAGGGAGGCAGTGAGAGATTTAAAGAGAGAGAGGAAAAAGGAGGCAGCAGAAGTAGGAAGGTAAGGAGAGACCATGTTGAACGGAATGAGAATGACTGGGAAGGACTTCCTGTTTAAGATGGGGAAAGTTGCAAAGGTCTGTGGTTTGGTTAAGACGCACAGAATGTGTGTCTGTGTCAGTGTGTGCAGAATCCAGAGTCCAGCTTTGTACCTATGTAGACGAGACGAGCAGGATGTAGTATTCGCTAAATGCAACAGAATTTTTCTTATCTACGCCTGTATAAGCCTGTAAAGCTATAGGTAAATGGTACGTCCTTAAATATTTATATTCATAATAGGGAGCTAGCACCCAAGAAAGATGCCCTAACACATCCTTTTAATTTAAATATCTTATACAGACATTTAACTCATTGTTGAAATGGGAAGAAATATACAATGTGAGAATAAGATGAGTACCCAGTTTAAGTACATTTTTAAGTAGGCCATATATTATGTTTATTATACATGTATTATACATATGTTCAATATATTTCCTAATATATATAAAAATACATCCAGGGGTCAGAAGTGACCAAATTGAAATATTTGACATTCGTGATTTCACTTTCTGCTTTTACTCCCTATATTTTAAACACAACTATCTGCACTCTACTACATTTTCGAAACAGGCTTGTAACTGTAGTTTTAAAAAGAAATTAGGGGAATTCTCCAATATTTTTTCTTTTGCATCATTGCACGCCTTCACAAAATCGATTTCAACCTAAGTAGATGGGACAATAACCATAGATAAGAGAATCCCTTGGTATATCTGTCAATATCCTGTAACAAGACAACAACTATTAAAAATGTAAAAACAGAGACATGAGTGAGACGCGGAGAAATGGCATCTATGAGTAGATTCGCCCGTTGGAGCGAAGTTAATGTTCACTATTTTCACTTTATTGTTCATTTAAATTGAAGTTAAGATTGTTTAACTTTAACAGTCTTTGAGTCATATATTATTAATTATTTGACATACGGTCTAGTTAGCTTTGCACAGAAACAGCCGGTAGAAATGTCAGAGGGCTACTTTTTACTTTTATACGCCTCAAAGCCTGTATTTTTCCACTTTTCTAAAATAAAGAAGTTGAATCAGTTCTAACTTGACCAGTGTTTTTTTACACAAGTATCTGTAATTCTATTTGAGCAAAGAATGTGTGTACTATCTAAGCAATATCTCAGAATGTCAAACAGTAGTAATAATCATAATAATCTAGAGCTATGATAATGATCATTCAAATGAATCATATCAATTAATTTCCTTTCGCGGACCAGCAATGAGTATATCTCGCAACATATTTAAAAAACAACAATCCATGTATTGTTTCTGGATGTGAAGAGTAAAGATAGCATGTTGCTAGTACAATCAAGAGACTTTCTCCAAACAATTGAGTGGAACCAATTAATTAGGGCATGGAAATGCATTAAAGAACGCGGCTCTCCCACTGAAGACAACATCCACTTTAGAATGGAAAAGCCTGAAATGTAATTAGTTATATAATCATGGTGAAATAACGAAGGCTTAATGCAAGCCACATTGGCTACAGTGCTCAGCCGGCTCAGCTTTCCCCATGCCATCCTTCAAATCAACAGCCACACATACATTTCTTTCTTTCTTTGTTTTATATCTCCTCTTTCCCCCTGCCATTTGTCAAACCGTAACACGTATGCGAAAGCTTGCTTATTTACACAAAACACGTAGGACCTAATGTGTATGAAAACATTTGGCCGCACAGTTGATTTGTAAAATATGGAAAAATTTAAAAAAGGAATTTGCCACACAGCAAGAGAGAGAGAGAGAGAGAGAGAGAGAGAGAGAGAGAGAGAGAGAGAGAGAGAGAGAGAGAGAGAGAGAGTGAGACATAGAGACTGGGAGTGAGAGAGAGAGAGAGAGAGAGAGTGTGACATAGAGACTGGGAGTGAGAGAGAGAGAGAGAGAGAGAGAGAGAGAGAGAGAGAGAGAGAGAGAGAGAGAGTGAGACAGAGAGAGTGGGACTGAGAGAGAGAGAGAGAGAGAGAGAGAGAGAGAGAGAGAGAGAGAGACTCAATCAACAACCTCATGGGGACGTTAGGAAATCCATTTCAACTTCAGTGACCTGTTGGCTGTGTATCTATCTAAATCAAAGCATGGGGAGGGGGGGGTTGTAGCCATGTGAGTCAGCTCTAATTGAATGACACTTTATCTGGGGGGTGGGGGGGGTGCTCTGAGATTGGACAGAGCTCACGGCAAATTACCACCCACTTCCTGTTGGGCTCCAGCAGGCAGGCACCGGAGCTGTCTGGGGAGTCGGCCCACTCTGTGAGAGTGTTTGATTAGTTTTGGTATCCCCACCAACCGTGACCCCGTTCATAATGAAGAATAATTTGCCGTTGTCAAGGTTTCAAGGTTCATGGCTTATTCGCAACAGCAACCTCTTTTTTGTTCATATCGTTTTAAACATGAAAATACGTTACTTAAATACAATTACAAAGCACGTCTAATTAAATAAAATCAATGAAGGAGAATGAGTGGCATCACTTTGCTGAAATTGTTCTTTTGTTTTTATAATGTTAATAAATTAATTCAAGCAACAGATATATATTACTGGCTCTCTGGGGCCACTGTTACCCACATCTTGGGCCCCTCAAGTCATGGGCAACTGTTCCCAACGTCTGGGGCCAACCATCCTCAAGTCTGAGGCCAAAGGCCCCTACTTCTCAGGGGACCTTATCCCCACATCTCGGCCCCCTGGTTCTCACCTCTTGGGCCACCAATCCTCACAACTGGGGCCCCCACTCCCCATGTCTTGGGTTCCTGGTCCCCACATCTGGGGACCCCAGGTTCAAACGTCTGGGGGGCCGCTGTCCTCATCTCTGGGGCCACCAGTCCTCAGGTCTAGGGACCCCATGTCCCAAAGTCTGGGGGCCGCTGTCCTCATCTCTGGGTCCACCACTCCCCAGGTCTAGGGGGCATGTGGCCCTCATGTCTGGGGGCCTGTGGTCCCCACGTCTGGGGCCCCTGGTCCCCATGTCTCGGGCCGCTGCCTAGAAGGAGCAGCACTCAGCGTCGGGGGATTGGGCATGACATCTGGCAGTTTGATAAAGTGGATTTGGTTTCTCAGCGGCAATCCCAGCCTGTGTTCCCCAGGCGCCGGCCGCATTCTGGCAACTATATGACTTACATGTGTAGGACGGTGAGGGAGAAAGGCAAAGTGGCTCGCTGTGTGTGTGTGTGTGTGTGTGTTTGTGTGTGTGAAAGCGCGTGTGTATGTGCATGTGTCCGTGCGTGAGTTTATGTGTGTTTGTTTGTGTGAGTATGTTTGTGTGAGGTCAACATTTACAAACATTATTGAATGGGTATTTTTGTGTTTTTGTGTATATTTGTGGATGTAAACAATGTGGATGTAAATGGAAACTGTTTATGTGTGTGTGGGTGTGTGTGCGTATGTATGTGTGTGTTTCCTTGTGTGTGTGTGTGTGTGTGTGTGTGTGTGTGTGTGTGTGTGTGTGTGTGTGTGTGTGTGTGCGTGCTGGTTTGTGTGTGTATGCGCTAGCATGGGCAGAGGGGAAGCGGTTAGAGCAAATGGAAAACAGAAGTCTCTTCAGCGTGTACATTAATGCAAGTCTTTCATCACTTGCTACCCCACAGCATAGCCGCTCCCCTTCTAATGTATTCTAAACACACACATTAGTCTCATCAATAAAGGCTAATGGCTCTTCATAAAACAGAGAGGCCATTCCCCATTTGTCTAATGAAGGCCTATTTCCCTGCAGAGCCTCCCAGTCCACTCTAATCCAACACTGGGAAGCCTGATCCGTTCTTCCATAACATTCTGAAGCCACCGCCGCAAAGTGAGCACAAACAACAACACGCAGAGGCAGACAATGTCCAAGTACGGATCCCTGTGGAACTCCCAACCTCTTCTCTTTCATTCACACCAGATGCAGACCGCTCTGCGAGACAGAAAGCAGTACATACAGCAAACGGACCCTCGAAAAGTTGATTTTTTTTTACTGAAGGTAATTTGCGTGTGTTCAACGGAGTAAAAAGGTTGCTGAAAGTTGAGTGAGTACAAAATTGCGTGTGGAATTTTGAACCATTTAAAAAACCTTTATTAAATAATGGGAGTGTGAAAAAAAGCGTTTTGCCGGTATTACCAGTTTTAACAGATCAAGCGAATACATATTTCCCCTTCGGGGATATTGCCAGTTCAAACTTCAAACAGACCGTACATTTAGGCATTACATAAATTACATTATCACGCTTCTTTGGAAGCCACTTATAGCTGGGGTGTGCAACAATCAAAGCACTCAAACAACAACACTGATTGAATTAAGCCCAGCATGCCCATATGAAGAGGCATCAGAGACAATGGTGGATGCAAAGCTTCCGAAACCAGAGCCGCTCCGTTCATGAACGCTCATTTACAACAACTGTCAGAGGAGTGTCTCAGTGTGTTCTCTGTAGGTGCTGTGTTCTGGTCTGTAAGCCCAGCATCCGCTGATTTACGGGCTTGTTGTTTGCACGGGTAGGCCTGCTTGGAGAGGCAGCGTTAGGGCTGTAGGCGGAAGGCCAGGCGCCCAGTCTAGATGCTGGGGCTATGCAAATCAAACAGTCGCGTTCGTCTTCCTGCCACTGCTCATACGGATAGACATGCTTGAGGGAAGGTCCTTCATTATCCCTATCTCTTTTTCCTCTCTCCCTCCTTTTCCCTCTCTCTATCATTCTCTCTCTTCCCCCCCTCGCTATCTATCTCTCCCGCTCAATCTTTCCCTCTGCCTCTATCTCTTGTCTCTCTCGCCGCCACCATCAAAGGCAGAGTCCAGACAGGGGGGTGGAGAAAAAAAAAGTAAACAGCATTTTTCATCACCAGGTAATTTTAAGTATGCAAGTGAGTGGATTCCACAAGTCAACCGGCTTGTGTTTTGTTTCGGTTTACACAGGCGGGCTATCTGATGTGATTTTGTGATTGATCTACCTAAAGTATGTATTGCTCAACTTAACATTAAAGGGCTTCCAAATATCAAATTACTTTAAGACAAAGTAAAATAAATATGTAGATTATGTATATTTAATATAACAGTAAAACAATTCTGGCAATTTAATTGAAGAATCTATTATTTTGAATTAGTATGAATCAAACTACTATTTATCAAAATGTTTCCATGGTTTGTTTGAATGGTTTCACCTATTCAAAAGCCTGTAACAGCATATTTTGAATTAGTTTGGTGGCATAAAATACTGTTACATCTTAATTAATGACTATGATATCAACTCTCTATTTTTTTTAATTAAAAAAAGTTATTCATTTCATTTCACCATAGCATGTTCTAAAATGAGAGACCAAATCAAGCATATATAACACACTCCAATATTTCTATATATTTTTATAACGTGACCAAAAGCCTTTCCCAAACTGTTACATTGTCTTGTTCCCTCCTCATTCATTGCTCATTTCAAACCCCTCAGTGTCTACCCCTCTCCCCATCAGTCCTCACACAGAGGGCTCTGTGGGCAGGCCTTCTCAGGAGGAGAGACCAGAGGCCTCCGGGAGGGCCCTACACACACACACACATAGAACTCTATATAGATAGTTAAATATATAAAAATAGATATACATATATTTATATCTAAATATATGTAGGCATGTAAATATATATATATATATATTGATAGATAAAAACATGATTGCACGTATATGTATATTATTTTATATATATCTATAAACATATCTATAAATAACAATATATATGTATATATAAACATACATATATGTATATATATATATAAAGACAAATATATATACACCCCTCTGCCTGTGGCTTTGGAGACGGGAATTACGCGGCTTAGCTCCGTCAACTTGACCCCGCTCCTAATGACTTGTCGGCTAAGTCTCCTGGCTCCTAGCGCCGTGTTGTCCTAACCTCCGCTTGTCTGCTGTGTGTCCAAACACACGGGAGAAAGGAAAACAGGTTGGAGTGGAGCAGGGGGGCTTAGCCTCTCCGCCACGCCGCCACATTCTCACAGAGCTCCACCACAAGCGGCCCTCGAAGGAAAGAGAGAGCCCTGC